>NC_134872.1:10276739-10581739 GCF_049852395.1 Peromyscus maniculatus bairdii | reverse complement strand
TGAGGCCCCCTGGGAGGGGCCTGGTTCAGATCTTGGTAGAAGCACGCGGGCCCTTCAGGAGGGAGGCCTGATCACAAGAGCTCATCAATGAGAAAAATACATAAATTCATACCTAAATTCTCCTCACTCCATGTCCTACAACAGTTACCTTCTTATGTGTGTCTTCTCTCTGCTGTCCCCACACTTTATGCCAAATTCAAGTTTTTGTTCTATAACTTATCCTAGCAACTCCACCCTACAGTGGCCAAGGCCAAGGTCCCCAAGGTCGAGGTGCCCTATCAGGCCACCCGGCTTGGCTGGCTGCTTGGGAACCAGTACAACCTTCTTGTAGTGGAGGGATGAGCCCGGCTTTCTATGTTTGGGGAGACGAGGCTCTTTCTGCTCAAAGAGGAACCAGGGAATCTAGGTCAGCAGGGTTGGTGTCCTCAAAGCCGCTCTGAGCCTGCCCCTGCTCTTCCCTTCCCAGCAGGAAGCAGGGCCTTCATGAGGGCCGCCTTCCACCCTCCCAGCCCAGGCAGGGACTCAGGACCCCCTGGCTCCTTACCTGCCCTTCCATTTTCCTTCTCTCCCTGGGCTCTAGATTTCAGAAGGCTGGGGGAGTCTGCAGCCTCCTCCCACAGCAGGGCAACAGGACTCGGCTGGCAGGAGTTGGGATAGCACAGTGACCACTCAGCTATGTCCCAGGGCACAAAAATAGCCATTCTGCCAAGTGGGTGAAACGTCAGGGCTGGCTGTGTGGCCAGCTCATGTTCACACTTGGCACGTGAGAGAGGCAGGGCTTGTGTGTGTGTGTGTGGGGGGGGGGGGTGCAGGAACGCAGTGTGTAAGAAAGCAAGCCCACAGCAGCAGAGATGCCCAGCCCAGGCTGCCCACACTCTCAGCAGCCTTACCACCTCATTTGCTCCACAGGGCCCAGCCTCGAGCAATGCTATCCTCCCAAACCACAGGAAGCCGGTGGGTGGAACAGGGCCACACACAGCCTCACACAGGAAGGCTGTGCTCTCGTGGCCTCCTTACTCTTAGTACAGCTCAGAGTTCCGACCTGTGAGCTTTCTGTCTGACTTTACCAACTACAGGAAGCAGCTGTCGCTGGGCCACGCCACCTCATGGCAGACCAGCTGTGTATGGTCTTTCCCAAAGCCAGTTCCCCTGAGCCCTCTACGGCCTCATCTGGCTCTCTCTACTGGGCAGGGATGGTCCCTTCCTCTGTGGAGCAAGGGCCACAGGCCTAGAGACTCAGTCCAGGATTACTGAGCAATAATTGAACGATGCAGTGTCAGCCAATGGAGAGGGGAGGAGGAAGTGGGGGGCACTGAGTACAGAAAGGCAAAGAAAGCGTCAGGTAGGAAGAGGCTCAGGCTCTTCTCAACTCTGGGTCCAACATGCAATTCAGGCTCAACTTCCATGTGGCCCCCCCCAACCAAGCTACCCTCATGGCCCTCCAGGTCAAACTGGAATAATGATCCACACGTCCACATCCTCCAGAAGCTACCAGGATGTTTACAACCCCAATTCTGAAGGTAGCTCACACACCCTTGAGTCTCAATAATTTCCCTTTTAAAGACTTGATTTTAAAAAGGGACAAACCCTCTCTTGCCATCACCCGAAGAACACACAATGAAGACCCCTGAGGAGGGGCTGAGTGCTGAAGGTACAGTCACAGTGTCCCACATCAGGTCAGTCCTGGGACACGCAGCAGCCCATCCCTAGCTGCAGACTCCTTAACGGCTGATCTGGAACGTGAGTACAACCGAGTGCACTACATGATGAACACAGAGAGACACTAACTGTACGTTCTGAGGCTTATGGAGAAATAGGGTTCAGGGCACTTTTCTGCTTTTCATATTTTTGGCACAAAGTAGTCACACAATTATGAAACATTGAAAATTGAAAGACAGCCAGGTGTGGTAGCATACACCTTAAATCCCAGGACTCAGGAGGCAAAAGCAGGCGGATCTCTTTGAGTTCAAGGCCAGCTGGGTCTATGTGGTGAGTCCCACAACAGCCAGGGCTATGCAGAAAGACCCTGTCTTAAACATAAATAAAAAAGGAAACTGAAAGACAGTATTGAAGTTCGCAGCAGCTCAACTAGCCATCTGCGGCAGAGGAGGGCGGGGCTACGTCATTGACCACATTTTTGTTTTTTTCTTTGTGGTGCTGGGGAAGGAATCCAGGACCTTGATCCTATTTAGAAAAGGTGCTGCTTCTGCCCTCTGCCCCCGGCCTGACCCTCTTCAAGCTAACCAGTTCAGAGCTTCCAGTGAAGCTCTAAGTTATGCAGTGGGCACCTACACCTGATGTGGTGAGCCAGACCGCCTGAAGTCAGTCAGGGATAGTGACTGGCACCAACTTCTGCCACCTTGGTGGTCTGTCTCTTTCTACTACAGCCAGCACTTCCCCAGCACAACTGTGCATGGCAGTGACACCCACCCCCACACCCGAGAGAAATTCTTGCGCACCAACATTCCCAGGAAAAAGAGTATGGCCCGTGCTAATGATTCACAGGGCAGCCTCACACTCCAGAGCTTCTGGGGTTTCGTTGTTTCTTACATTTCCGTGATTGTGGAGAGAAGGAATGTTACAAGTCCAGAATCAAATTAGCCTGAGCTATCTTTAGCCCCCTTAAGAGCCATTCATAGGCCACCTCTGTGTTTGTCGCAAAATTTTTATGATTGAGGCAAATCCTTCTGGAATGTTCTGAGTCCCCTAGTGCCCACTAATCGAGGGCTAAGAATGTCATCAGATGGCATCTGAGACCTACATCAGAGACTCCTCACTTGACTGTAACAAGCTACCAGATGTTTCTGCCGATTTTTTTGTTTGTTTGTTTGTTTTGTTTTGTTTCGAGACAGGGTTTCTCTGTGTAGCTTTGGAGCCTATCCTGGAACTCACTCTGTAGACCAGGCCGGCCTTGAACTCACAGAGATCCGTCCGACTCTGCCTCCCAAGTGTTTGGATTAAAGGTGTGCACCACCACAGTCCATCTTCTAGAGGCATCTTAAGGTTTACAGATGATGCTTATGTGTTTCATCCCATCACGTATAGAATTTAGACTCGGTTCCTCTTTCAGACTCAGTTCCTCTTTCACAACGGAGTTCGAAGCGCTCTTACCCACTGTGCCATCCCGCCCTCCCAGGATTCCTCGAATGTTGACTTGCTCTCAGTAACATTTACAGAAAGTCTGGTTTATGGAACAAGGATGTTTTTATTCTTTTACTAATACAGCCATTTACAACTTGGCGGTTAGATTTTATCCAACAAATGTCTATGTGTTTTCCCATTGGGTAAGAGCTTCACTTACTGGGCAGCCACCACCTTAGCAGCGGGAAAGTCTACTACGAGGAATTGTAGTGCTGGGAGATGCTTCAGTCCGTAAAAGTACCTGCCGTGCAAACCTAAGTGCCTCAGTTTGAGCCCTGGGACCCACGCAGAAAGCACGTGTGATTCCAGTACTCTGTGAGACGGACGGCGGAGAAAAGAGAACCATCCAGAAGCTCACGGCCTTGGTAGCCTGGCACACATGCACGGTGATAGCAAGGAGAGACCCTACCTCAACACCATGGACAGTGAGAACCGACTTCCGATTGTTCTCTGGCCTCCACACACGCACTATGGCACATGGTGACTTTACTCCCACACGCAAAGCAAATACTCTACTACTTGGGGGCTGTCCTGGCTAGTTTTATGTCAACTTGACACAAGCTATAGTCATCAGAGAAGGAGGGAGCCTTGATTGAGAAAGTGCCTCCCTAAGACTGGGCTTCAAGCAAGCCTGTAGAGGACTTTCTTAATTACTAATTGATGGGGGAGGATTCAAGACATTGTAGATGGTCCAGACCCTGGACTGGTGGTCCTGGGTTCTATTAAAAAAAAAAAAAAAAAAAAAAAAAACAGGCTGAGCAAGCCATGAGGAGCAAGCCAGTAAGCAGCTCCCCTCCATGGCCTCTGCATCAGCTCCTGCCTCCAGGTTCCTGCCCTGTTTGCATTCCTGTCCTGACTCCTTTCAATGATGCACTTAGAGATGTTAGCCAAATAAACCCTTTCCTCTCCAACTTGTTTTTGGTCGTGGTGCTTCATTGCAGCAACAGGAACCCTAACTAGCACAGGGTATTCCTGCTAATTTACATTGTTGTGAAACTTACTTTGTTAGGGAAATATTTAAGTCTATTTGTAAGATTTGACCTGTTACACAAATCTCTCCTTGTACCTATGATGTGGGCTGATGGTTAAATAAAAACTGTACTAATTGTCAAAACCGACTGACGCCTTCATCCTTAACCTACATTCTTCTGACTCTGAGGCCTACCTTGCTTATACAATAAGCACTGGGAGTCCTGTAAAACAGTGAGGTTGTGTGAGCCATCTCTGCCAAAGAAGACTTAGGACACCAATCATAAGGTTCTTTTAAGACTGATAACTAAAGATTCAGAGCTGGTCACAAAGTCTTCCCACAGTCAGCTCTGGAGAGAGGAGGAACAAGAGAGAAGCAGGAAACACCAGGGCTGTTTCCATCAGCTTGGCACAGAAAGGCTTCCTTCAGCCTGGAGGGAAGGGTTGTGCTGGGGTCACTAATGGCACCTGTGTAGCCAAACCAGCAAGTGAACCCCCAGAGTCATAGCTCACCTCAACCTTGTGCCAGCTGCTTCTGAGCCCATCCATACAGACATCATACACCAGGGGAGTCTTATTTTCCCACACCAACCATGGAGGGTCCTGAGTGCTGAGCATTTCCATTAACTCTTTATAGTCCATAAGCCATTTCATATTTAGATAGTTTTTAGAGTTTCGGGGGCTGGTGAGAGGGTGAAGGCACACTTATTGTGCAAGACTAGTGACCTGAGTTCAATCCTTGAAGCACACAGAAAGGTGAAGAGAGCCTCTGACCTCTGCATGCATTCCATGGAAGGTGCCTACACACACCTATACATACATAGGCACATGCATACACAAAAACATACACATACATGCACATTTATACACACATAGGCACACAATGGGCACATACATATATATACATACACATGCACACACTAATATTTTTCAGTTGTCTAAGATGTTAAAATTTGAGCTGGGTAGTGGTGGCGCAAGCCTTTAATCCCAGCACTTGGAAGGCAGAGGCAGGTGGATTTCTGTGAGTTCAAGGCCAATCTAGTCTACAGAGGGAGTTCCAGGACAGTCGGGCTACACAGAGAAACCCTGTCTCAACTCCCCCCTCTCCCCGCAAAAAAAGCTATTTTACTTGGTATATTCCTGAACTATAGAAACACCACAAATCCAAATCCTGGCTTGGGTAAACACATTGAGGATGCTATTACACCCTCCCCACCACTATGCACTCCTGCCTGCCTCCCCAGACCTTCTACCCCACCTGGACCAAGTCGCCATGTTTAAGGAGATTCAGGGAGTTTCATTATTTATAAAAAGAATCCTCTCATAATTCAGCATAATTTAGATATTTTACAATTCTGGCTTTTGTCTCTCCAAAGGAATTTCATTCTGGGATACCTCCACTTTAAATGCAAAAGTCTTAGAACCTAAGACAAACAAACTACTAAGGAAAAGGAAAGAAGGTTAATCAGGTCCAGCCAACTGGATTACTAAGTTTCTACCGATACTAAAAACATTAAGATACAACAAATTAAAGAGTCTAAAAAACTCTATGACACATTCAGCCTTGTGCCCACCTTATGAAACTTTAGCTCCAAAGACCTGGGCTGATTCTTATCCAGATTATAACATGTAAACAACCTGTTTCTCATCTAAGAGAGTAAGCTCCCTGCTGCCACCAGGACCACTGGGCAGTTCCGAGGACAAATGGAGAGAGCGTGCGGAGGGAGCGGAGCCCGACTCCAGCTCACTGAGCCTAGAAAATCCCCTAAGCCAACTGTGAGGTTAAACAACAGCGCCATTTTCCTAACAACACAAGTGACCATTTTAGCCATTTAAGCCCTTGCAATCAACCCACTAATCCCACGGACGGGGTCAGAACAGGGGCTCGCTGAAGCTTGTATTCCGCCCCATTCTGAAGACGACCAATCGTCACCTCCCTACAAGGCTCTGCCCAGTTGCTTCATCAAATCCTATCTCCTGCTATGTGTCACCAAGCCAAGCTCCTTTCTGAGTACACATGAGTGAAGCTTCAGTTACACACTCACACACATACACACATACTCTTCATACACACTCATACATTCACACACATGCACACACACACTCATACACTCACATACACACACTCATACATTCACACACTTCATATACACTCACAACATTCACACACATACTCATACAAACTCATTCACACACATACTCATATACACACATACACACTCATATCATTCATACACACACTCATACATACTCATAACACACTCATGCATACACACTCATAACATTCACATATACTCTTATATACACACATACACACTCTTAACACACACACATACACACACACACACACACACACACACACACACACACACACACACACACGTACGCGCACAGGCCTGACTCCAGGAGAGACCACAAGTCCCACACCCTGCACAGCTGCCTATCACTGTAGTTAAGGCTTTGCCTCTGGTTTGTTTTTCCAATGAGCACTGTGACTCAGATTACAGGAAATAATAGTACAACTCTGAAAACTCGGAGGCAGGCATTTCTCTGACACCCACATCGGCTCCTGAGGGTAGCACATTCAAAGTGGTTCAAAGGAGTCCCCTGACAGGTCCACACTGCACAGGCAAGCTGATAAATAAGACTTTCTCCATTTCAGTTGCCTGTTAGAGGGATTTTTTTCCCCCTTAGAATGGGCAACTGCTGAAGTCTGTGTGGCAAACAGATTATATTAGCTTGAACGTCTACAGTACAGGAGCGTGGTCTGGGCCACTGCACCCAGGGCCTGCCCTGCAAATGGATTTCCTGGTTCACCATCCGACTGAAGATGCTGTGACCACACAGAAGGGACTTTTGAGAGATGGTGGATGTGTAGTTGGGAGTCAGCATGCCGTCTTTTCCTGTCTCTGGGAGGTCTTGGGGATCTTATACAGACATTTGAAGCAAAGTTTACTGAAAAGACACTGGAGACTGTGCCAGACTGTGGCACAGGTCGGCAGAGGGAACCCATGTGATGGTTCAGTCGAGGTTCCTGTATCAGATCTGCCTCTGGCCCCATGGTGGGTGTGCACCACCTAGTTCCTCCTGGGATGGAGGTCCAGGAGGAGCATCTGGGGGGAGATCTCAGTGGCCTGGAGAGAAGCAAGGAAGGAACAGCCCTGTCCTGAGGCTGGCATGTGTGGATGTGACTCCTGGTGTTGTTGCAGCCAGCGTTTATGAGAGAGTATGGAAATTAGTCACAGAAAGGAGTCCAGACTGAGGGACACTGCAGTTCCTGTGCCCGGTCCCTGAACCACAGCACAGACCTCCTGTAGCAGAGACACTCCAAATGATGTGTAAGCCTTTTCCTCACAGTGCTTATGGAGAGAGGATGCCCCAGCACCTCCAGGGACCCTGAAAGCTCTCTGTGCAGGTGTTCTACAGCCTGGCCAGGGTCTCCTCTCGGTTGGTTAGCTGGTTAGCGGTGGGATGGAGCCCCTACTCACCAGGGAACTCAGTGGCCATCATGGAGGGCCAAGGTGTGGCTGGGGCAAGGGTGCTGAAAAGTTCAAGCTGTGTGCAGCAGTGACAGGAAGAGCCATCTGCAGGGGCAGAGAATGGAAACCTGCATTTTCTCTTCTGGGGCTGAACTCCAGGGGAGGAGGAGGGGCTTTGGGGGCGTGGTCATAGTGACCCTCCTTTGGGCAGATCCTAGTAAGTTTCAAGGTGTTTTGGTTTTTTGGGGTTTTTTTGTTGTTGTTTTGGGTTTGTTTTTTTTTGTTGTTGTTGTTTATTTGTTTGTTTGAGACAGGGTTTCTCTATGTATTCCTGGTTGTCCTGGAACTCACCAGGCTGGCCCTAAATTCACAGAGATCCACCTCTGTCTCCCGAGTGCTGGGATTAAAGATGTGCACTACTAGGCCTAGCTAGAATTTTTTTTTTTTTTTTTTTTTTTTTTTTTTTTTTTTTTTTTTTTTTTTTTTTGTGCTCAGCAGTTAAGAGCACTTGTTGCTCTTGAAGAGGACCTGAGTTTGGCTCCCAACACCCACATGGTGATTCAGTCATTCTTAACTCCAGTTCTCCAGTTCAAGAGGATCTGACCTTCACAGGCACCAGGCACTCACACGGTGCACATATATACATGCAGGCAAAACACACACAAAATAAATATTTTTTAAAAAAGAATCGGGGTGTGTGCTGGAGATGTAGCTTAATGGTTGGTAGAGCACTTGCCCACATCCCCTAGGTTCAATACAAAGAGTGTTCTTTCAGCCAGTTCTGTCCACTTGTGGCTCAGACAGCTGTTGAGTCAGCTGCAACACATGTGCAAAGTAGAGAATTCAGAGGTCATGCAGAATAGGAACCAGCATGCCTCTGCCAAAGTAGGGCAAGGGCCCAGCTCTAGCCTTGCCGAACAGACACCAGGCCCTGCACTTCCTCAGCTGACTCTAGAGCTGCAGACGGTATGAGATACCAGTGCCGCTCAGTGCTAACTCCCTGAGTACCCTATGAGATGCTGCTGTGAACCAGGGTCCTCACCACCTGCTGCCTGACCAGGGCCCAAGGCAGCACCTGAAACAATGATGACATGCATGTTCGCTTTCTGGGGTCTGGGAATTCCTTACCAACAACTGCCCCTGCCTCATACAGAGCCCTGAAATCCTTAGTAAGAGAGAGAAGCACCCTCCTTCACTGAGTCTAGTACCCCTCCCTTGGTGTCCACAGTGTTTTTCTCCATGGGGTCCATGTGGGCCTCTGTAAACAGCATCAACTGTCTTTACATAAGCCAAGGGTCCTAGATCAGGTTTGAGAGCCTCTGCCCACTGCTCCATCTATGGACCCTGCTGTCATTAGAAAGACAGGCAGTGTCATCAGATGCATGGGAGGAAGCACTTCAGAACAGGGTGACCTGTGCCTAACCAAACATGTACTAACGCATGGGACCTTTGGGGCCGGTGCCAACTCATGGGAAATGACACTCTTCCCTCACTCAGCACACCCAAAGCGGGGACACAAGCTCCTCCAGATGGCAGCCCAACCTCCTTTGATCTTCTACAGAGGAATACTGAAGACCCAAAGCTCAGACCTGTGTGTGGCCTGATGTGCTCAGATCTGTGGTATCCCATGCAAGGTCTGGCATATTCTAGCTCCTGGGCCAAGAGTCTCCATGATGGGAACTCCCCAGTCTCTGCTGCATACACAGATCCCATACAGACTGGCTCACTCAGCAGGAGAAGAGCGAGGCACAAAGGCAAGAGTGTGAAGAAGACAGGAAGCATGAAGAAAAACCTGACAGACTTTGTCAAGCCTCCCAGCTTGGAAAAATCCAGCCCATGGGACACAGGCATTGCCTCTGAACAACTTCCAACATGATTTAGGACCGGGAAGGTCAGATGACCTCCTGTCCCTTGGCCCCTTCCCAGTTCTTATAGCACCAGGGTGGAAGCCAGGGGGTAGAGCAGATGCTGAGTTAGGAGAGCAGAGGCAAGAGTAGCCACCCAGAGTCCCACTGGGCCTCCCACACCTGCACCACCTGCACCCACAATGCTCAGATCTGTACTCTGTACCGTCTGTACCCACGGAGTCAGCACCCATACAACCCAACATTGCCTGCACCCACCCACCCCACACCTGTACCCTCCGGCCTACAGCCCCATCACACACCCACATCACTCAAACCACAATGCTCAAGCTCACACTGCCCACCCCAGACCTCTCTCACCAGTAGAAGTAATAGGCCAGGGCCACAGCCAACAGTGCGACGCAGACCCCGGAGAAGAGGCAGGTTGAGGAGCTGGTCAACATGGCTACCCTCTGTCTCGTGAACTTCTCGTGGTGAGGAGGGGCCTGGCTGTGAGCGCAGGTCTCTGGCAGATTAGGACGCAGGCCAAGGAAAGAAGTTGTGACTGGGCCTGTACTGCTCACGTCAGGTAGGCACAGTGACTACTAGACTGTCCCGAGGGCTATATCCTGCAGTGCCCGGCCAGCCACAGACTATCTAGTGACAGAGGACGTGATGAAGCAGGACACAGGGCAGCCTGTTCTCTGGGCTACCACTGCAGACTCTGCTGTCAACACGCACTAATCCAATAAGCAGCTTTTACCAGGAGCCACTGTAAGCATGACGTAGGTAACTGGGCCCTGACCAGTGCTGGTCCCTGGGCTGGGTCTTAAGATTACTATAGGTTCCTTACCCAGCGGCCAGAGGCTTCAGGTCCAAAGAGGAGGTCTGCCAAGTCTCAGAATCCCCAGTTTGGTGCCCCAGACACTGTCCTTTGGGTTCCTGTGTCTGATGCACTGTAAGAAGACTCACCCCACAGCCTGGACCCACTGTATGGAAGCTGCAGTGCTCAGTGTCCTGTGCTCTGCGGCTTCCAGACTAAAACTTCTGAATCCCGAAGAGAAGAGTATAAAAGCTGAGCCAAAAGATGCTGGACTAGTGAGAAAAGATGACCCAGGGGCCAGAGACTCGCTCCAGGGCCCATCCCTCACAGACGGCCCTCAGGGGCTCCACCCTCATGAGGATAGCGGACTCCGCTCATTAGGGCAGTGCTTGGCCGCGGCTCCCATTAGTGTCTTCTCTTTTAGGGACCTGGAGTCCTGTTGTTGACAGGAAGGGCACTGCACAGCTCAGGTCGTCCACAACTCCCTCTCAGGTGCTCTGCTGCCTGGCTGCAGGCCCTGGCTTGTTTTGTCCTTGTGCATTGGTCACCTGCTGCTAAGACACCAGCACCCACTCTGAGCTCTGAGCCCCAAGAGGCTGTGGTCAGAGCATCCAGCACAGACTGGGATATCACACTCAGCTTTCTTTGGACCACCCTGGTGAAAGAACCATAGCAATGTGTTTTCCTGGGGCCTGGTGGCTTTCCTCCCTAACACAAATCTTTAGGTGGCTGACACCTTTACCTATGCAACCACAGAGACCAGCACCACCCCACTAAGAGTCCCTGTATCCCTTACTCACCCTTAGGGGATGCTAAGTAACAGACATTTGTCACTTTGACTGCTGAGTGATCATAATGACAAGTGCAATCAGCCACCTGGAAGATCAATATTGGGTGCCCCCCTTCCCCACATCCCTCATGACTAGAGAACCGGAGTTGATATCAGGAGCAAGACAGAACATTTGAAAATTCAGGAATCCCTTCTCCTTGCCTCAGGAACTTCTTTCCCAAGAGCAGTACTAAGGAGCCCCTCCCTGGTGAGACAGGCATGCTGGAATGAAGAAAAGGTTCACTCAATCATGTTAGGAGCCTGGACACCAGGCAGGGGGTGGGCAGGAGGAGCCAGGCTGTTCCACCTGGCGGTAGCAAGACTGCCAGTGTGTAGCTCCCACTGGGAAGACCCCATACCTTCTCTAGACCGGCAGGTTCACACAACCTAAGTAGGGCCCCTTTTGCACTCACTCAAGGCAGATATGACTGGCTGCTTGTGCAACACCGACCTCACACTTCCTTTCAGCAAGACCCGGCATTATCCATGGAGCAAGGAGGTCCAGCTCTGGGGGAACCAGGACTGCTCGAAGCTGGCTACTAGGGGTGGTCTTCATCATAGTTCATAAGATGCCCAGAATCTAAGAGGGCATCTGCCCCAGTGGCAGGGTGCAGAAAGATAGCCCCATGTCTGCATCATGGTAAGACTGCCAAAGCAGGGAACATGTCAGCAACAAGGGGCCAGGCCTGCAGTGAGAACCATGACCCAGCTCAGATATACCCACAGCATCCAGCTTAGGGCAGAGTCTACTTTTCCAGCTGAAGCTGCACCAACCATGGGCTCTTGACTCAAAGGATGGGTGTCACCTACAGACACCCATCGGGAGGAGCACAAGTCCACAGGGCCACACCTGAGCACTCACTGTCCTTGGGTTTGGGGGAGGAGCCCTCTTACCTTAAAGCAATCACGGATATAAACAGAGCATTTACTCTTAAACAAGCCCAAAGATTGCCCTTGGAGACACTTGGGGACAGTCACCCAGGCAACCCATGGCCTGCTGTGATTTTCCTTAAGGTAGAAGGAAGATACTGCTTACATCAGGACTGGCAAGGTTTGGATGAAGCCCCCGATTCCACTGAGGGTGCTTCCTCGCAATGGTGTTTCTACCTCCCATCCCCCAGAACCTGAAGAAATGGATCCCCTTAAACAGTCGTGACTGTCCTGGAACTCACCACGTAGACCATGATGGCCTCAAACGACCCACAGAGATCTGCCTTCCTCTTTGCTGGATTAAAATGTGTGCACCACCATGTCCGGCAAGACTGAAACTTTTTAAATTGGGCAAGGACCAGAAAGAAGGTTCAGCAGGTTAAGGCACTTCACCAAGCCTGACAACCTGAGTTCAGTTCCCCAGAACCCATATGATGGAGAGAACTAACCCCTAAAAGTTCCTCTCTGACTTCCACGCTTGTGCCATGGCTACAGCAAGGGAATACATGTTATAAATAAACAAAGGAATGAAGCCAGCCAGTCTCCTGTCCACAGTGTCCTCTCTGCTGGTCTTGGTAATACGCCGCACTCAGGGAGCCTGCAGAGATTCCATGACGTCACCTCATCCCCTAGTCCTCTGTCTCAATCCCCTTTCCATCTGGCCTGCCCTCGGGATGGCCCTCAGGGTGGAGAACTCCTGTGTGTGGCCAAAGCTTGGCTGAGGGATTCCTGCATGTACACTTCTTCCAGTGGAGTGTCAGCACACAGCCTCTCATCAGGGTTTGGCTCAACTCTATAGGCTCCCTGACCTGTGCCCCACGGTACAGACAAAATGACATGTTTGAATGCCAGTGCCAGCTCCACCCAGCAGGTACAGGTGCCCTCTCCACTGCAGGTCTATGATATCCCCTAGGGCCTCAGCCATGAAGAATGCTCATCTGTGGGCTCTCCAGCTCACCTCTTGATGCTGTGCTTATCTGTTACCCCGGGACTCTGGGGACCTGGCCTTGCCCTTCTCTCTACTCAGTGCTAGGTTGTAAAGACACTGGGAAGGATGGTTTAAAAAAATAGCACCTAGGATTTGCTGGACATGACAAAGTCCTAAGTGGCCAGCTGTTTCGAGGATACTATCACTGTGGCTGAACCTTTTCTGTGGAGGAAATAGGCCAAGACTCAAAAGAACACGCAGAAAAAGCAAAAGCAGACAAAAAGGACTACATCAAACTAAGAGGCTTCTGCAGCGCAAAGGACACAGAAACAGCATGAGGAGGTGGCCGTAGACTTGGGGAAGCCTACCAGTCAAACAGCTGTTCAGGCCTGTGATGGTTAGTACTGACTGCCAATTTGACAGGGTCTGTGATCACCAAAAAGACGAGCCTCTGGGCATGTTTGGGAGAGTAGGGCTGGGAGATGGCTCAGTGAGTAAATCACCTGCTTTATGGAGTCCTGCGTTTAAATCCCAAGAACCCACATAAGGCTGGGCATGGTGGCTAGGGCTGGAATCCCAGTGTGCTTCTGGGATTTGAAGGTGGTGAAGACAGGAGTCTCCCAGAAGTGTGTTAGTTATCCTGGAGTATACAGCCATAAACAATAGATACCCTGTCTCAAACAAGGTGGAAGGGGAAAACTTCAGCTATCATAGCTGAGGCTGCCTCGGACACAGAAGCATCTGCTTTCTCTTACATACAGACACACACACACACACACACACACACACACACACACACACACACACACAAAAAAAAAAAAAAGAAAAAAAAGAAAAAAAGAAAAAAAAAAACAAAAAAACGGGTAGAGATAGAGACACACACACACACACACACAGAGACAGACGGGTGGGGAGGAAGAGGATTAAAAAAGATTAGGTTAACCTCTGGACATGCCCCTTGGGGATTATATAAATTAGGTTAATCAAAGTAGAAAGACTGATCCTAAATGTGGGCGGGTTCATCCCATGGGCTGGGATCCCAGAATAAGTGAGCAGGAAACAGTGAGCTGAGCACCAGCATTCACCTCTCTGCTCCTGACCTGTGACCAGCTGCCTCCTCACACTCCTGCGCCATGTCTGCCCACCCCCCAGATGGCTGTGCCTGCCCAAGCAAACTCTTTTTTCCTACCTTGCGTTTGTCCAGTATTTCATCACAGCAACAAGACAAGTGTCTAAGTCCGAGACCAGTGTCCAACAAGGGGCTCAGTTCACGATCAAGCCACAGATAACGGAACTGTCCCTAAAGACAACACGCAGACAGATGGCCAAGAGATGCTGTGGGGAGCATTCCCTGGCATGGTGCAAAAATCAATGCCTACAGTAGCCGTCATCGGGACAAGTGCTGACGAGGGCATGGGGAGAGGGGACAATTGCACATCAGCACAGCCGTTATGGTACAACACTATGGAAGTTAAGAAACGCGAGATACCTTATCACCTAAGAGTCCGTCAGTGGATGAATGGGCAGCGAAATTAGTACATGCACACAATGGAATATTATCCAGACATAAAAATAAATAAATAAAACAAGTCTTGACATCGGCATCAGTGTGGACGAAATAGAGAGCATTGTGTTAAGAAAAGTCAGGCAGAGAAGACATTCTGCACATTCTTACTCAGGTGGAATCTACGAGGTCCATCTCATAGACACAGTGTAGAACTGCTGGGGGCAGTGGCCGTGAGGGTCAAAGCTTCAGACACCCTGGAGGAGGGATGGGGCTGTGTGGCACTGTGTGACAACCACGGTGACTGACTGCACTGCCCTGGTGCCTCTGTCCCAGATGGCTGTTACTAACCTCCTACCTCCTCTCCATCCCAGAAGTGTCCCCAGCACAGGACAGCCCAGGGCTGGCCCCAGCACTCCCATGGCCCAGACACTTGTTAAAAGATGCCATGTTTTGGCCTCCTCAGATACCCTGCTCTCCTGATGTTCTAAGTCTGAAGAAAGCACCCTGGCTGGACTACAGCACGATGCCAGGACACCGATGCCCTCTCCCCATGCTGAGTGTGGCGGAAACGCATTGTCCAGGCAGCCAGGCACCTCTGCCTGCTGCCTTGCTGTGCTTACTAGGCCAATGAGCCCAGGTCACCATTTGACCAGCTTACCAAGTTTGCTGCAAGTCAGGAGGCCAGTGAGGCACCAGGACCACTCAAGGAGGACCCTGCCTGCCTGGTGCTCACCTGCCCCGCCCACACTTCCCTGGTTCTCACCACGCCCATCCCTCCAGCTCTGCCTCGAGACTGGCAGCTGTTTCCTGCAGTTCCAGGGAGGAGCCAGAGTTGCCACTGGAGCTGGATGGCGCTCCCTCCTGGCCCTCACATGCTCACAGGGTGGAGGGCTCTGTGCCCCACTCTCAGCCTGGCTCTGTAGGGACCCATTCATTGGACAGATGCTGGAAGGAAGTGTCCACTGTCCGGGCTCCTCACCCCAACCTGCCCTCCCCATCTTTACATAAGCGAGCGCACGCGGAATAAAAGCAGAATCCCACCCGTGTCTGGCTCCGTGCAGCAGGGATGGCGGAGAGTCCAGGAGCACAGCATCGAGGGATCTCAGGGACCCAGCCGGTAAAACGCCCTTCCAACAACAGGGGGACACGTGGGGAATGGAGTTACTATGTAGACCAAACAAAGAGTAAACAGGCCATGGCATGAGCCCAGGAGTCTGGGGCCCTGTCTCCAGGGTGCTGAACGTATTTGGAAACATTCTCTCCAGGTGCCGTCTGGGCAGCTCGTGATCACCCCAAGGCATTTGTAAAGGCAGGCACAAAGGAGAGGGGAGACCCTGGACTGTATCTGTGAAGGGTGGGCTCTACATTAAGAGCATGGACCAGCCTCGCCCCTGCGCCTGGACACTGGATGATGGAGATGCACTTACAGACACAGAACAGTGGGGGCAGCAGAGAGATGCATGGAGAGCCTCAGGGAACTTGTGGAGGCCATCTCATGGTGGTAAGGAAAAGGCCCAGCGGGCAGGACAAGGGCTGGAGTATGTCTCAATGGAAGAGGACTGGCCTGGCATGTGCAGAGTCCCAGTTCCAGCTTCCTTTATGTTGACTGTGGCATGGGGACATCATGCTGTGTGTAACTGGTAGACAGAAATTTGCCCCTCCTGGAACATCTGCTATCAAGACTGTGCTACCAGCTTGAAAGTGGCCCTAGAGGGGAACTCGAGGAAAAGCAGTTCTTTTAGACAAAATAGTTCTGACCTTATGACACCTTATAGGAAGCAGCCTGCTTCATTCCACGCATCCAGCCTACACTACAATTGAATTTCTGTCACCTCCAAGTTGTGTGTCTTGCCACGGGAGCATCATAACCTATGGAACAGGGAGGAAACTTCTATTCCAGAAGGTGCCCTCCTCACTCACTCCAGAGGACTGGAAGTATCTCAAAGGGACTCTCCCTAACTCAAAACAACAAAGTTAGCACTATGTGACATGGCACCTGGACACAAGCACCCATGTAGCTAGGCTTGGACTGTACATCTCAGCTCTAAACCTTGCTGCTGGCTCTGGGGAGGAGTGATGCCCACACAGGCACCAACTACCACCCCCCAACACACACAGGGCTGCCTCTGCACCCCGAGGTTCCTGTGCCAAGCACGCAAATGCTCACCATCTGCAAATGACACTACCCGTCACCAGCTTGTCCCTGGAGACAGACTCATGGCACCCCTGAGAATCACCGCCTGCACTGCCCACATGCCCTGGCAGAGTGGGTGCCACTGCCTTAGAGAGTTGGGAACTGCAGGCACTGCTCTTCCAGCTGGCATGAGGAGACGGGATGATAGAGCAGCCGGCCAAGGCAGGAGCAGCATGGTGCACATCTCCACGGGGCAGTGTGGCATGTGCAGGAAGGAACATTTTCTACCTCTAAGGTCACTGCCTTGCCAAATACATAAGAAACCTTGTCTACCTTTCCTCTTTTGAGTCTATCTAATCATCATACTCTGGGCTCTCTTGTGTAGATTCCTACGTGCTAGGATTATAGGTAATTACCATGATACCTGACTGGAAAACCAAACCTCATTGCGCCACCTTGGCAGAGTCATACCGGGAAAGACCAGGGAAAGCCAGATACCAAAGCCAGAACCATGCCTGTCTGCCTCCCCACCTGCCCGTGCTCACCTTCAAAAGCACCACGGTACCCACACTGCCACCCACCTCCTCACCAGCAGGACAAAAGATCTGACAGAAAAGATGGGTCCCAGCCAGCCAGCACCCATAGATCACCCTTTGTTCACCTGCTGATTCTGGCTTCTCGGAGTGGGGTGAAGCCAAGAGCAGGATGGCCCACCTTTGCCAATTTCTAAAGGGAACCATCTCCTCACACGATGGCTCTTTCAAAGGTGCCTTGAACAGACCCAACAGGGTCCAGGCAGGGCCCTGTCAGACTGCTGGCTTTCACCTGGAAAGCTGGTTTGTAACTGGTGTTTGCAGAGAGATTTCTTAGGTTTCAAAATAAGAAGTTCCAAAGGCAAGGTGAGGAGACATTTCTACATAGGCCAATTTCCTCCGAAGCTCTGAGGCAACAGACAAGAAGATGAGGCCCCCACGTCTTAGCATGGCACAGAGCCTTGGGGCAAACCAAGGCCTTATCTAGCATCACGCCACCCGGAACAGACCAATAGCTTACATGGTGCCAGCCAGGAAGGCTGAAAGGGGCACTGCCTGGGATGCCTGGTCACCTGTCATACAACAGGGAAGCAAAGAGTCTCCTACAAGTACTCAGGGAATAGGAAAGGATGTGGAATTCATACACAAAAGTTCATAAGCAAGCAAGTCTGAAGCTCAGAGTACTGTCACTCTGTGCTCGGGAGCAATGCGGAGAAAGGTCATTGTTCAAGCCTTTACATCAGAGAACGAGACCGGAAGGCCCCGGACCGTCACAGTGCCTGCTCTGTGGCATTCACCAGCTCTGCAGCTGTGGGAGCCTGCCCGAGGAGGACCAAGCAGGGCAGGAGCTCCAGTGCCTCCAGCTACAGCCCTGTTCCCTGTCACCAGGTACACCCTGCACCTGTCCCTGCAGCTGTCTGCCCTTGGGCACCACACTGAAGGGTTCTTGGACGCTTCTTAGTTCAGATGCCCTGTAGTTCAGCACTCCCAAATACTGCTTGGGAAGCCCAGTAAGGCACTCTGGAATCGGTGTGTGTGTGTGTGTGTGTGTGTGTGTGTGTGTGTGTGTGTGTGTGTGTTCATGTGCACTGTGGATGTGTGTTAAGTGAGAAGTGTGCAACGGGCATAGAAATAGTTTCCATTAAAAGGCTATTGAAGGCTGGCAAGATGGCCCACCAGGGTAAAGGCGCCTGCCATGTGGGCTTGGGGACCTGAGTTCTATTCCTGGAATCCATGTAGTAGAAGAGAACTGGCTCCCAAAAGTTGTCCTCTGACCTCCTCACACATACCTTGGCACATTTATGCCCAGACTCTTACATACATCATATATACAACAATTTAAAAAAGAAGGAAAGGTCACAGAGCTTGAAAGAGGTGTGAGGCAGTAAGTCCCCCTGTTTGGGGAATGCCACCCCTCTAGAAAAGCCAGTGTGTGCAACAGGGTCCCCAAAGAGCCACCATCAGTGGCACTGCCTGAGAACGCCTTCCTTCAGAAATGGAGCCTCAACACGGAGCATGGAGTTGATGAGGGAAGACTCCAGAAGCTACGGTGGGAACAACGTGCTCCCGAAATAGACGTCACCCTCTGGAAAACAGTGACACCAAGGACAGACAGACAGCGCGGCCACAGAAGGGAGCAGACTGGGAAGGCAGGGTGACCTTGGCGGAGGCCACCGTCTCTGTCACTAGCCCCTCCTGTCCGGTTAGACCAACAGTCCTAATGCGCTTGGTGCCTCCCTGGAGGTGCCGGGTCACCTACTTCCACAGTCACTTACTAAAAATACAGGGCTTACGGGGAGGGGCGGGCTGGCAAGGTGGCACTGTCCCCGCAGAGCTACTGGCCAGAGGCCACTGTTCACAGAGCCTCTCACCCAGGGCACGGGGTGAAAGGGTGAGCAGATGGCTCTGGCTTCTTCAAATTCAGGGCCAGCTGCTCTGTAGAGGAAAAACTTGAGGCTGCCACATTCTGAAGAGATACGCAGAGGGCACTAGCGTCTTGTGTCCCTAAGTCAGCCTGGCCTCAGATGAGCTGCAAAACGGACTGGTCCCTGGCTGCGGGGGTCCTTCAGGTTGGTCATTTATAGAGCATGCAGCAGCCACAGGCCCCCGACTCTGAGGCCACTGGGACCCCTCCTTTTTCTGGGTAGGCAGTGTGGAGCCAGGGGCAGACAGACCCTGGGCCTTCTGCTCCTTGTAAAACCCAGTCATCTGCTCTCCTGCATACAGTCCCCAGGCCGAGCTCATGAAAAGGAGTTCCACTAGCCTGACCAGTGGCTTTTGGCACTGCTGTTCCCACTTGGCAGAGGGAGGAAAGCTCCCCCCGACCGTCCGTCGTCCCCCCCCCCCCCCCCGCTGCCCGCCTCCTGTCGAAAAAGAGACACAGCACAGCTATCTTAGGCAGAGGCAGCCACTGCCTGGGCACAGCACCCAGGTCCTAGCCACAGGGGTTCCGATGACCCCTGTTGGGCATCTAGAAAAAAAGCCATCTGGCCATTCCGCCTGTTGCCTGCATCCCCGCTCTGTCCACAGCTGGCCTGGTCCAGCCGGGGGATCTGCTGGCCTCCAAACAGCCTGTGGTGGTTTGAAAGAAAATGGCCCCCAAAAGGAGTGGCACTATTAGGAGGTGTGGCCTTGTTGGAGTAGGTGTGGTTTTATTGGAGGAAGTGTGTCACTCTTGGGGCAGGCTTTGAGGTCTCTTTCTCTCAAGCTTTCCTCAGTGTGACAGTCAGTTGACTTCCTGTTGCCTACAAGATATAGCACTCTCAGCTCCAGCACCAGGTCTGCCTGCACGCCGCCATGCTCCCCATCATGATCATAATGGACTGAACCTCTGAAAACTGTAAGCAAGCCACCCCAATTAAATGTCTCCTTTGTAAGAGTTGCTGTGGTTATGGTATCTCTTCACAGCAATAAAAACCTAAGACAGCCCCACAGCTTTGTCCCTGCTCATGCCACATGCTTGGAAGGACACAACTATCCATCTCCCCATAAGCCCCCTGAGATGAACTGCATCCTGAGTAGATCAAATACAGGTGGGTAAAGGGTCCTGAGAGTCCCATGTCACTCAGAGCAGTCACAAGCCTGTCCCCAGTCCCAGGAGTAGCATGCATTCTCAGGCAGTATTAAACGCTGTCTCTGGAACCTCGGGCTCTGGTGGCTCCTCCACTCTCTCAGGACAGCAGATAACAGGAACCCTCTTGGGACCCCTGCCCCACCTGCTTTAAACCAAGTCTGTCCAGCTCCATGCAGACTGCTGTAGCAGGCTCCAGAGTCCCCACCCTGTCCCGGAACCCATGTGGGTGCATTCCCAAGGCGCCCTCCACTTATCTTAGAGCGCTTGCTAATCTAGAGCAGGGCTGCGCCATTTCCCCCCAACTGGTCCACTGCACTTTCTGATGAAGGCGAAGGGATCACATTTCAGGGTCCACGTTGGTCCTTCATCAGTCCCTGTGGGCTCCTGCCCATCTTCACTGTCCCCTCGGCATACAGCAAGCAGAGAGACCAGGGACACAGGGGAGGGGCTGGCCTGAAGAGCACAGCCTCTGATCCTCCTGCCTCAGCTCCCCATATGTCAGCTCACCCTGTAAGGTGGCATTCTGCTGGTACAGGCTTTAGCCAGGAAGCCGTCTTGCCATATCCTTCCCAAGTTAGGAGCAAATACTGACGCTTTTAAGCTCTGCCAGTCTGGCACTGCACTTACCTCACTCCTCATTCAAAACCAGGAAGGGAAATCAGGGGTCTTAGGAGGCTCCTAGCCGACAGCTACTTCCACCTCAGGGTCTCCTGCTCCAGCACAGTTCACAACACTACCTTGCTCTAGCACCTGAGCCCGCACACCTAAAGGCTCTAGGAACTTCACGAAATCACTCTCATGCGGACAGAACTTGACTCCAGGGGTGGGTTCTGGTCACCTCATCCAGCGCTGAATCCTAACATGACCCTACATGCCTAGCTTGGACGTATCCCGTGAAAGCCCACAGCTGCTTCCTCGGCCTCCCTCAGCATCTGGGGCCCTCCATCAGCACCAGGACAGAGGTAGCCCAGAGCTCACAGAAGCATGTCCTTTGATTCCCTCTGCTCCTTAACTAACTTCCTGTATCCCAGAGGCCATGGCCACTTGCTTTTCTCCTGGCTTGGTTCTACTTGCTAACAGAGCTCATTCTTGCCAGCCCTGGCTCTAGGCAGCATGTCCTTGTCTGTGGCTGAACAGTGGGCCCCCAATCTGAGGCGTCATGTTGGTTCTGCTCTGGCCCATGGTATATTTACTGTTCTGGAACACCTTCTTTTGCTTTGGTACCCCACTGTTCCTGCCTGGCTGACAATACTAACAGGTCTTGTATGCCATCTACATACTGTACACACTCCTATGACTTGCCCAGCCAGGTGGAAACAGCACATCGCAATCAATGAGGTAGTCATGGAGGCAGAGCTACTGAGCTACAACAGATGCCAGAGGAGGCACTCAATAGAAAGACTTGACGACCCTCGGAACAGTGAGCAGAGGGCGGGAGGGAGAAAGGCAGGTCATGCTGGGAGACAAAGCAGAACCACCACATCTGCAGGATTGCTACACTCGGCTCCAGGGCCTGTGAACTCAAGCTGCTCTTCAAAACAAACACCTTTAATCCCAGTGCTTAGGAGGTAGAGGCAAGCAGATCTCTGAGTCTGAGGCCAGCCCTGGTCTTCATAGTGAGTTCCAGGACAAACAGGGCTACACAGAGAAACCAAAAGAAAAATAAAAAACCAAAGTCATAGCCAGCTGTAGTAGCGCACGCCTTTAATCCCAGCACTCAGGAGGCAGAGGCAAGAGGATCTTTGTGAGTTTGAGGCCAACTTGGCCTACAGAGCGAGATCCAGGTAGGGATATGTAGAGAAATCCTGTCTCAAACACACACACACACACACACACACACACACACACACACACACACACACACGAACCAAAATCATGATGTTGGAGTGCAGCTCAGTGCTGCAGAGAAGCCCAGGGCCTACCCCAGCATGACAGATGGAGACAGTCTACTCGCCAGAGGTTAACATAGAAGATGGCTGTGAGGCTGCCCTAACCACCTTGCACGATGGCCACTGTATGTCCACTCTAGTCTGCTGAGATGGCTGTGTAGGTTTAAGAAGCCAGGATCACTCTGTTCTTGTTCCTGTCTGCCATGGCTTCACTGACAGGTCCTCCCTGTGATCTCAGGGGCAAGGGTGCAGCTCTGCCTTCTGAACCCAAGCCAGGCCTTGTCACTCCTGCTCCTGGGGGACAGGACATGTCTGTGCACATCCTTTCCCACCATTACTTCTAGCATGACAATCATCACTGCCTGGTACCTTATTATGAAATGGTCAGGTCATGAATGACTCTGGGAAAGACTGCCTAGTGGAATTTCTAACACACACACACACACACACACACACACAGAGACACACACAGAGACACACACACACACAGACACACACACACACAGACACACAGACACACACACACACACACACACTCACACAGACACACACATCCCATTCCCGTGGTTTGGCTTCCACAGTTCAAAACAGCAGTGCAAAATCCCAGGTGTAATCAATACATGTTTTAAATTACTTTGATTATAGCACGCTGTTGTCACTGTCCCAGTTTCTTAATGATTGTGTTAGCTACTGTTCACCTGTCTCTTTGTGCACATAATCTTTGAATTCAAGTGCACCATGGGCATGCTACTATTGTGTCCAGAGGGTTTGGCAGCATCTGCGGCTCGAGTATCCATCAGGATGGATCCCTGAGGATAAGGGGGCTGAGCCTTTGCAGAAGAGAATCCTTTTAACTTTCCCATCACACCAATTTGTCGCCTGCTGGCTGGCTGCCTGCCTGTGGCCCTGTGGTAGAGCTAGCACCTGACTAGCCAAGGGACCTGGACTCACACTCCACTCCTAGGACAAGCCTGCACTTGTGAGAGCTACGGTCGGGTGTAAAATGATTCACTCGCAGTTCTGACACCCCTTAGTACCCGGGGTCCCCTCCCAACTCCCAACTCGGCCATGCAAGGACAGACAGAATCCAAGGGCTTCTCCACTCTGTGTAGTAGGAGCTTGTCTCCTTGGCACTACCCCACTCCCTAGCACAGCTCCGAGTTTTCTCTCCTAAGATCTGAGTGATTCTGCAGTATCAAAACATATCCTGCTGAAGGACCTGTTGGTCTGAGTTTATTCTAACTCGTGGGCCCTGTGCAGGCATCTGAGGAGAAAGTGAGTGCCAGGCCTAAGATCACAACCCTAATCAGCCACAGTGAAGGGACACCCCTCCCCTCAAGTCCAGCCCAGCTGATGGTGGTCCCAGAGAAACAGTGGCTCATCAAAAGACAACAAGTGGACACCTCTATCAGCGTGCTTCTGCAAGCACGAGATTGGTTGCCCAAAGACCAGTTACCCAAGAGGTCCTTTCACAACCGTGGGAACAGAGCCGAGAGAGAGAAAGCAATGCAAGCAGGCATCAGCTCCCCGGGGCCAACGATATCAGCAACACCCAGCCCAGTCCTAACCACAGCAGCGGCACTGGAAGCTTAAACAGCTCTCCATAAGCAGGGTAAAAACACGGGAGGAGGACGCTAACCTAAAGGCGTGTTTCATCCGCCCAATAGACTCAGAACGCCAGTTCAGCTCTGAGTACTGGAAAGACGCCGGGAGCCGCCACGCTGCTTCCCACCCACCCTGTGCAGTCCAGGGCAGTCAAACTCAGAGCCTGAGTTTAGCCTCACTGCTTTCCAAGGGTGCAGCAGCTATGCAAGGCTGGAAGCCACCATGCTGAGAGCCAGGCTCTGATATCTTCTTTACTCGGTGACATCTATCCGCAGAGAGATGAGGCACTCAGGGAAGTCCTGCTGCCATGGCAGGGGCAGCCATGGCAGGGGCAGCTTCAGTGGTGGTGGCGGAAGCAATAGCAGGCATTCCAAAGGATGCACCTGAAGGAGGCTAATAGGCCAGCAGAGACAAGTGTCACTCACCCAAGTTTTCAAGGGGCCTGCTTTGGAACTTGGGCCAGGAGGAACCACAAGCCAGAACCCAGAGTGAAGGAAGACACTCCTCTAGCAGCCAGGATGAAGACAGGATTTGGAGAGGGCCGCTCATCAAGGGGCAGACCTAAGACCAGCAGGGTCTAAGAGATGCCCCCATGACACCCTTCAGTACCGTGTGGGTACACCAACCTCGACAAAGTGGGCTGGAGCACAGTCACCCTTACTTATACAGGCAGGCAGATCCCCAGCAGAGTTGCAGGTGGCTCCAGAGGTATCAGGAGGCAGACTGGGCTGGCTTTTATCCCCATTCAGCCCTCCCATGCTGGGAGGAGCAGAACCTGGGCCCTGATACCTGATCGCACCAGACCAGCCAGTCTTTGAACCAGAGGCAGAGCAGGGGTGTGGCCTGGAATAAGGCCCACACCCACCAATTACCCACATGTGCCCCTGCTCCAGTGCCCAAAATGGGCCCCACAGAAAAGGTCCTTATCTAACTGCCCAGAATGAGGCCTGGGTCTGGCCAGGCCCTCCACTCAGTCAGAAGCACAGTAACAGCCAGAGAAGCCCAAACATGGCACCCCAGATGGAAGGTAAAGGAGTACTGGGAAAAGAAAATGTCTCTTTCTCCACAACCAAGTGAAGGACAAGGCTCCTCCCAAGCCTTCCCTCTCCAAAGCCTCCTGACCATTAGCCTGGGAGCCATGTCTAGGAAAGCCCTGGCTCAACAGCGCGGAACAGCCACTAAAAGGGCTTTACAGTGAACACAGCAAAGGCCAACGCTGAGCCCCGGACCACAGGGGAACCAGCAGGGGGATGCGCCACCATGAGGCTTGAAGACCACAGATAAGGACAGAAATGGAAGGGAGCAGGCCTAGGGCCCGAGTCCCTGCAGTACAGAGAACAGCAGCCCCCTCTCACTCCTCTCTGCCACAGGGAGAACTCTTGGAAGGGCATCCTGCTCCTCAAGACACAGGCACGGGGCTGTGAGATGAGAAACAAGTGCTTTGGGGTCTCAGTTCCCAGTTCTTCATGGTGCCTGACAGTACAGCTCCTTATAACACTTGGTTCGTGGTTCAGAAGTTCGGGACTAGCTCTTTCAGTTATACCATGCCAAGGAGGCTTAGGTAAGCCATCCACGATAGCCTTGGACTGGTGAGCAGAGAGAGCATGTGATCACAGGCCTGATATAAGACATTGGACATGATAGAAGAGGAAGTGGGGAATATCCTTGAGTGCACTGGCACAGGAGAGGACTTCCTGGCCAGAACACCGACGGCCCAGACACTGACGTCAACAACGAATGAATAGGACCTGATGAAACAGAAGAGCTTCTGTAAGGCAAAGGACACCACCAACAGGACAACATGGCAGCCTACAGAATGGGAAAAGATCTTCACCAACTCCACATCTGACACAGGGCTAACCCAAAGTATATAAGGAACTCTAGAAATTAGACATCAACAAACCAAATAATCCAATTAAAAAATGAGGTACAGATCTAAACAGAGAATTCTCAATAGAGGAAACTCATATGGCTGAGAAACACTTAAATGTTCAACACCCTAAGCCATCAGGGAAATATAAATCAAAACTACTTTGAGATTCTATCTTACATCTTTCAGAATGGCTAATATCAATAACGCAAGTGACAGCTCATGCTGGTGAGGATGTGGAGCAAGGGGAACACTCCTCCATTGCTGGTGGAAGTGGAAACTTGTACAGCCACTTTGGAAATCAATATGGTGGTTCCTGAGAAAACTGGGAATCAATCTACCTCAAGATCCAGCTATAACCACTCTTGGGCATATACCCAAATGATGCTCCATCCTACCACAAGGACACTTGCTCAACCATGTTCATGGTGGCGTTATTCCTAATTCCCAGAACCTGGAAACAAACTAGATGTCCGTCGACCAAAGAATGGATAAAGAAAATGTGATACATTTACACAACGGAGTATTACTCAGCTGTTTAAAAAAATGACATCATGAAATTCCCAGGCAAATGGATGGAACTAGAAAAAAAATCATTCCAAGTGAGGTAACCCAGACCCAGAAAGACAAACGTGGTATGTACTCACCTGTAAGTGGATATTGATATTAGCTGCTAAGTAAAGGATAATCACACTACAATCCACAGACCCAGAGAGGTTAAGTAACAAAAAGGGCTCTAGGGGTGATGCATGGATCTCCCTGGGAAGGGGAACTAGAGTGGGTTTTGTGAGTGGACTGGGGGTGGGTGAGGATGGGAACAGGACCAGGTATGGGGAGTAGAGAGAGAGGGGGCAGAGAGAGAGAATGGATGACTGGAATTGGGGAGCATTTAGGGGGCAATGTGGAAACTCAGTGTAGTAGAAACTCCCTGAAATCTACAAGGGTGGCCCTCATGAGGACTCCTAGTAATGGAGGATAAGGAGCTTGAACCACCCACCTTTTGTAACCAGGCAAGGCTTCCAGTGGTGGGACTGGGACACCAATCCACCCCCAAAACCTTTGACCTATAATCTGTCCTGCCTGCAAGATATGTCAAGGCAGTGGTGGCACACAAGTTGTGGGAGTGGCCAACCTATGACCAATCTAATGTGAGGCCCACACCACAAGAGGGAGCCCATGACCAACACTGCCTGGATAACTAGGAACTGCAGACTGGACAGCCTAGAGACCTATGGTAGAATCAAATACAAATGTAAAAAAAAAAAAAAAAAAAAAAAAAAAAATCAGTGGAATGATTCCTAATGATGTTCTGCTATATGCATAGATTGGTGCCTAGACCAGCCATCATTAGAGAGGCTGCCTCTAGCAGCTGATGGGAGCAGATGCAGAGACCCACAGCCAAACATTAGGAGAGAGATCCTAGGTTGGAGGTCTCCAATGCATCCATCCCTCCCCTTAGAACTCAGGGAACCCTAAGGAAGAGGGGAAGGAGGAATTTCAGGAGTCAGAGGGATCAGGAACACTGGGAAAGCATGGCCCATGGAATCAACTAAGCAGGCCTCATGGGAGGTCACAAAGATTGAAGCGGCAACCATGGAGCCTGCATGAGTCTACACTAGGTACTCTGTATATATGCTATGGTTGTTAGCTTGGTGTTTTGGGGGGGACTCCTGACAGTGGGAATGGGGGTATATCTGACTCTTTTGCCTGCTCTTGAGACCCTTTTCTTCTTACTGGATTGCCTCGCCCAACCTTGGTCTTATTGCATTTTGTTATGCCTGTTTGGTTGATGTACCTGGGAGGCCTGCTCTTTTCTGGGGGTGAGGAGAGGGGTAGTAAGGGGGAGGGGACGTTTGGAGGGACTAGAAGGAGTGGAAGGAGGGTAAGCTATAGTTGAGATGTTTTGTATGAGAGAAGAATAAATAAAAAATTTTAAAGGATTTATTAATTTTTATTGTATGTGTGTTTCCTTGTATCTATATATGTACACCATATACATGCAATGTCCATGGAGGCCAGAATAGGGTGTCCAATCCCCTGAGACTGAAGTTACTGGTGGTTGGGAGCCACCATGTGGGTGCTGGGAACTGAACCCAGGTCCTCTGCAAGAGCAACAAGTGTTCTTAACTACTGCGCCATCTCCCCAGCTCTCTGGACTTCTTTTACTAGAACAAAAAAAGTCTGCAAGAGGTCCCAATAGCAGAGGTTATGAGACAGGTGATGTCCCCGGAGTCCACCAGTATATCTGAACACCACTGGAGCCTCAAGGGAGGCCAGTAGGACACGGGACTAAATGGGCAGCAGCACTGCAGGGTGCAGCAGGCCCCGCCCCGCCCCCTCCCAGCGCTGCCCTGGGAGCTGAGAGGTCTATCTCAGGTCCACAGCTGTGGGGGCCTTCTTTGTTCATGTGTTTGTTGACATCAGCAGCAGAGCAATGGTCAGGGCGAAGGCAGAAGCTGAGACAGCAGCAGTGTCTGTCATTAGCTCAGACACTGAAGGGGGCCGTCACAAGTCACCGCCCCTGCTCATTCCAGAAAACAGTTTCTCTTTCTAAACGCGCCTTGTCTCCTTTCCCTGTCTGCTCTGGTGGAGCTGCCCTGCACCCGCGGGCCAAGCACTCAGCCCCAGCCCTACTGCTACTACTTTGAAATGAACGGTTGAACCCATGTCTGTAAGAGCCCTCTGCCAGCTCTCTGAAACAACTTCAATAACAGGAGTCCCAGTATGGTGCTCCAGTCTTTTGGAGGGGCCATCCCCATGGCAACACTGGTGGCATGTGTGTTATATAGGTGGTTAGGTGCATCCTTGGCTCCACCCATAGGGTGCCAGTGTCCTGGTGCCTCCTATAGTGCCAAATAAAACTACCTCCTAACACTGCCAAATGGACTTAGCCTGGTTGAGAAGAACAGATCTAACTCCCCAGCTAAAGCTCTTCCACCAAGAGATCCAGGCCTGAGAGCTCTGGAATAGGAGAGTAGAGTCCCTCCCAGGAGTTTGGCCAGCAGAGCCCGCGGCACTCCAAGGCAACAGCCCATAATGTTTAGCTATGAGGAAATCTAATGGATTCGCAGCATTTCTTCAGTGTGCACACTGGACTGCTGCCTAACCAAATTCAAACCTGCCTCCTGATTAGACAGTAACTCAGGAGTCAACTTACAATATTCCATATGTGCATTATGATAAGTCACCTGAGCTGACACTTGGGCTCTGCCATCTGCCAGGGGCATCTGTGCTTCAGTCAGCAAGTTCCTAAGAGGAGATGCAGGAAATGCCAGGAAAGAGAGAGGCCCTTTGAAAAGGCCCGGCTCGGGCAGGAGTAGATAAGACAGCCTACAGATTAGCCCAGACTTATGCAACAAACCCAGACACCATCAATGCTGCTTTGTCTAGTACAAAGTGAACCACAGAAACTCAATCAATGTGACTATTGACAATAAAGGATAAAGGGAAAGAAATAACAGGATAGTTTTATGAGATACAAGGAAAAGCAGATCTGAAGTCCAACCCTCAAGAGTGTGTAGGCTATCTGCCACCACGGCCTAAGTTCTGGAGCCCATCCACAGCCATTGTGTGAGGAAGGACAGAGGTTAGAACTGGTCAGGCTGCTCTCAAGACCAGTGTAAGGCTTCGGTGTGGAGAGCCATGCTCTCCAGGCATACAACCCATCTCCTCTGGATTCCACACAGCCCCCAGCCTCTCCTGGGGACCAACCAGCAGCTAGCATTCCTCATAAGGAACAATTGTCTTCCCTCCAGAAAGACAAGGAAGGTAGTGAAGTGTAGAGAGACGCAGTGTGGACTCACAGGCTAATGTCTTCTCTTCTGTGGCCACATGCCCAGCCTTACAGCCCGTGTTGGAGGCCATACACTTCTCCACTTCCCTGTGATCCTGTGAATTCACCTCCTGATTTCAGCCCACACAGAGTGATCAGGGGAAAGGCAAGGCCTGTGCCAATGAGGATGACCAGGACACATCACAGATGTCACCTTCCATAGTTTGTTCACCCAGGGCCCCACTCCATACAAATGTGGCCCAACCTAGCTAGGTAGAGCCCAGGTTCAGACGCAGCGTCATCCTACTGATTTACATGACTCACTTACTTTACTATGTGATCGGGCAGAGCCTAGCAGATGGTGACCATGAGACAAGACCCAGGACACTCAATCAGAGCAACCATGTGGCCAAACACAGCAGATGGAGGCCGGGTGCATCTGGTGTAGCCTGCAGAGGGCTGCCGGAGGTCTTGCTGATGGACACTATCCACACGGGTCATAAACACCAGAAAGGTGTGTACATGCAGTCCTTTACCTGTGCTCTACCCACGGGAGCACAGTGCAGATAACAGTAGTCCTCAGTGGGAAGGAGTCCACAGCCAGGCCACTCTCCTCCTGGAGTCACTTGTCACCCTAGAGACGTACAAACAGCACCAGCTGGCAGAACAGATGCAGAGAGGGGAGGCAAAGTTCACTTCCACGGAGTCAGCCTACGGGGGCAGCCTGCAGGGCTGTGAGGGCCAGGTCTGCCAAGTCATCGGGACAGGTGGCTTCCGGCCCCAGCTGGCCTTCACGGGAAGATCAGTGCATCGGCTCTACCTTGCTTTCTAAACACAGGCCTGGGTCAAGAGCCCATTCCAGTTAACTGCTCCAAAGCCATCACAGAGGCAGGCCTGTAACACACAAGCATGTGCATGAGTGTGCTCACAGGAGAAGGTGGAAGTGAGAATATGTGCATATAAACAACACACACTCTAGGACATTAGTGAACAAGAAGGCCTTTTTAAAGGAGGTGGGTCTATGCAAACTGAAAGTTAAGATCCAGCTGTGGCGGCAACCCCACACCGCTTTGGTTGGAAACTGTGCTTCCTGGTTTGTTTGTTTATTTGTCTTAATTTTGTTTGCTTGTTTGAAACAAGGTACAACCTAGTCCAAGTCCAGGCTGTTCTCAAACTTGACATGTAACAGAGGAAGCCTGGAACTCCTGACCCTCCCTCTGTGTCCTGAGAGCTGTGATTACAGGTATGGCCTTCATGCCTGCTTTATGCAGTACTGAGGATCAAGCCCAGGGCTTCGGACCACACACACTGGGTAAGTGCCCCATCAGCACAGCTCTAGCCTGTTTGGATGTTCCTAGGAGCTTTTTATGAGTTCTGGAAGATTAATTACAAACCGCTCTGGGTTTGTGGATCCTCCCAGAAGAATGAGATTCTAGATGGAGTAAGGAACATAGCTTTATTTATTATATTTGGTTCTGGTTCAATTTTTACAAGCATATGCTACTTCTATAATTAAAATTTAAGTGTTGAGAAGAAAGTTAGCTCGCTTACACATCAGGCTCCTACCTTTTGTGTCTGCATGGCGACAGTCTTCCCACCCAGCCAGCACTGATAAGACTCATCTCTTCTTTCAAGAAAAGCGCTTCCCTTGCAGGTTGTCTGCAGTTACTAGACAGCCTGGCAGGGCAGCGCCACCCTTTGCTCTCCCTTCACACCACCCTTGGGAACACAAAGATGATCCCTGCTCAGCACAACAAGACACAGTGGGTGGGGGAGGGGAGTGGGGGCGAGCCAGTCTTCACCGAACTCCCCTTTCCTGCTTCTGGAGGGAACACTGGGTCTCCAGCACCCACCCCACCCAGCACCTGCTGGCTTCCTGCAACCTCTGTCACCAGGGAAACCCACCTGGGCTGCAGCACTTAAAGGACCCGAGTGAGGACCATGCCCTCCTGCACCAAGTGACACAGTGAAAAGCCCTTCTGGAAAGCTCTGCTCCCCTGGAGATTTCTGCCCCCTTCCCACCCTGGCTGGAAACAACCTGAGCTTGATGTTTAGGCCTTGCTGGGAAGTAGCCCTGCCTGGTGTAGACTCAGAGGGGCTCTGCTCAGGACAGGCTGCACTTCCGGGAGTCCTCCGTGTCCCTGGGTGACCACACACATTCCATCCCCCACCTTCTCCCAACTGCCAATTCGGCTGGCACCAAATCCCCTTCGGCCAATTATTTTCTTCTGTTAGGTAAGGGCTCCTGTACTCCCTGGAGAGTCTCGCTGAGGCCCAGACCTTCATAGAACTTCCTCCCACCCCAAGGCTCTCCGGCACCCCATACCGGGCTGTGTCCCTGGAGCATACACCTTTTCAGGTGTTTACTAGCTATTTGAGCAGCTTTATTTATTTAATTCTTTATTTTACATTTAATTATGTTGGGGTGTTACGTGCCCTAGCACGCATGCGGAGGTCAAAGGACAACTTGCAGGAGTCAATTCTTTCCTTCCGCCATGTAGTTTCCTGTGATTAGACTCAGGTCACCAGGCTTGACAGGAAGAGCCTTGACTCACTGATGAGATGTCGCTGGCCCTTGAACAGCTTTCAAGGGATGCCGGTTGTTGTAGGAAACAAATGTGTTGCCATAGGTTTCAGTACTGGCGATGGATAGTGGGGATGGACTGAGGCCCAGGTCCACCCGTGAGCTGTTCCTGTCCTGCCTCTTACTGAGAGCTGGGCATCAGTGCATGGGACACCGAGCAAACCCCGATACAGCACTATAGGTCCAACCTGGGGACCACTCTAGCTCTCTCAGAGCCAGCAATGTCCCCACCCTGAGGCTCTTCTCCCAACTCATTTCCCAGCCCTCAGATGTGACAGAACCAGAGCCCCTGTCCCCATGTCGTGAGGTGCACCCGGTGTCTCTCACAACTTACTTTCCATATAGCTCTGCCAGACTCTGCCCTGCCCAGACTCAGAAGGGTCACGCCACCTGCATGGGCCCATCTGGGCAGCCTGCAGCCCCACACACAACAGGCCTGCATGGGGCCTGACTAGGACCTCTATATGTCTTTGATGAGACATACTGGTCCACAACAATGTGGCTCTGCATAAGCAAAGTATTTACTTCGCAGAAACAGCAAGAGAGAGAGAGAGAGAGTGTGTGTGAACCTAGACAGGGGCTTCCCAGAGTGCCAGTCAGTCAGAGCTACTAAGGGCACCTATCTGATCAGCTATTCAATTTGGGGACAAAGGAGAGGTTAGAATTTATTTTCAGAAAGTCATAATTATACACAGAAAAGGTATGAAACTAGAATTTGGTTGCAATAATCCTAACTATGTTTTGGGGGAAGGAGGGCTTACACCAGGGTCTCACCCTGTAGCCCACACAGGCTACCCATGATGCTCCTGCCACAGTCTCCCACGTACTGGGGTAACAGGTATGTATTCTCACAAAGACCCAGCTCTACGTAGTCCAATGTGTTCATTGTTGTCATTGAAAAGAAAAGAGTGGGTCTCAGCGTACTCTTGGCCACAACTGGGCCCAGAAAGTTAAACTACCTGCCCACTGCCTGCCAAGAACTGGGACCCTGACCTAAACCATGAACTTGCAAGGGATCCGCTGCACAGACAGCACCCACTCTGCAGGGATCCACTGCACACACAGCACCCACTCTGCGGGGATCCACTGCACACACAGCACCCACTCTGCGGGGATCCACTGCACACACAGCACCCACTCTGCGGGGATCCACTGCACACACACAGCACCCACTCTGTGGGGATCCACGGCACACACAGCACCCACTCTGTGGGGATCCACTGCACAGACAGCACCCACTCTGCAGGGATCCACTGCACACACAGCACACACTCTGCGGGGATCCACTGCACAGACAGCACACACTCTGCGGGGATCCACTGCACACACAGCACCCACTCTGCGGGGATCCACTGCACACACAGCACCCACTCTGCGGGGATCCACTGCACACACAGCACCCACTCTGCGGGGATCCACTGCACACACAGCACCCACTCTGCGGGGATCTGCTGCACACACAGCACCCACTCTGCGGGGATCTGCTGCACACACAGCACCCACTCTGCGGGGATCTGCTGCACACACAGCACCCACTCTGCGGGGATCCACTGCACACACAGCACCCACTCTGCGGGGATCTGCTGCACACACAGCACCCACTCTGCAGGGATCCACTGCACACACAGCACCCACTCTGTGGGGATCCGCTGCACACATAGCACCCACTCTGCGGGGATCCACTGCACAGACAGACAGTACCCACTCTGTGGGGATCCACTGCACAGACAGCACACACTCTGCAGGGATCCGCTGCACAGACAGCACCCACTCTGCGGGGATCCACTGCACACACAGCACCCACTCTGCGGGGATCCACTGCACACACAGCACCCACTCTGCGGGGATCCACTGCACACACAGCACCCACTCTGCGGGGATCCACTGCACACACAGCACCCACTCTGCGGGGATCCACTGCACAGACAGCACCCACTCTGTGGGGATCCACTGCACAGACAGCACCCACTGCAGGGATCCACTGCACAGACAGACAGCACCCACTCTGAAGCTACCTTCTGGGTTATGGAGGAAAAGCAGGAGGCCACCTGATCCAGGTTTGACCACTGAGGATGAATCTGTGGCTCAAGCTCTTTCATTAACAGGCCAGGGGCTGATATGAAACTCCAAAGGAAGAGGGCACAGGAACAGGGAGAGATGCCCTGCAGTCACACAGAGTGCTAGGCTCAGTTCTCAGGCCTGGTGACACAGAACCCACTGTCCGACTGACCCAGCTAATGAGTCCAGTTTTCCACCAACACCAGCCTCTGTGGCCTCCGGAAGGAGACACACCTGCCAGAAAGCAACTCTGACCCCAGAGCCATATGCTTTCAGGTCCTGGCTAGGTGGCTGTCAGCTGGTCTCAAGGAGACCGGTGGGCTTCTGGAGCCATTATGCAGAGGGGATGCCATGCAAGAGCTATGTCCTGGCCACCACCTCAGCCCAGCATCCTAGTTCACCATCCCTTTATAGCTTCATCCTCAGACAAGTGATACCCAGCTGTAGACAGCCTTCTGACCTCAGAGAGCATTAAAGCACAGGCCCTTTAAGAAAATCGGCAGGCATGTTAAGGCCTGGCCATGCCTGGCCATGCCCAGGCCTCCAGCAGTCCCTCTAGCCCTATCTAAACTGGGTGGGCACTCTGGGGTCCAAGACTGATGGTCTTCCTCTAACTGGAGCTGACCATGTCACCCAGGGGACCTACACCCAGGCTGTGCCCAGAACGCACACAGACAGACATGCAGGCACGAACCATGAAATCCACTGCACTCTCTTCACTTACCAAGGCACAGGGTAGCAGGGCCAGGTGATGGCTGTCCTCAAGGGTGTCCGTTCTGCAGGGGCTAAGAAGAGAAAGACAAGGTTGTGAATGTGGCATACAGGACTTAGGAGACGCCATTTCCCTCAAAGCAGGAAAATCAAGAGCTATGCAGAAACTTCAGGAATTCAGACCACTAATTCCCACTGCATAGCAGGAGGCCAGCAGATGACTCCTGAACAGAGACAGCCAGCAGACACGTTCCAGACACTGGAGACCACTACAGAAACCTGAAGTCCCCTAAGCAGTGGAGGTGGGCGGCATCTGCCCCAAACAACAGAGCAGCCTCTCTCTGCCCTAAAGGCTGCCCTACCCAGCGCCACTGCCCACCTCTTGTGCGTGATGACCCTCCCCACTCACTCCACAGCACTGGGCTCCTCTGACTCCCGTCAGCCCGGCCACACCACGTAACAGCCTTCAGCGATCGGCACTCTGAAACCTTCATTTTAAACTGTGGCGAAATCCGCATAGCCACGACTGACCATCTTGATCACATTTGGGGCACATTAAGCACATGTGCATGGCCGGTACTGTCCACCCACCGAGCTTTCTCATCTTCCCAAAGGGATACTCTGACCCCACCACAAACTAGCACCCCAGCCTCAGCACCCATGCTGCTCTCCGCCTCTGCACACAGGAGACTCCAGCAACTCCATGCAAGTGGAACCACATACTACTGTCTTTTGGGGGCAGCCCTCCTCCTCCTCCACTGCCGTCAGTCACTGCAACCTTGCTGACTTTTCAGGCTGAAGACCATTCCACTAGGCGGGTGCTGCAGAGTGACCGTCTGTGCCGGGCCCCACCCCACATGACAGGGCAGACAGTGCCTTTGAGGGTGACAGGGGCTCCAGTCTTGGTGTCCTCATTAGAAGGGAACAGGCCTCAAACTCATGATCATCCTGCCTCAGCCTCCCTGGGGCTGGGCTCAGAGGTGTGTGCCACCCTGCCTGGCTACCTTCCAGTATTTTTAAGCTGCCCCCACATTATCCGTGGTCCGCATACTCCTGAGAAGTCCATCCCAGCATGAGTTCTGCCCCTCTGCAGTAAGGAGAGGCCAGTGGTCGGCTCCCAGGTGCTGCACAGCTCCAGCAGCTCACCGGGGAAGCGGCCCTGCGGATCTCTGTGCTTCTTCACGGTTGGCTGAGTTTCTCGGATTTAAATTTTCATCAATTTGGAAAAATCCAAGGCCTTACTTTTTCCCACCACACGAGACCTTTCCGTGGCAATCAATTTCATGTTCTTTTCCACTTGATACAGTCCCACTGATGCTCTGTTCTTTGCCTGGCTTACTTTCACAAAGCATCGTGTCTTTGAATACGTTATCTCTTCTGCACAGTTCAGTTCCAAGCAGCTCACAATCATTTGTAACTCTAGTTTTAAGAACTCAGTATCCTCCTCCAGCCCCTGCAAGCACGAGACACATGGTATACAAACATGCACGCAGGCAGAACACACGCACATACTATATATATAACAAAATAAACTTAAAACAGTTGAAGGTAGTGCACACCTTAACATCACTACTTGGGAGGCAGAGGCACATGGATCTCTATTCATTCAAGACCAGTCTGGTCTACAGAGCATGATCCAGGCCAGCCAAGGCTATATAGTGACACCCTGTCTCAGAAAACAAACAGGAAAAAAAAAAAAGGACAAGAAATGCCACCCACCTCCTTTGAGATGAGGTCTCTCCCGAGTTTGGAAACTGACCGGTAGAGCCAGTCTGGATGCCAGAGAGTTCCGAGGACCCTGTTATTTCTGTCTCCCCAAAGCCTTCATTCTAGCTATATCACTTATCCAGCAATTTTCTGTGGGCTCTAGGGACGGAAGTTCAGGTCCTTACATACAAGCCCAGGCATATGCCATTCAAACCCCAGCTCCGTAAAACAAACCAAAAACTAAACTAAAATAAAAAGTGCATAAAAAAGAAAAGGGGAAACTGAGCACAGGGATGCCCTGTGGCCTCAGGCCTTGGGAGGCAGAGGCTTCCTGGGGTCACCTGAGCGCAGGAGTGAGGGGCCGGCCAGGGCAACAGAGCAAGAGCTGGTCTCCTGCCGAAAGACGAATAACAGAAAGGATGAAATGATAAAAATAATCGAGAACGAGCTGCACAGCAACATGTGAGTTAGAAGAGGGGCCTGATTATGGACAGGGGCTCTCAGACACTTGGATCGTCGCAGACAATAAGCAACGGCCATTTTTGTCTCTTTGATAAGTAAGACTGCCATCATTGTAGGGGACAGAGCAAATAAACTACAAACAGGAAAAAAAAAAAGTAGATAGTCACCCAAAAATTTTGTAAAAGGGCTGGTGTGTAGCTCAGTGGGGAGAGCGCTGTGGGACACGAGGCCTGGGATTGAATCCCTAGTACCACAGGAGGAAGGGAGAAAGGAAAGGAAAGAGAAAAATTAACACACACACACACACACACACACACACACACACACACACCATCTACCTGTAGCTCTGGGTAAGCTTTTGTCAAGCCATGGATGGTTGAATACCTTGAATCCCAGCAGAGGCAGAGGCAGGTGGATCTCTGTGAGGCCAGCCCGGTCCACGTAGGGAGTGCCAGGAGAGTCAGGGTTACTGACTATTTAAAAAAAGGAAGGGGCCGGGCGGTGGTGGCGCACGCCTTTAATCCCAGCACTCCGGAGGCAGAGGCAGGCGGATCTCTGTGAGTTCGAGGCCAGCCTGGGCTACCAAGTGAGTCCCAGGAAAGGCGCAAAGCTACCCAGAGAAACCCTGTCTTGAAAAACCAAAAAAAAAAAAAAAAAAAAAAAAAAAAAAAAAAAAAAAAAAAAAAAGGAAGGGAGGGGGACAAGTTTAAACTGAAAAACCTCTCTCCCCATGTGCTGTGTGACTCAAGACTGTATAGACAGTGGTCTTCCAGGCTGTGCCTGGCCCAGGAGACACCACTTCACAAGGAACTCTGACTCCACTTTGAGGGCAGATGATCACTCACAGTCCCTGGTGAACACAGAAACTGTACCCAGGGGCCACCAATCCAGCAGACTGAAAAGTCACTTATTTCTAAGAGCAGAAAGAGTGCCACCCTCTAAGTCAGTGAGGTGAATTGAGACTGCGAGGGGGGCGGGGCACAAGGATACATTAAAATCCTATCAGGAAACCAGGCCCAAGAACTTACTGGACATATCAGACTAAGGAAAGGGTGTCAGTCCCTTACCTGGACTCCATAAAACGACTGACACCTAACCTAATGGCTCCTCACCAAGCTGTCGTCTGGTACCTCATACGTGCACCAAGGACTGAGGACTGGTATATTTGGGTATGATGGAACACAGGCCAGCCTGGGCTATATAGGGAGTTCTAGACCAGCCTAAGCTACTTAGAGATACTCTACTCCACCTTCCCCCACACACACAAAAAGAAGGGGGCTGGAGAGACGTCTCATGGTTAAGAGCACCTCTGTTCTTGCAGAGGACCCATATTTAGTTTCCAGCACCCACTTGGTGACTCACAGCCATCCATAGGTATACACAAGGTGCACATACACGTGTGTAGGCAAACACTCACACACATAAAATAAAATCAATCTAATAAAAGAATTTAAGGCTCAAAAAGAAATCACAGTAGTGGATGCTAATCTACTTAAAAAAACAGAAAACCAAGTGGGGAGTCAAACATCCAACCCTCAAAAGAAAAAGTCACCCAAGCTCAGAGAGCCCCCAGAGAGATCTTACAAACATCCAAAGCAGAATTCCGGCTCTCTCAAACTCTCTCAAGACATGAAGAGAAAAAGAAAAACAGAAGTAGGAGATGCCTGTTCCCTGCCCAACACATTTGAGGCTAGGTTAATCTTCTCATTAGTTAAAGAATAAAAAAATAAAAGGGAGAGAGAGAAAGAGTCATTACCAGACAATCTCTCACATGTCACGGGCACCCATACACAGAGCCCCAGGAAGAATCAGTGAGTGACTGACTCATCAAAGAGCTTGGCTAAGCGAGGTCTCCATGGGAGAGCCCGAGTGCCTAATATTAGTCAATAAATCAAAGGGAGACAGCCTGAATCGTTAAGTTGTTAACATCCACTTACGAACATGGTTTTAAAACCAAAATGAATGCTGACTGCAGCAGTACATGCACTAAGGTTAGAAATGCATGGAGACCAGCAAGGCCACTGCGCAAGGATGACATGAGAGTTTGTGGTGTCCCATCCTGAAAATCATCATCACCATCACTATCACCGGCACCACCATCACCACCACTATGATGAGTTAAAATCTTTTGGACAAAGGAAGGATAGAAGATAACTTCCTGAACTTGGTTAAAAAAAAAAAAAAACATATACACGACACAAACCAAGCCAGGTATGACAGTGCCCACTTGTGCCCCAGGCACTCATGATACTGAAACGGGAGGATTGAAATAACCCACAAATAGGTCTGTAAGTCAGTAAGGTGCTGGGTGAATAGCAAGCCGAGGACACTCTGCAGTTCACAGAGCTGAGTCAGTTCAACACCGCCGCAGCCGCGACAAAGACAGAACACGTTCAAGGAAACACACGCTACAGAAACGCCTCCCCAGGAGGGCTAAAGTGTTGAATACTTTCTTCTCTAACTGTGTGTGTGTGTGTGTGTGTGTGTGTGTGTGTGTGTGTGTGTGTGTAAATATACCATCCACTTCCTTTGAGACATGGTCTCTCACTGACTGGGAGCTCACTGCTAAGTTAGACAGGCTGGTCAGAGGGCCCAGGGGTCCTCCTGTTTCTTCCTTCCCCATCCCCCAGTGCTGGGGTCACAAGCATGCACTTCCACACCTGCTTTTCTAAGTGGGTGCTGGAGATAAAATCAGGTCCTCACACTTGCAAGGCCGAGTCATCCTGGCAGCCCCTAGTCTTCTGAGACAGTTTCTCTCAGGTAGACTAGGCTGGCCTCAAACTTGCTATGTAGCCATGTAGCCAAGGCTGGCCTTGGCTTCACCATCTTCCTGGTTCAGCCTTCCAGATCCTGGGGTTACAGGTGTAAGCCAATACACTTGGCTCTCCAGCGTTCTTAACGAAAACTCCGAAGAGTTGAAGCTACAGTCACAAACAGCTAGGTATGAGTATCCAGACTAAATTTAGCATTTTGCCAAATGTCTTGTGTGCTCACACACATGTACCTTCTTTCCTGAGCCCTCGGAGGGCTCCTTTCAGACCCTGTGCTACTGGACACCCTTGTACCTGGCTTGGCTCTCGTCCCAGCACACTGCTCACAGCCACAGTTCAGTGAGCAGGTGGAAGGGGAGGTCCAAACGGCTCACCCCTCACACCACCAAGCAGCCAACCCACATTTGATCTTCTCCAAATGTCACAGAAACACTCTCAGGCCTGATTTTTGAGTGTGTCTAGCGAGGCTCAATCCTGGCACCTGGCGGTTTTGCCAGGCCCCTTCTGTCTGGAGCTGAGACCGGCAGCTGGACAGGGCAGACAGGAAGAACCTCAGGCTCCTGAATCAGTCTGCTGCAAGTCCTCCAGAGCCACGGGCAGGAAGAAGCTAGCAAGGAGGCTTCGAGAGCAAAACCCACCCGGAGCATTTTCAGGGAAAGGAGGTCTCTGTTTTGGAAGGAAAGCTAACACCCGACTGTCAATTCTCAAACATCTGTGGTGATGGAGGACAAGGAGGGCTGAGGAAAAACAAGTTACAAATTATCCAGATCCCCGACTCAAGGACAAACCACAGCTCTCTGTCCCTCTGCGACCAGCACAAGACCTCCCTGTACCACTGGGAAAATAGGCTGTGCCAGGAAAAGGTCCCCAAGCAGTGAGCCAGGTAAGCTAGGCCCCAGCAGGCCAGGAGCTAATGGCCACAGCTTGCTACAATTACACGGACATGCTCCACTGAGCAGAAAGTGAAGTTTAGTGTCCTGACACAGAGTTGGTCACCAGAAGCCTTTTCACTGAAAAGCATTACCCAATGCCTCACTTCCAGATCTCTCTAGGGCATGGGACGCAGGGAGGAGTTGTACTGGGGGAGCCAGGCCAGAGGAACCGAGGGAATGTACCAGGAGCCTGGGATGGACATGTGACTTGGCCCCAGCTCTGTGTGGATTTGGGACTGCCAAGCTCAGCTGAGTTGAAAACAGGAACAAGCCCATGCCTGCTGGGTTCTAGCTGCTAACTTAGATGGGGTACGCGCTTTTCAGCAGCACAGGCACTAGGACCCCCTACCCAGGGCTCAGCCACAGGATGCCTGGCTGGGGATCCCAGGGCTATGGAAGAAGAAGCTGAGGCTCTGGGCCGAGATTGCTTGCTGCATGCCTCAGAGGGCCTGGACCACAACTGCCCTTGAGAGGTTAGAGCACAGCTCCGAGGTGGACGTCACAGCTAGGAGGGAGCAAAGAACACACCATTGATGTCACAGCCACACCGCCCAGGCTTATTTCCTGCCTTTCATGTGTCTGTGCTACGACGAGTATGTCCCAGATCAGGACTTCACACAGAAAGGAGATGCCGCACCTTCTGGGCTGCAGGCAGACATGGACTGGAGAAACTGGGCAGGGTGATGGCTGCCTGGCATTCATTCTGATCTGAGTCTCAGGAACCCAGGCATTACATGAGGACATTGTTACCCAACCACCTTAGAGTCCCAAGGGCAGAGATGGCAGATAGAGCTGGGCAGCTACCTCCTGTAATCCATCCAGATGTGCATAGCCCCAAATGTAACCTAGGGGTCATGTTCCACTGCTGGCTCCTGATACATTAGGGATGCTCATGGAAGGGGCACCTGTCGTCACAGTGAAGGGACACTCTGCTGCCTCTTGAGTGGGCCTCACCAGGCACCAATTCGTAGAACTCAGAACCTCATTCTCAAGTGGGTGGAGCTATCAAATACCTGGCTTCCCAGGCATTGGGTCTCCAGGAATGCCTGCCACCCAATACCCAGAAGGCAGGAATGTGAATTCTGCCCTGACCACCTAGCCAGGGATGGCAACCACCCTCTCCTCTGCCCTTTCTGGGCATCTCAAGTTGGAGGGGACCATTCTGTATCCAGCACAAATGTGCCCAAGCATTCTCACATGGAAGTAGGTGCCATCTTTTTTAATTATTTATTTTTATTTTATGTGCATTGGTGTTTTGCCATGGGTGTCCCCTGGAACTGGAGTTACAGACAGTTGTGAGCTGCCATGTGGGTGCTGGGAATTGAACCCAGTACCTCTGGAAGAGCAGTCAGTGCTCTTAACCATTGAGCCATCTCTCCAGTCCTGGTGGTGCCATTTTTAAGTCCTAGGCACAGCCTATCAAATCCCTTTCCATGCATAGAAGCACAGTACAAAAGAACTTACTGTAACAATAGTCATCAAATGTCTGTTGATACCATGCTAGTGGCCAGAGGTGGCAGGCCACCCAGCTACACCTGCTGCCTTTTGGTAGACGTAAGTGGAGGGAGACAGAGCAACTAACAGAATCACTACTAATAAATGTCCTGTGTGAGTATAATTACATGCTTCTCGGTTTTGTTTCACAAGGTGACAGATGTGTATGGGACCCGTCTCCACACCTCTACTGAACTGGGAAATTCTCAGCTCAGCTCATTAGACCCTCCCCTGATAAGAAGGCCTGGATACTGAGCTTGGGCACTGCTGGAGGTCCTGCCTCCCAGCACTCCCAGGGGTGCAGAAGCACAGCCCTCACCCACCGTCCTGGGTCAGCAAGTGAGGGGCGGAGAGGGCCACGGACAGACACACAGAGAGCCACAGACCTGCAGCCACTGCTGCTGCCCCCAGGCACCAGGCTGCCTACTCTCAGGACCTGCTGAGGCATGCGTGACTCAGCAACAAGGGAAAGACTGGTGCCCGCTGGCGTGCCGGGACCAACAGCCAAGGAGGCAAAGGGCAGAGCCACAGTGGCAGAGCGAACACCCGCACGCCAAGTTCCTGCAGCAGGGTGAGTGCCCTGCACGCGTGTCCCCTGCCCTGCCGCCATGAGAACAGAAACAGGGGGACCACCATTCTCTTCAGCTGCCTGTGGAGAGAGCAGGAAAGAGCAGGCCAGAAGAGGAAGGTCCTGGAACCCTCTGGAAACCATGGCCGGTTTAGACATCTCCTACAGACTCAGTCCTGAGCTGCTGCTGCTGGGCCTTCTCAGTGTGGCAGCCATCGCCAAGATCACTGCTTCCTAAGGGTGCCATGCTGGGAAGCCAAGCGAGGGTTCATACAGTGTGCAGTACATGCACACGGTGCCCCAGTGTGTATGTGCACACCACTTTCATACACATGATGAATACACATGCATTGAGGTTAGAGTCAGGAGGGAGGTAGTGTCGGGGCACACTACCCATGATCCAGCTTCAAGTCTGGGTTCATGTCAACATGGCCCCGAGGAGAGATCAGGGATGAACACCCTACACAGTCAACCAGTCGCCTGGCACCCACCCTCACTGCCGAGTTTAATAAACGGGGCTTGGCACACACAACGCTATTGAGGTATTTCACTGTGAGATGTAGCTACCCCAAACCTTAGCGTGCTGGCTTTCAGAACTAGAAAATGAATGAAAACCACAGCAGCACTCATGACAGTGCGATCCTTTACGTACCAGTGTGATGAACAGAAGCCGGGGTGGGCTACATCTGAATGGCTCTCAGCTAAACTGTGCTGCTCAAAACCTAAAAGCTTAACCAGCCAAATGCTTAACCAGCCAAATGCCTCTAGTTCCTGGTCCTCACGCCTTATTTACCTTTCTGTTATCTGCCATCACTCCCTGGGATTAAAGGCTCGCTTTCTGGGATTAAAGGCGTGAGTCACCATGCTTGGCTGTATCCTTGAACACATGGATTTCTGCCTAGCTCTGCCTCCCAAGTGCTGGGATTAAAGGCGTGTGCTACCACTGCCTATCCTCTATGTTTAATATTGTGGCTGTTCTGTCTCTGACCCCAGATAAGTTTATTAGGGTACACAATATTTCGGGGAACACAATACCACCTCAGATATGCTAAGAGGAAAATGTCTTTCTTTTTTAGCCTGTGTGTGTGTGTGGAGGTCAGAGAATACCCTCAGATGTTCTTCAAGAGCAATTCGTGTGTGTGTGTGTGTGTGTGTGTGTGTGTGTGTGTGTGTGTACACATGTGTGCCTGAGTGTTATGTCTGTGCACCCACCACATGCACAGAAGAACCCACAAAGGTCAAAAGAGGACTCAGATCCCCTGGAACTGGAGTTACCGATGGTTAAGCTGCCATGTGGGTGCTGGTCTTCTGCAATGCTCTTAACGACTGAGCAATCCTCTAGCCCCACCCTCTTTTTTGAAAAGGGTCCCCCTATCCCAGAGCTTGTTAAGTAGGTAGTCCAGCTGGTCAGTGATCCCAGGGATCCACCTGTCTCTGCCTCCTCAGTGCTGAAATTACAAGCATGTGCCACTTATGCCTGACTTCTTTACATGGGTTCTAGAATCATCAGCTGAGCCATCTACCAGCTCCCCCACCCTACATACTCATCTTTTTAGAACTGTATTTGAATCACTATTTGTCACATTAAAGAGCCATGTTCACAGTCAGACATTGGCGCATGCATTTAATCCTGACACTCGGGAGGCAGAGGCAGGTGGATTTCTAAGTTCAATGCCAGCCTGGTCTATAGAGTGAGTTCCAGGACAGCCAGAGCTGTACAGGGAAACCCTGTCTCAAAGAAAAAAAAAAAGTACTGTTGGCAAGATTGGACAGTTGACTCGGTGGTTGAGAGCACCTAAGCTCAGTACCGAGCACCCACATCAGGTGGCTCATAATCACCTGTAACTCCAGCTTCAGGGGAGATCCAACACCTTCTTCTGGCCTCCTTGGACATACACACAAGTGGCATACAACACACACACACACACACACACTCAAAATCTTTTTCTTAATGCCAACACCCAAGTGGCACACACCTGTAACCCCAGCTCTTAGATATCTTAGGCGGGAGATATCTCATCAAGTTCAGCTTGGGCTAAGCCTTATCTAAACTAAACTAAGAAACAATAGTATTTAACTATCACTGGTGTGTGCTGATTGTGGCTTGTGTGACGTTCTTCTTCAGCTGCCAAAAACGCAGTTGAGAAAAACAGCTGAAATGGTAAGCTTGCTTGCTGAGTCTGTGGCAGACACCGAGTTGATGAACGCCAAGGTTTAAGATAAATCAGAGGCACTCTGTAGCCATGTCCCCTGCGGGTTGGGAGCCTTGATAACGACATGCTGAAGAGAGAAGGCTTCCCTCCTAACTAAACTCCCTGGAATATGTGTGTTCTGTGTCGCCCACAGGCAGTTTGACACCACGGTGGGACTCCCCCAGACAACTGACTCATTGGGCATACCTACATGTGCTCTTCCTTCAGGGGCTCGTCGCTGTTCAATTCCTCTGGGCTTACATAGATTCACCCACCACCACTGGTAGTTTCCTCACTCTCTGGGTTCCTCCTTGGAAATTCCATGTCCACTTCCCCTTTGTACGTCCACACAGCTGGGGCGATTATCACACACAAATCGTGCAGGGGTTGGCAGGCACACTCACTCAAAATGTGTACACAGCAGCCTGGAGAGACAGATCAATGGAAAAGCACTTGCCTTTCAAGAGCGAGGGCCTGAGTTCAGCCCTCCAGGGCTCACGTAAGAAAGTAGGTGAAGGGTGCACGTCTATTATACTAGCGATGGCGGGGTAAGAGGTGAAGACAGGCAGACCCCTCAAGGGCCAGCTAGCACTTGTGACCTGAGAGTCATGAGTCTGAGGCTACCCTCCAACTACATAGTGAGTTTTGGGACAGCCAGGACTACATAAAGAGACCCTGTCTAAAAAGAAGGGAAAAATAAATAAATAAGGAAAGGAAGAAATCTTACAATGCCTGGGAAGTAAGGAAAATCCTCCATCCCAAAACATACAAGACAAAGCCGAGCAGAGATAAAGAGAGCAGAGCCCAGTGGCTTCTGTGGGGGGAAGGCCACATCAACAGAACACTCAGAAAACACGGGAAGTTACACTCGGGGGCTCAGTCAGTAAAGTGCTTGTCATGGATGCATAGGGACCTGAGTTTGGTCCCCAGAACCACATAAAAAAATTAAGTGTGGTGGTATGCACTTGAAATCCCAGCACCATAAAGCTGGAGTCAGGAGGATCCTGTCTTAGGGGCTTGGTGTGCTCCAGGTTCAGTGAGAGACCTTGCCTCAAAAACCAGGTGGATGGCTCCCGAGGAATAACACTCAGGACTGATAGATACAGTCTCTCTCTCTCAGAGAGAGAGAGAGAGAGAGAGAGAGAGAGAGAGAGAGAGAGAGAGAGAGAGAGCGCTAAGCTTCACCTTCAGCCTAGAAAGAGGACACATGGAAAAACCTAAGTGCAGGAGGGGAAAAAGGATACATGCAGACTGAGTAACTGAAAAACAGACATGATGGTGATGGCCAGAGAACCGATCAGTCTCCTTGGTAAGACAAGTGTGCCCCTGGGAGAGAAGAACTGGATGAAGAGGGGACCACCCGCCAGATGAAGCATAGGACTGTTTGGTTTTGTTTTTTTGTTTGTTTGTTTGTTTGTTTGTTTTTCGAGACAGGGTTTCTCTGTGTAGTCCTGTCTGTCCTGGAACTCTCTCTGTAGACCAGGCTGGCCTCGAACTCAGAGATCTGCTGGTCTCTGCCTGGGAATAAAGGTGTGTCACCACGCCTGGGTGAAGCATGGGATTATAAAGTCAGGAGCTAGAATGACTCTGTACTAAGAATCTGATGACCTGGGAGAAAAGGGAGGAGGTGGCACTGCCAGCCACTGCCACAGAGATGGCTTCACTTCCCCCATCCTCTCCTCCTCTCCAGAGCACAGGTCTGGTGCTCTTCTCCCCACACGCAGAGCCTGGCACTTCTCACAGGGAGAGGATGAAGGGTCACTCAGTCTGGGCTCTTGCTAAACCCGGAATCTAATAATCCCAAGATAACATCATAGCGACTGCTGTTTTCCAAGCACTGACTCAACCTCCCTCTTCCCTGCGCCCACCTCTCTCTGCCTTCCTCCCCCTCTTCTTCAGTCCCCTGCCCACTTCATGTGCTGGCTTAAATGAGCAAGGTACCCCACCGGCAGGAAAGGCCCTGACTCCCGTTGGCAGCCACACAGGAATCTGGAGCTGGTTTCTTCCTAAAGAGGCTTTCACAGAAGACTGCACACCCGGCATCACACTGCTCACAGCGAGGAAAAATGAGTCTGAGTAACCCTAAGTTAACACCAACCTCTAGCCCGCAGGAAAGGTGAGATGGCGTGGAGTCCAATGTGTGCAGAGGTACCTGGTCCTGTAGGAGGAGATGATGGAAGGACAGGAAAATAATGACTCATTCAACAGGGTAAGGGGATGTGGACAGAATGATGCTCGCTACAAATATGGAGCTAGGTCTTTAAAATGTATCTTCCAAAAAAAAAAAAAAAAATCCAAGGCCTGGGAGGACAGCTCAGCTGGTAAAGTGTTTGCCTTGCAAATGTAAGGGCCTGAACTTGATCCCCAGGGCCCACGTGAGAAGCCAGCCTTAAGGACTGTAGCTGGAACCCCAGTACTCGGAGGCAAAGGACAGGGGGAAGCCTGAGGCTTGATGGACAGTCAGCCTAGCAAATGAGTGAGCTCCAAGTTCAGTAAAAGACTGTCTTAAAAATCTAGGGGGGAGAGCAAAAGAGGAAGACAGCTGACATCAACCTCTGGCTTCCACATGCATGCATACCTGTGTGCACACACATGAAAATTACATACACAATTTAAATCCAGGTTGGGTGGTGGTGGCACACGCCTTTAATCCCAGCACTTGGTAGTTGGAGCCAGGCGGATCTCTGTGAGTTTGAGGCCAGCTTGGCCTACAGAGCAAGGTTCAGAAGAGGCACCAAAACTACACAGAGAAACCCTGTCTCAAAAAAACCAAAAAAAGAAAGAAAGAAAGAAAAGAAAAAAAGAAAAAAATTCAATCCAGGTCCAGACTAAGAGCCTCCTTGAGAAACACGTTCCTTCAACATCACACAAACTCTCTTAGTTACTTTTCAATTGCTGTGATAAAACACCATGACAACTTAGACAGAAAGGTTTATTTGGGGCTCCCAGTTTCAGAGGAGGCAGCAGGCAGGCAGGCAGGGCATTGGAGCAGTAGCTGAGAGCTCACATCCCGATTCACAAACAGGAGGCAGAGAGCGCAATGGGGATGTCACAAAGCTTTTAAAAGCTAAAGCCCACCCCTGGTGACAAACCTTCTCCAACAAGGCCACACCTTCTAATCCTTCCCAAACAGCCACCAACTGGGGACCAAGTTTTCAAATGCTGGAGACTTACAGAGAATGTCTCCTTCAAACCACCACTTTCTATGCAGAGAAAGAGGCCGCTACCTGCTTCAGCCTGTAATTAGTACAACCCAGATTCTGAAGCGCAGGGAAGGGGAGGAAGCCAGACTCACTTCCAAACAGATACAAGGAGTGGCAAACAAATTTTAACAAATCTACAGGAGACTGCTCAATACTTCATAAATATCACCCCTCCTGGCCAACTCTAGAAGCTGGATGGGGGCCCAGTAAAGCATGAAATCCAGCACCAAGTTTACTTGGAGAACAAGGAGAAAGGGGTCCTGTGGCCAGTTCAAGACGTGTAGACAAGGTTTCTGCCAAATCAGTAAGACAGTCTCAGAAACAGAGGGAAAGGGGGTGGGGGGAATTGAGATGGGGTCATGCTATGTACCCCAGGCTAGCCTAAAACTCACCAACCTACTCCTGACTCAAACTCCCAATGTTAGGATTACAGGCATGCACCACCAGACCCGCTTGACAAAAAACCCTCTTCTTTGCATGAAGTGGGCCTTCTCTTTCTCATGGTGCTATGGGAAGCAGACGTCAGAGTCCAAATAGCCACCAAGTGGCCGCTATTTATTCCCATGTAGGAATTTTGAAAACATGTTCTTCCCTCCCCTCCCATGCAAACCCTCATCCTGACTGTCCCAGGAGCTGTACCTGGAGGCTCCTCCCCAGCACACAACCATCTGTTCTTCAGCCAACAGTGGCCCCCGTGGACAGGCCCAAAGAATTACCATGTGACTACCCACGCCCCACCCCAGAACCTCCTTGGTTGAAGGTGTCCAGCCTAGGGATGTGAATTCTAAGAAGGTGGTTTCTGATCCACCTGACTTCAGTCACTGCATTTGACGTGTCGTGGTTCCGTGCTCCCCGTATCGGGAGAGGGCTTCCATGGCTTGATGTACCTGGCCCAACCCAGCCTCACACCAGCGTTTTCCAAGCACAGGCAGCCCCAGGGATTTGAATGTGTGAAGCAAGCATGCTACCACTGAGTTGTACCTTAACCAACCTGTCACCGCGACACCTGGCTACAGACAGTGAACAGGCTCTTTCCCCTCAGCAGTGCAGTGTCCCACCTCTGCACACAGCTGTCCCAGTAACAAGCTGGTTCCCCTCTGCCTATCCTGGCTGTGTGCACACTGGTCAGCTCCAGCACTCTGACACACCCGTGACTTCATGGATACCCTTAGCCATACATCACTCTCCTAAGGAAAGTGTGAAAGGGCATCCTAAGCTCTAGTGTGAGCCTTTTCCCTCAAAGGATGGCCTGCCCCACACGAATATTCTCTCTCCAAGCTCAGGCCTGGGCATCACCTGCTCCTGAGGAATAACGGGCAAGCCGCCTGCTTTCGGTCCCTCGTGGTCAAGCATCTCTCCATGGTTCTCTCTTAGCTTCCATGCCCAGGGAGCCCAGAGAGGTCCTTCAAGGTAGCCAGCTCCCACTTCAGCAGAACGTACTAACCCCGTCAGGAGAGCACGGTCAGACAGGTCTACTTCCTAATTATATGTTTTATGGCCTCTGTCTCCGCACTGCTGACTTCTTTAACTCTCCGGTAACTCCTTACTTAATTAAGTACAACATGTAAACTGGGGACACAGCTTAAGCGAGCAACTCACAAACCGAACACACGGTGCAGCTGGGCTGAGGTCATGAGCTGAGTCTGCTGGTCCACCTGAGGCTCCTTGAGCACCCTGCCTGCAAGGCCACAATCCTGCTGGGCTCTGAGTGAAATCAAGCAGCACACACATACGTCTCTTGCTCCCTTTTCCACATTTAGTGTGTGTGTGTGTGTGTGTGTGTGTGTGTGTGTGTGTGTGTGCGCGTGCGTGTACATGTGCATGTATTACATATGTACCACAGCACGCACATGGAGGCCAGAGGACAACTTGTGGGCATCAGTTCTGTCCTTCCACAGGTGGGTCCTGAGGGTCGAACTCAGGTCCTCAGGCTTGGCAGCAGGCCTCTTTACCTGCTGAGCCCTCTCGCTGGCCCCTCGCTCCTCTTCTTCACAGCTATTGCCTTGACTTGTCCGCCCTGTGAACACGGCTCTCCCTGTAATCCATTCTCGGGCTGCCTGGAACTGCGGGCAGCAGGGTATCTTAGACAGTGTCTTCCCTGCAGGCCCCGAAACACCAGTGAGCACCAGTCTGTCCCTCTCCTCTGTATCACACCCTGGTGCCCCCAGAGCCATCATCACTTAACACAAAGCCTTACGCTGCTGGTTACTGCAACAGTGAAACCACACAGGGGACAGACACTGACTCAGGTCACAGGGCTTGGCCCCGTGTCCTTGGGCAGAGTGTCGTGGTGAGGGACACACATGAGGGAAAGCAGTTCCTCACCTCCTGAAAGACAGGAAGCAGAGACAGAGGGGCACAAGAAAAGCCAGGGAAGACACAGCTCCAAAGACAAGCCTCCAGGGACCTATCTCCTCTAACCAGGTACCACTCCCTACCTGTTACCACCTCCCAACAAATGGATCCATCGAAGGGCTGATCAGTTACATCAGCCCTTAATTCAATCAAGCTGACCGTCAGAATTACCTGTCACCACTATGGTACTGTGACAGCGATCTGACCACTGAGAGGGTCTCTCTGTAACTAACGAGGAGGTACAGCATACAGTGTGGATACACTGAGGTGGAGCAGAATGGTGATTTCAGAACAGTACACAACTTCAAACTGATAACTTTTTTATTTATTGGAGTTTCCATTTAATATCTTGGACCACAGCAACTCACTATAGACGGCTAAAACCATAAAAGCATGCCACATGGGGTGTGTGTGTGTGTATCACAAGCTACTCTTCCATTTTCATTGGAAACAGGAATTGAGAGAGTACTAGACAGCTGACCTTAATAAACAGGTTTTGAACACATTAGCTTGTGTCTACTTAAAGGGAACAGAGTAGGTGCACACCTGGGCTGAAATAGCCTCCCCAGTTTCTGCAAGTCCCAAGGGGGCTGTGCCAGGCACAGTGGCTACACACTAGCACACTCCCTCTGCCCCATGGCACAGCCAACACCCACCCCGGGTGGTTTGGCTACCCCGGAGGGTCCCCAGCCCCGCCCCCGGCTTCATTCCTCTTCTCACAAAGGCGGGCCTTCCGTTTTGCACTTCTTAACGCCATTTCCATTTCTCTGCACTTTTCACTACCACCTCCTCTGTTCTGAGAAGCAGCAAATAGGAACACTGAAAATTAAGCAGCAACGTTTGAATCCACAGCACAGAGGGATTAGGATTACTTCCTGAACTCAGGCACCAGACAAGGATGGCCATCCCTGTCCACTGGGCACCATCCCACGGCCCCGAGCCAGGCAGGAAGGCAGGGAGAGGACTATTAACTGCACAAGGAAGGAACAAAGCCATTGTCAACCCTGATGTCGCGTGTGTGTGTGTGTGTGTGTGTGTGTGTGTGTGTGTGTGTGTGTAACATTACAACTCAACAAACAAACCATGAGGGACAGCTAGGCCATCAGCCATGACAGCGATGCCCAATAGTCAACTGTGTCTCAGTCTAGTACCAGCAAGGGGTGAGTAATGTAAAGAGTGCATTTTTAAGATACTGTTTTCCAGAACAACAAAGATCATAAGGGCACCTGGGACATGGAACATGGCATGGACCATCACAGCATTCACCGAGGGCTACTCTGCAGAGACTCCGGACAGAAGAGTGGAAGGTGGATTTTAAACCTCTACAAGAACATGCAGGGTGCACTGTGCCTCGGCCTATGCACTGCAGCTCTCAAAAGGCAGTGCTAGAAAAGAAAATGATATTCTACTAAATTGAAAAGATCTGCTCCTGAGCTGGGCCTGGTGGCACACGCCTTTAATCCCAGCACTTGGGAAACTGAGGCAGGCAGATCTCTGTGAGTTCTGGGCCTACCTGGTCTACAGAGTGAGTTCCAGGACAGCCAGAGCTACTACACAGGGAAACCCTGTCTCAAAAAACCAAAAATAGCCGGGCAGCGGTGGTGATGAGCACATATGAAGGAGGCAGAGCCAGGCGGATCTCTGTGAGTTCAAGGCCAGCCTGGTCTACAGAGCGAGATTCAGGACAGGGACCAAACTACACAGAGAAATTCTGTCTATAAATAAATAAATAAATAAATAAATAAATAAAAAACAATCTGCTCCTTAGAATGAAATGAAGAAAAAAGATAACCCAAGCAGGAAAGGAATCAGTGAGCCAGGACAATGACAGGCATCCTGAGGACCCAAGAAAGTCCACCACAGAAAACCAGGCAGGAGCAATCTGTAAGCAAAGTCACACCAGCAGACCGCAAAGCAGGAGCAGAAAAGCAAAGAGGAGAGAGCAGGAGCAGCCAAGGAACCACCTAGGAGCGTGTGTGTGTGTGTGTGTGTGTGTGTGTGTGTGTGTGTGTGTGTAGCACGGGAGGTGGGGGGAGCACGGGAGGTGGGGAGGACGGAGTAAACACACAGGGGGAGAAACAGAGGAAGCCCACGGGGGAGGGGGGCAGCACACAGGGGGCAGTGTGGGGAACACATGGGGGAGCACGCTGGGAGCACACAGAGTGAACACACATGGACAAACAGGGGAACACACAAGACAGACACATGGGCAAACGGGGGGAACACACAAGACAGACGCATGGGCAAACAAGGGGGAACACACAAGACAGACACATGGGCAAACGGGGGGAACACACACGACAGACACATGGGCAAACGGGGGGAACACACAAGACAGACACATGGCAAACACAGGGGGACACACAAGACAGACACATGGCAAACAGGGAACACACAAGACAGACACATGGCAAACACAGGGGAACACACAAGACAGACACATGGCAAACACAGGGGAACACACAAGAAGAGACACATGGACAAACACAGGGGAACACACAAGACAGACACATGGGCAAACGGGGAACACACAAGACAGACACATGGGCAAACGGGGGGAACACACAAGACAGACACATGGCAAACACAGGGGAACACACAAGACAGACACATGGCAAACACACAGACACACAAGACAGACACATGGACAAACAGGGAACACACAAGACAGACACATGGCAAACACAGGGGAGCACACAAGACAGACACATGGCAAACAGGGAACACACAAGACAGACACATGGCAAACAGGGAACACACAAGACAGACACATGGGCAAACAGGGGGAACACACAAGACAGACACATGGGCAAACACACAGACACACAAGACAGACACATGGCAAACACTGGGGAACACACAAGACAGACACATGGCAAACAGGGAACACACAAGACAGACACATGGGCAAACAGGGGGAACACACAAGACAGACACATGGGCAAACACACAGACACACAGGAGAAGACATGGGGGAACCCAGGGGAACACACAAGACAGACACATGGCAAACACAGGGGAACACACAAGACAGACACATGGCAAACACAGGGGGACACACAAGACAGACACATGGCAAACACTGGGGAGCACACAAGACAGACACATGGCAAACACACAGACACACAAGACAGACACATGGGCAAACGGGGGGAACACACAAGACAGACACATGGGCAAACGGGGGGAACACACAAGACAGACACATGGCAAACACAGGGGGACACACAAGACAGACACATGGGCAAACACACAGGGGAACACACAAGACAGACGCATGGCAAACACAGGGGAGCACACAAGACAGACACATGGGCAAACACAGGGGAACACACAAGGGGAGACACATGGGCAAACACAGGGGAACACACAAGACAGACACATGGCAAACACAGGGGAACACACAAGACAGACACATGGGCAAACACAGGGGAACACACAAGACAGACACATGGCAAACACAGGGGGAACACACAAGGTGAGACACATGGCAAACACACAGACACACAAGACAGACACATGGGCAAACACAGGGGAACACACAAGGGGAGACACATGGCAAACACAGGGGAGCACACAAGACAGACACATGGCAAACACAGGGGAACACACAAGAGAGACACATGGCAAACACACAGACACACAGGAGAAGACATGGGGGAACCCAGGGGTTACACACGGGGGCCCCTAGGCACAGCCTCCACAGCACTAGCACAGCATTCCACACCATTCTGTCTGCAAAGGTCACCAAGGAGCACCACGTGCCCAAGAACATGTAGTCAGTCTCCAGCTCACTGACCCCTCTGAGGTATTCCGCTGGGTGCTGAGGGCCACACACATATGCACAGGCCATGTGGTAGAGCTGGCTTAGGGGAGGGGACCTAGCTGAGGGCCCTTGTGCAAACAAGCGGTCCTGTCACAAACATCTTTTGGGACCTCCTATCTTTACCTAGACCACAGGCGGCGGCGGCGGGTCACCGATTCTCACCTGACACTCATGTTCTGCTCTCTTCCTCTATCCTCACAGGGAACCCTGTCCTGCTCTCAGAGGGGGGAACGCTCCTTTGGCTTGTGTCTGTGTGGATTCTAGAAGGATCACTCAGCCCATTTCACTGACTCAGCTACTTTGTCTCAAGAAATGAAGAAGGGAAGTCGGAGGCTCCCTGGCGGGTGCCGAGTGTGGACAACAGCAGTGCTGATATGGCACAGCCCACGCTAAAATAGAAACTTGCCCAGCGTCCAGATTTCAGGCTTTTTCTTGGAAGAACAAAGACTAGTAACTTGGGTCCCATGACTGCCCGGCCGGCCACGCTTGACCGAGGTCAGCAGCTGGTAGCCAGGTGAGCCAGGCCACATTCCACAGAGCCCCACCCCTCACATCCCCCACACACCTCGCTTCCCTTTGCTGCCTGACGCTTGTTGGGATCTGTCCTTAAAAATCTCCATCCATAACCTTGCTCATCACAGAGGAACACTCAAGAGCTGACAGTTCACCATCACATAGACCATGACGCAGCTGGGGGACTCCAGGAAAACAGGAGTAGACATCAAATGGTGGCTACAGGGCTACTTCCTAACCAGCGCCTAGAACCCGGGTTGTGGTCCCCCAGCCACTGATGGAGAGAGCGGCGACCGCCCTCTGCGGGGAGGGTGCCTGTCTGCTCTGACCCCACCTCGGTCCAGAACTGCAGTCTTTCTCTGTACGGGCACTTTCTCCCCTAACGCCAGCTTCCTGCCGGTTACTGACAGAGCACACAGAGCTTCAGGGCCGCATGCCTCATCGTCTTGTGCGTGCTCCCAAAACCCCACAGGGCTGCTCACCAAACTCCAAGGCCGCCTGCATCACACACTAAGTGGGGACGGCTTCTGCTGGGCCCTGATTTGTTTTCTTTTTTTCTTTCATTTTTTTCCTTTTCTGAGTATCTAAAGTTACCATCATTCAGGAGGCAAAAGCAAGCAGATATCTCTGTGATTTCAAAGCCAGCCTGGTCTACACAGTAAATTCCAAGACAGCCAGGGCTGTGTTAAGATACCCTGTCTCAAAAAAAAGTTACTAAACTTAAGGCTGGAGCGATAGCTCAGCACTGGCTGCTCTTCCAGAGAACCTGGGTTCAGTTCCCAGGAACCACATGGCAGCTCCCCACTACTGTCCTTCCTCCAGTTCCAGTGGATCCTATGCCCTCTTCTGACCTCTTTGGGCACCGGGCATTCATATGGCGCACAGACATGTATGCCAGCAAACACTCGAAATGCATTGGTACTACACTTCGGTGCTGGAGATATGGCTTGCTGTCAGAATATTTGCCTAGCATGCACGCACAAGACAATGGGACATGCGACCCTTCTGCTCCAGCATGTCCCACCCCTCACCCCCCACCCCCACCCCCAGAAATGCCCAAACTAAAAAAAACAAGTTGTTAAGCTTTAAACTTCCTCTCTGCCACTCAGGTTTCTCTGTCATCTGTGGTGACAGGTGAGGCTACATGGCCAGGGAGCTTACAGGGCGGTAGGAACCCACTGCACTCAGCAGGCAGCTAGGAGGGGCACACGGACCTGTGTGGCATGGGCCTTCTGTGCATCCTCTGCATGGGGCTGGCTGAGCCTTCCTCGGGGCTGCGATTCTTCCTTCTTAGGTCTGCCTCCTTCCAGCCCCGTCCACAGACCTGCCTGAGGGCTCAGCCCAACGCTGCCACCCACAGCATTTTTCCCAGGAGACCTCTTGTACTTTGAACTTCACCGTGGCACCTGTTTCCCGTGTAACTCTATCTGACGTGGTCTTCACCTCATGGCCTGACTTCCGCCTTACGCTGGCAAAAATCTCAGCTGCTTTATCACGTTTTGTGAGGTACCTGGACTGCTTCTTTTCTGGGTCTCTCTAATAAAAAAGCATACTGGTTCACTCAATCAATCGCTCCAATTACACTGGGACAGTGATCTAAATCAGGAATCAATCAATAGCTGGGTCATTAACACACATGCTGTGTGTTAAGCGTCACACACGCCTTTCACACCAAGGCAGAAGAAAAACCCAGTGAGCAACTTTCTTCCCAGCTCAACGGCACTCCTAGCAAGCCCTCTACAGCAAGAATAGCCTCTACAAGGGGGCTGAGTCTTAACACAAACGTGCATGTAAAGCTAGTCATTTATTTTGTTTTAGAAATGTGAATTTTCACATATCGGATGTTCTGAGCATCACATGGTCTGGCGGAGAGAACACCTGTAGATTCAATGGTACCCGTGTTTGAAATCTAGACCTGCCAAGCCAAGCTGCCTGCCCACGGATGCCCACGCATTCTCTTCATCCATGTTATAGAGAGACACTCCTCTCTTCAGTGCTGCTTTGAGAATTAAGCTAGAAGTATGTAAAACAGGCATGTGGCTGCATTCTCTCCTGCAAAGAGAGAAGCAAAGTTTAACATAAAGTGGGGGCGGGGGCTGCTTGGTGGACGTCACGCAGCACGAGGAGCCCGGAGCAGCTCAGTGCAGCAGCTCAGACCCGTAATCCTGGCTCTGGGAGGGAAACAGGCCAGCACCTGGTGCTTGGTGGCCGGCCGGCCGGCCACGCCAAATCAGTGAGTCTCAGGTGCAGGGAGAGACCTTGTCTGGAAAAACAAGGGAGCTGAGGCTAGAGAGGAGCTGGGCAGTTAGAGTGCTGAACTGCTCTTGCGGAGGACCCAAGTTCAGTTCCCAGCAGCCCCGGGTGACTCACAACCACCTGTAACTCCAGCTCCAGGGGAGAGGTCTGACAACCTCTTCTGGCTTCCCTGGGTACCTGAACATGTCACACACACACACACACACACACACACACACACACACACACACACACACGAAGGAGGGAAAGAGAGGGAGGGGAAGAGAAAGGGAGGGGGAAAATAAAAATAAATCTTAATAAATAAGGTAGGGGCTGGAGAGGTGGTTGAGTGGTTAAGAACAAACACTAGCTGCTTGTCTAGAGGTCCCTGGTTCGATTCCCAGCACCCACATGGTGGCTCACAGCCATCTAGAATTCAGTCTCAGGGGATCCGGCACCCTCTTCTGGCCTCCTCCAACATCAGGACAAGGATGCAGTGCCATTATGTACATGCAGGCAAAACACTCATCCACATAAAATAAAAATAAATAAATCTTTCTAAAATAAACAATAAAGTAGAGAGCAATCGAGGAAGATAACCCATGCTGACCTCTGAACTCCACCCACGTGCATGGCCACACACAGGCACACATACACACTAAATAAATAAATAAAAGTTGTTTTGAAGTTGGGGCAAATGTGATATCAGCATATACTTATTGAATGTTCCTGTCAGCAAATTACCAGAGGAAGAGCACCCCTGGCCAGCCAGCAGTGAGAGGGAGAGGGAGATGGAGAGCCAAAGCCAGGGATCCGGGTTGGGGAGAGGCTGTGCCCTGCAGCAGCCTACCCCCACTGTTCTAGCCACTACCACTGTCATTTATTATGGCTCTCGCCCCACCTTCCCAAAAGGAGCAGAGACACTTCCCATTAATGATGCATGGCTCCCGGGTCACAGCGGGACAGGCCTTGGGGCCGCTGGCACCTCATTCCCATTTAAAAGGACCTAGCCTCAGCTTTTAGTCCTAAGTGACACGAAGCACTCCGGCCAGGAGGGAGGCTTCTGCCTGTCGTATCCTGAAAGACTGCCCTCCACTCACACCGACATCTAGAACATACGCTGCCTATGTCCCTGCCATCCACACGTGAGAGCGAAGCGGCGTTGGGCACAGCACTCACCTACTCCAGTCACAGACACAGCAAGAACCATAGGCCCAGTCAGCCGGCCTCCCCGACCCTTACAACTAAGCACAGATGTGCCCAGGCGACAAGCACGCACTCCTGGACTTTGCCTGACAAACAAAATCAGAACATGTCGGACTCCAAACAAAGCGGCAAGACTGTTCAAAGAGGAACCACTATTGCATTTGCCTGAAACAAAGCCTCGTGAGGTTAAGAAGCTCAAATTAAGACTGCAGTTACTATGAGATTGTTCTAGGTAGTATGAGGCCCTGTTCAGTTGCTCACGTTACAACTTGGAAAATTTTATTTAAGATCCCAATGTTCTTCAGTTGGCTCCAGAAAAATCCCCGTGGAGTCCCAGAGCAAAAGTTTTACGAAACTCACCACCACCCTCCAGCAGCAGAAACTTCTCAATGAGAAGACTAAGCAGCTATGGAGTTCAGGTCAGACAAGCCAACAAGAAGCTGCTGGCCAAATGTGGCCAGTCAGGCCCAGAGACAAGCTGTTCAAACCTCACCAGCCACAGCATGTGGTGGGGGGAAATCACAGAGGTGTCCACAAGGCCAGAACAGGGAGAAGCATGTGAGAGAAGAAAGACTAGTGTGGGATGAGGGAGAGGAGTGTGGGGGAAGCGGGCGTCGCTTTGGCAAGAGAGGAAGTCGGGGATGCCAAGGGTCCACTGCTGGACCTGAAAAGTTATGATACTGGGTCACACTGCAGGACCTAAGCGAAGCCACAAGTCAGAGAAGGGACAAACAGGCAGTCAGTACCAGCTCCATCTTGGGAGGGGTAAATGGAACTGGGCCAGTTAACCAGAGTCAACTTGTCAGGGGTGCGATTGGAACACTGATGCCATCTGACCCCTAAAGCAATGACAAATTTCCATCTCTGCGTTTCCCCAACTATAAAAGGACCTTATTAGGCCCTACCTACCTCCAACTGAGCCAGAGACAAGTTTACAGACTTTCACTACCCTGCCAGGTCTGAGAAAATGGGAGTCCCCTTGCTCTTAATTTAAATTCTGGCTGTGGCGATTTCTGACATAATCCAGGGCAAGTGGCGAGCCCTGCTCCTCAGACCCCAGTGTGGCTCAGAGTCTGCCAGCCCAGGGTGGGACCTACCAGCTCCAGAAGGGAAGCGAACAAGGACTGCTGAGGTGGACGCTCTTTTCTAACTTCCAAAGATCTGTTACTTTCTGCTCAGTTTCCCCAGCCCTCTGTAGCAGATACTGACCTTCCCAGGTGCAGGGCTAAGGTGGGACAGAGCCCTCCCTTCAACTCCAGCCCCCCTCTGTGTTCCTTCCCTAGGAGACACTGTTTAACCCATTTCCCATCCATCCCAGAGGCAACTTCCAAGACCCAGACCTTCTGCCTTAGCACTGTATAGATTAACCTAGGTGGGGCCACACACAAGGCCTCCCGAAGGTCCATGCTGAGCTAGGTCAGCCACTCAGCTGACATCCACCTGCTGAGCATAGCCACTCCACGGAGCACACGCCACCAAGACCAAAGAGAGGCTGGGAATGTCATCCCATGTAACTGCTCTTGGAAACAATGTAATCACAGAGCACAGGGTGTGATACTAGAAATCAGCTTTATAGACTAACTCCCAAAGTGGGAAGGGATCAAGTGAGACCAAGTGCACAGCCCACCGAGACCTCTTTGAAGGGGCACAGTCCATTTCCCAAATGCCATCACAGCAGAAAGGGCTGCTCCCACTCAGCTCCAACAGACACAAACCCAGCATCCTCAACCAGCACTCTATGTCCAATCCCAGAATCAGAGATCTCGGCTCTGGACGAGTCATTCCAGTTTGTCTCAAATCCAAGTAGCCTCCTAGTTTCCCAGGGAAAAGAGCCCAGCCTCTTAAGTATTCTCTCAGACAGACAAGACTTTCCACACGGCTTTAAAAGTTAGGTCTGGAAGGCCATTTCTAAAACCATTTCCCTTGCCACTAAAGTTCTTTCAAAGTTAAAAAGGAAACCTGCATATATTGCACATAAGTGCTCACAACCCTCCTGTCATAGGTACCTGGGATCAACTGCTCCAGGGCTCCTGGTGGCCCACCGTGGACAGGTGTTTTCCTCCAGAGGCTCTGGTTACTGAATGACCCCAGCGCCTCAGTGAAACGTGGAAATTCACAGTCGGCCTTTGGTCTCAACGCCAAAGTCAAAGCAAGCCCTCGCACCTTCCTGCAGGGCGTCCCACCTGCAGCCCTCCCTCTGTGTTGAGCAAGCAAAAAGTGAAACTAGCCCACAGGGCCCCCTGAAATCAAGCTTGGGGTTCCCTAGTCCGAGGAGCCAGGAGCACAGCAAGGTCCCCAAGAGAGGGGGCCGGAGGCCGCCCAGGCCCTCTCCCCGGGCCCCGCACCCCCATCTCTCCCGATCGTCCCTCCCCAGGCCGCCGCGCACCCCGCACAGCACCGGCGAGCCCGGCAGGCCGCACAGGGGCCGGGCGGACCCGGAGCCTCCAGCGCCGCGCTCCCAGGCCGCGCGCCCCGCGGAGCGCAGCCGGCCACTGCGGCGGGGCCCGGCGACCGCGGGCGGGGGCGACCTCGGGCGGCTCGGCGGGGCGCGGCGCGGCTCACCTGCACTCCACCTGCTGGTCGCGATCCTCGCGTCGGCGCGTGCGGCCGCTGCGCTCGGCCTGGGCCCGGCCCGGCCCTGCGTCGGGCCTCAGCGAGTGCGGCGCCCGCCGCCCCGGGCCCCCATCGCCGCCCTCCGCCTCGGCGCCGCCGCCACTTCCTGTGCGCGGCGATCCCACAGTTCCGCCGGCGCGGGACGGCGGGCGCGGGGACGCGGGGACACGCGCGGACGGACGCGCGGGGGAGGAGTCGGGCCCGCGGCGCAGCGGCGGGCGCCGTGGCCAACGGACAGCGGGCGGGGGAGGGGACGTGAGGGGCGCCCCGCGGGACCAGCCTTGACCCTCCCAGGGCGCCGGGGTGTTTCTGGGCCCAGCTTGGACCCCGTTTCAGCCCCCTGGAGTCCTTCTGGGGTACGCGGTGGTACTGGGCCCAATGTGGACCCCCCTTACCCCCCAGAAGTTCTTCGGGGTGTTCCTGGGCCAAACCTGGACCCCCGTTGGTTCTCTGGAGTCTTCCTGGGGTGCCCCATCCCTAAGTAACCGGGGTGTTCCTGGGCCCAGCCTGGAATTCAGCCCCCTAGAATCCTCCTGAGCCCCAGCCTAGACCCCCTTCCAAGCTCCCCAGGTCCCCTTGAGCCTCGGGATGTTTTGATGACTCAGGCTAGACCACCTCCCCTCTGGGTTCTCCTGGGGCGCTCGGATATTTCTGGGTCTCCGCCAATTCCTTGGACTCAACTCCCAGCAACCGCCCCCCACCCCGCCCCTGGGTCAGGATCCCGGCCAGGAATCCTGGGGGACTGTCCTCAGTGTCTGTTGCGGATCGCTTTTCACCCGGTGCTGTGCCGTTTGACTTATTTATAGTTGGCAACTGGCTGGCAACATTGTATCTACATCCGACTCAGGAGGAAGCCTCTGTCAACCTAGCCCAGGGTCTTCCTAGGGGCGGCCTTGTGTACCCCCTTTCCCAAGAAGCCCGTCGATGACCACAGATCCCCTCCTGGCCGTAGTGAGTCATCTGAGCTGAGGACCAACAGCCACCTGAACCTCCCTGCCCCCACCGAGCAGGTGGCTGATCCTAAAACAGGCCAGGAAGGACTGCGCAGGCTCAGGTGCTGCATCAGGACAGGGCCATCTGCACACCACTTGAAATCAGTGTGGTCTGGTGCCTGCTCAGGCTCTTGGATCCAAGCCCTACTTTTTTGAGTTCACTTGAAAACAACTTAGGTCCTAGGACACTCTACAGGCACCACTGCCTGCATTTAAAAGCCTCTGTTCTGGGGCAAGATCACCAGTCACAGAGAGAGGCAAGACTGTGTCTTCCCATAACGCCAGAACAGATTGAGTAACAAATCCGCAAGTCTCTTCAATTGCAATATCTGCTGTGACCAAGCCGATTCTTTCACCCCACCCAACCCAATCTTCATAACTCACTGTAATAACTCATCACACCACACCACCCGATGGATACCTTTCACAGAATGGCTTCAGAAGGGCTGAGGAGTCTGCATGACTCAGCCGCATTGTCTGGAAAGCAGAGGCTGAGCTGCCAGAGATAGGAGAGAAAAAGGGAAAGAAAAAAAGAAAAATGGGGAGGGAGGAGAGCCTCTCACCCAGAGTGAGGTTGAAATCTCCCAGCCGAAAGCCGAATTCCAACAGACTTTGCAGTGCAGATTGCCAAGACTCCTTTTTAATATTTCAAATAAGGGTGTTAAAATGACACTTGAGGCTGGAGCATGTTTGACCTTTGAATGACGTTGAGTAACCCCACCGGTAACCTATAACTTAGTGAATTTCACAACTGAGATCTTGTTTACAGTCAACACTCATGTCTCACTCCCCTCTGCCCTAGCTCAGTAAGGAATTCTTTTACCCTTTTGGCCTGTGTTTTGATCTTACTGGCCCGCCATCCTGCCTGGCCCTCCTCAGGAACTGCCCCCTGGTCTCATTAAGAGGAGGGAAAAAACCCAGTGGTGGTGGTGCGTGCCTTTAGTCCCAGCACTCGGGAGGTAGAGACAAGCAGATCTCTGTGAGTTCAAGGCCAGCCTGGTCTACAGAGTGAGTTCCAGGACAGCCTAGGAAGGCTACACCAAGAAACTTGTCTTGAAAAACAAAACAAAACAAAACAAAAGGGGGGGTGGTCCCTAGAAAGTCTTTAAATGAGTCAAGCACCAAGGTGGTCCAGGCCTTCAAGCCCAGCACCCAAAAGGATGAAACAGGAGGATTCCTGCAAGTTTGAGATCTCTGGACCACAGAGTGAGAACCAATTAAAAAGAAAAAAAGAAACACCTTCAAATAATATAAGGTGGGAAGACATTGTCAAAATCATACCTGTGACTCTTTCTAATACACAAATCTCTCCAGGCTAGTGTCACATGCCTTTAACCCCACCAGCACTTGGGAGGCTGAAGCAGGTGGGTCTCTGTGAGTTCGAGGCCAGCCTGGTCTACAAAGTGAGTTCCAAGACAGCCAGAGCTACATAGTGAGACCCTCTATTGGAAACAAACAAACAGAAAAAGACAAAAAAAAAAAGACACAAGTCTCTCTTGTGAAACCTCTGTCCACACTTGGGGATGTACTTTCCTAAGCGTCTCTCCCGCCTAACATCTATGCTTAAATTTGTGTTAAAAGCTCTCCTAAAAAAAAAAAACTTTTACTTTGCTTCAGATTGGCTCATCCTGAAATTCTTTTCTGCACTGAAGTCAAGGACACGGCTTCAGAACCGTGTCTCCAGCTCCCACTGGAGGAGTCACCGACAGCACAGCGGAAGGGACACGTGACGTTTTGCACACAGCTCTCTGTTGTAAGGTGGCAGGCAGTTCCTAGCATCAGTGTGAAGTGGGACATGTCCGAGGCAGGAAAGAAGAGGTTACAGCCGAGGGACAGATGGAATTCTTCATTGTGGTAACTCCCGTGGCCTAGGCTCATGATGAGTGACCTGACATGATAACCAGTGTCCCTCTTTGGTCTGTCTTAGGTGTCCCTTCTTTACAGCCCAGGTGAGGGGGTCACATCTGGATAAGCTCATGTGTCTGGCATTTCTGGTAAGCTGGTAAAGTCAGAGACTTTTTTTTTTCTTTTCTGGAGCTGAGGACCAAACCCAGGGCCTTGTGCTTGCTAGGCAAGCACTCTACCACTGAGCTAAATCCCCAACCCCCAGAGACATAATTTATTGGCACAAATCAATTACTTTTCAGTTTGTGCCTCCTGGTGTGCTGGCAAATGGTGGTCACTTACATGAACAAGATGTAGAGACATCCCCTCTTGGCAACTGAACTCAAAACGGAGGGACTCAGATCAGCAGTGTCACTTTATGAAATGGAGGAACTCGGGTCACCTCTAAGCCAGGGACTGCAAAGTGTCTTCAGCTGAGAACCACTGGCCCCTTCCCCTCAGCTATCAACTATCACTTTCAAAACTCCTGTTTTATGGGGAAGTTTAGCAGGAGTGTGGATCCCGACATAAAGATATAGAAATCATACACTCTCAACCTACCTACCTACCGAAGGGATGAGTCCCAGGGAAATCTGGCAGGCCTAGACTGGGCAGGAATCCCACAAATGCAATTACTTTCTCTTTCAAAATAGGGGCTATGTTTGACCCCCACTTTCCTATGCTTGGACTTGAATAAAAACTGGAAACAGTCTTGGGCCCAGGCACCCTTCCCCTAGGAAAGGAGGGTCGGGCATCCCTCCTCACAGTTAGGTTTATATGTGGTCTGGCCTTTGTCTAGTGAGTGTCTTATAAATTGTAAGATTTATAAATTGTAAGATGGAGACTGAAGAGGCTCAGCAGGTAAAAGCTCTTGCTGTACAAGCCCGAGGACCTGAGTTCAAATCCTGGAACCCAACTCTACACATTCACCATGACATGAGCCCCACATACCAAAAATAATACAAATGTGTAAAAATGGTCAATTGTAAGGTGGCCGCAGACAAAACAGGAGGGGCTCGGCTGTGTGTCTTCCCACTACTGTGTTTCAACAAACTAAGTCCATTTTCTTTTTATCATTTTTTTTCTTTGTTTTTCATTTTCATGTGTGTGTGGGGGGGTTATGTGTGGTGTGCATGTATGTGTTGTTTGCATGCGAGTGGGCTTGCATGTGGACGGGTACATTTGTGTACACATGCGTATGGGAGTCCCAAGGTTGGTGTCAGGGATCATCTATTCCTCTGCCACCTTGTTAACTGAGGCAGGATCTCACAGTCAAACCCAGAGCTCACAAATATGGCTAGTCTTACTAGCCAGTGTGATACCTCAGTAAAACCCCCCACTCTATCCCCTACAGACAAAGAGAAGCTTAAACCAGGATTCCTAAGTGTAGATAAGAACTTAGACCCCCTTTTCCCCAGGTGGCTGTATCTGCTACAGGGACTTTGGAAAACACAGTCAGGATATTCAACCAAAAGACTAAAAAGGGAGGCGGGTTAAAATAAATTATATGGTCTGTGCCTTTCAGAACTAGCCTCACAAAGAAAGGGGAGCACTCCTTCCAACCTCCCTGCTGTGAGTGAGAGATTTGGAAGAGCCTCCCTGGAGGCTTGTAAACTTAGAAAATACCTTACTTTTGCATTCTGTACCTAAAGTCTCCAGTGGTGGCTTTGGGGACGTGATCTAGGCACAACAAGACCTTCACTCTATTGTCTCAAAAAGAGGGCCTTAGACAAAGATATCTCAATATAGATAGACCCAGGCCAGTTTCAAGTCCCCAGAAATGATGGCACCAGCCCCAGGAACTCAAAAGAACAGAGTCAGGATGTCTGATGGTAACCAATTAACCACGAGATGCCCCTCTCCAGAGATAACATGACCAGACCCCGGAGATGAGTTGTAAAACTCCTGACAGGGCAAACAGATAAGCTAGAATAAGATAAAGTCCAGGCCCAGGAAAAACTGGACCAATCAAGGATGGACCCGTACTAACCCCCTCCCCTCTAAGAAATTTTATGGGTTTTGCCTATAAAAACTAACTTCCCCAAGAAAGAGTAACTCTTCTCTGCCTCACTTCAGATGGCTTGAGATGAGTTCCCTGTCATGACTTGTAACAGATAAACCTTGCTTTTGCATTCTGGTATGCTCATCCTTGGTGGTCTCTCTGGGGGTTACAATCGGGGCACAACAGCCAGCTTGTTCTGGGGCTCCAAGGTTGGAATCACAGGTGAACTGCCATGGCTATCTGGCATTCTACATGGGATCTGACCTTGGGTCCTCACCCTCTTGCAGCAAGTAATTAACCCACTGAGCCATCTCCCTAGTCCATTTCTTCTTTACATTTTGTATTATTTACTTTCTGTGTGTGTGTGTGTGTGTGTGTGTGTGTGTGCGCGCGCGCACGCGCGCGCCGCATACATGTCAGGGAACAATTTGGAGGAGTTAGTTCTCTCCTTCTACCATGTGGGGCCTGAGAATTAAACTCATATCCTCAGCATAGGCCACGGGTGCCTTTACCACTGAGCCATCTCTCTTGGCCCCCAATTTCTTTTAAAATACAGGGAACAGGGCTAGAGCGATGGTTCTACAGTTAAGAACATTTAAAGATCTTTCAGACCATGGGAGTTCAGTTCCCAGCACCCCCCCCTCAGGGGGCTCACAACCACCTGTACCTCCAGTTCCAGGGGAGGACACCCCATAGCTTCTTCGGGCACCTTGCATGAATGCTGACACACATACACATAAATATAATCAAATCTTTAAAAAAAAAAAAAAAAACAACCAAAAAAAAAAAAAAAAAAAAAACACACAGGGAAGCAATGTGGTAAGTAGATTTAAGGAATCCAAGTACCCAGTAACTTTTGTGAGCCAACCGTGAGGCAAGCCTGTGGCTGATGAATCCTCAGAGTGGATGGGATGGATATTTCTTGGACCTCATCCTTAGGTGCCAGTTGCTCCATATACATGTTGATGAACTGGTGATGGAGGGGAGGGTGTCGGTTTTACTTGCATGGAGCTCTAATTGTTTAGGGTTTTGTTTTGGCTTGGTTTTGGTTGGTTGGTTGGTTGGTTGGTTGGTTGGTTGGTTGGGTTTTTTTCCAAGACAGTTTCTCTGTGTAGCCCTGGCTGTCCTGCAACTCACTCTGTAGACCAGGCTGGCCTCGAACTCAGAGATCTCCCTGCCACTGCCTGGCTCACTAATGATTTAGTTTTATGATCTGCAGAGTTCCTTGTAACCTTGCCATGTGGACCTTGTTTTGATTTGTGGTCTTGGTGGCAATTTGTAAAGAGGACATGTTTGAAATACGTGTCACTTTGAAAGCTCAGTCCGGCTACTTCCTGCATGGTTGTTTCATTAGTGTACTGGCTAGTTTTATGTCAACTTGACACAAGCTAGAGTCATCTGAAAGGAGGGAACCTCGACTGAGAAAATGCCTCCATAAGATCCAGATGTAGGGCATTTTCTTAACTAGTGATTGATGGGGGAAGGCCCAGCCCACCGTGGGTGGTGCCATCCCTGGGCTGGTGGTCCTGGGTTCTATAAGAAAGCAGGCTGAGCAAGCCATGAGGAGCAAGCCAGTAAATAGCTCCCCTCCATGACCTCTGCATCAGCTCCTGCCTCCAGGTTCCAGCCCTGTTTGAGTTCCTGCCCTGACTTCCTTCAGTGATCAACAGTGATATGGAAGTGTAAGCCAAAAAACCCCTTTCCTCCCCAACTTGCTTTTTGGTCCCAGCAATAGAAACCCTAACTAAGACAACTAAGGAACTTGAGCTCTGATTTTCTTGCTGTGGTGGCAGAGGGCTTTTTCTGGTGTCCTGGCGTGGCTTCCTCTTTAGGTCTGGGTGTAAACTTCACCTCCACGTGCTGGGAGTGAAAGCCATTTAGATTCATCATGAGTCACTTAGCAGCGTGAGCTGCTCTGGGATGAATTATCCTCACAACCCAGCCGGAACTTCCCCCGAGGCCCTACAAACCACAGTGCAGATTGAAAGGGTTCAACTCTCCGACTTTCACAACTGAATTTAGGTTTCAGTTCTCTGAGAAGGGCAAACAGGTGTCTTTTCCAACAAAGGGCCATTTATCCACAAGGCCCTTACAGTCAGGGTCGAGGGAGAGTACAAACAAGCACAGAGGACCTAAGTCAGCCTCACAGTATCTCAAGGACAAACCCAGCAGCCCCTTCTGAGTCACGTCCAGCTTGTGCAGATGTGTCCAAAAACGATAAGACTGAGCCTCAGCCAATTAGAGATATACTAATGTAACTGTGGCTGTTTAACCAGTTATGTAGCTCACCCTGAAACTCCCCTGAGCTGTGCTTAAAAGGAGCCTGCCTGTCCCTCTCGAGGACGTCACCATTTTTTACAGGTGAGCGACCCCACCTGCATGCTGGTATAATAAATGCTCTTTGATCTTGCATACTATTTGAGTCTGGGGTCTTCCCTCAGCATTTCCTTGGACCCTACAGAGATCACTCAAAAATATCACCCAGATTCAGATTTCCTAAGGACCTTAACCTTGGGGCTGGAGATGTAGCTCAGCTGAGGGAGTATTTACATAAAATGCCTGGAGCCCTGACTTCAATCCCCAGACCTGCAGAACTAGACAGGGCAACCTTGGGTCTGAACGTTCCTCCATCTTGAAGGAGTTGGGGTGTAGCTTTGTAGGTCCCTGGGGGTAAACTAGTATACCAGAAGAGCACAATTTGTAACGTCCAGAGCATATACGTGATGACAGCTGAATTTTTAGGTGGGAAGCAGAAGACAGAACCCGAGAAGCGGAAGTCAGGGGACACAGTCAAGTAAAACCCCCAGGGTCCTCCTGCGAAGCAGCTCTGTGGGTGAGGACTGCCAAGAAGGAAGCCAGCGAAAGGGCAGGAGTGTCACACAACCACGTCTGAGAACCACACGCGCTCCGCTCCGGTGACTTAGAGAAGGGTCACCCGGGTTGAAGTCCTATGCTAGGTCACCGTGCTGTCAACTCATGTTTTAACTGTAACCAAGTTTATAAAGTGTTTGTCAGGATCTTAGAAGTTACAGGTTTGCAGCTGGGAACCCAGCAAGGTTAGGCTCAAAGGTCACCAGTGCCTAGTTTTAGAATTTTCATTTAAACACTCACTCTCTCTCTCTCTCTCTCTCTCTCTCTCTCTCCCTCTCTCTCTCTCTCTCATTGGGTTTACAAGACAGGGTTTCTCTGTGTAGCCTTGGCTGTCCTGGAACTCACTCTGTAGACCAGGCTAGCCTTGAACAAACAGAGATCCACCTGTCTCTGCCTACCAAGTGCTGGGATTAAAAGCATGCACCATTACCACTGGCTTAAATATCTCTCTTTTTAAAAAAAATAAATAAATAAAGCCAGGCAGTGGCGGCACACGCCTTTAACCCCAGCACTTGGGAGACAGAGGCAAGCAGATCTCTGAGTTCGAGGCTAGCCTGGTCTACAGAGTGAGTGCTAGGACAGCCAGGGCTACACAGAGAAACCCCTTCTTGAAAACAAACAAACAAACAAACAAAAAACCCAAAAATAAAATAAAAATAAATTAAAAAGGAATACTGGAGACTGGAGATATGGTTCAGCAGAGGATCAGAAGAGATGGTTCTTTTAGAGGATCTGAGTTTAGTTCCCAGTACCCAGAGTCAGGTGGCTCACAATCTCAATGACCTCTCTGTGGGTACACACACACACACACACACATACACACACACACACACACACACACACACACACACACACACACACACACAGATAGTCTAAAGAAAAAAGAACCTAAGTTATTTTTGTTGATTTTTGTGTTTTGTTTTTAAAGACAGGTCTCATGTAGCCCAGGTTGGCCTGAAATCCAAACTTCCTGGTCCTCCCGCCTCCTCTGCTTCCTGAGTGCTGGGACTGCTGCAGTGTGGATTGAAATGGGCACCAAGAAGCTGCTATTGCTGAGCAGCATGGACTCCACACTTGAGCCCCTCCTCAATGGCCAGATCACTGCCCCTCTTCCTTTAATTCTCCTTCAAACTTGTGGGGCTTTTGGCTTGTTCTGTTGGGACAGGGTCCCCTGTCATGCAGGATGGCCTTGAACTCACGATGCTTGAACTCATGATGTAGCCCAGGATAACCTTGAATTTCTGATCCTCCTGCTTCCACCTCCACAATGCTGGGATTGCAGGCCAGTGTCACCTCAACAGGTCAGAGAGTTGAGGGTCAGGGATCCTGACTGGGCCCTTAAGTCCAGATCCTGAAGCTGACCCGGATGACAAGGACGCCTGCACACTCCACCTACCAAAAGAACCAAGTTACAAATGACTCCACCAGGACTAGTTTGGGTGGGAATCCTACTTTCCACAAACCCAATTCTTTTTTTTTTTTTTTTTAAATAGGAGCTCATTCAGACTCCATTTTCTTCTACAGACTTAAATGGAAACTATGTGAAGCTACCCTGATGCCCAAGTTCCCTCCCCACACCCCCCTTCCAGGAAAGGACTATTTGCCTATTGTCTTAGTTAGGGCTTCTGTTGCTGCGAAGAGACACCATGACCACGGCATCTCTTATAAAGGGAAATACTTAATTGGGGCTGGCTTACAGTGTTAGAGGTAGAATTCATTATCTTCATGGCAGGTAGCAAGGTGGCGTGCAGGCCGATATGGTGCTGGAGAGGTAGCTGAGAGTTCTACATCTTGATCTGCAGGCAGCAGAAGGAAACACTGTGTCCCACACTGGGCACAGACTGAGCCTCTGAGGCCTCAAACCCCACCCCCACAGTGACACACTTCCTCCAACAAGGCCACACCTCCTAATAGTACCACTCTCTATAGATCGAGCATTCAAACACATGAGTCTACGGGGACCATATCTATTCAAACCACCACACCTACCTTTCATGGGGGAGAGATTAGACTGGCCCCTCCTCTCCTTCTTCAATTTGACCAAACTAAATCCATTGTCCATTATCAATTTTTAGGGGGTTGTATGGGAGACAGTCTTTCTCTGTGTAGCCCCACCTGTCCTGGCAGGCACTCTTTGTAGACCAGGCTGGCCTTGAACTCAGAGATCCGCCTACCTCTGCCTCCCAGAGCTGGGATTAAAGGCGTGCCCCACTACTGCCCTAGACTGGACCCAGCCTCGACCAAGTTTTGTTTCCTAGTTTCTTTTAAAATATAAGAAAACCATGTGACAATTTTGACGACTCTTCAAACCAGTAACAACATTGTTGCTTTCCACAACGGAGGTGCCTGGGGCCACAAAGGCTGCTGATCCAGGGGGGCAGCCCAGACCCTAGGGCTACAGAGTAGCCTCAAGTTACATAAAAGTACAAACCCACACCCTGTAGGCTTGGCACCCCTCACTTCTGACAAATAAGAGGATTTGCACTCTTACTGGAAACTCAGTATTTCTAAAGCTTCTGCCCGTGTGGTCATTCTTAGTAATCCAAACTCAAAAGACAAATTCCCACAAGCACCTGCAGGTGTGTTGGCTTAGAGCCCCACCTGTAAATCCAGAAACCCAACACCCTCGGAAGGTCCAAGGTCACCTGGTTAAACTGCAAAACACTTGTTTAAAATATTCCTAATTTAAGACATTTTTCAAAGTTTTAATGCACTGGTTCTGCATGCACCAGTACAGCATAAGGCTGGAGAGGGATTTTCTTTGGGCTGTCAGTTCACAGCTAATGACAGAGACTTATTATTAACTATGAATGCTCGGCCTTAGCTTGGGCTTGTCACACTAGCTCTTATAACTTAAATTATCCCATTTATATTAATCTACATTTTGCCTCATGGCTTTTTACTTTTCTTTCATTATGTATGTCCGACTCCCTCCATGTCTCCTTGGCATCTCTCAATTGGCCTCAATTATCTCCTCTTCTTCCCCTGGCTGAGGCTGGAAGTTCTGCATATCTCACAACATAAGGTCGATTAATTTAAAATTAAAAACTCAACAGTAGATTACAGAGCAGCCAGGTAGCAGGGTTAAGCCTGCCCACTTTTCTGGGTTACTCATAAAAAAAAATTCACAACTCTTCTTTGCTTCATTCTGTCTCTCTCTCTTGAGCAAATTTCCCTGACACTCTGGGCTTCCTCCCTCAGTCTCTGTGGCTCACTCCCTCACCAGCTCCACTATGTGATGACTTACAGTCAGCCTGGCTGGGAACCCAGCTTGGCCAGAGCACAGTGGCTTCTCTTGGCATAAATCAGCACTGTATTTCTGTTGCTTTCCTGTTAGAGAAACCAAGGTTCCCACCTCCACTGCCAAACGGGAAAGAAGAATTCTGTCCAGAGTAAAGCTCAGTGGCCGCGTGAAGTCTTCAGGAAGTAGGAAATTGGCACTGAGGCTCCTACAGAGCTGACCAGGGAAGCTCCCTCTGCTCAAGCGGCTCTAATTCTCGAAAGGGATTTTCTGGTAACCTATTCCACAGATTCAGAAACTGAGGGTGAGAGTGGGTGCCAAGACCAAGTGGCAGAGGGCTGCCCACCTCTAACCCAGAGGGGCCTCTCAGTTCCCAGGTGACTTCATCACAAAAACAACATGTCTCAGTCTCCATAAGTCAGGACCTAGACAGGCAATGGCTAACCATAGGCCATACTCCTGGAGCTGCTTGGCAGGGACATCAGCTCATCTGGCTGCCAGGAGACTATAGGCCAGGGCTCAGTGCCAGCCTGGCCCCTGGACAAGGACAGCTTGGGTCCTAGTCTCTTTTGCTGTAAAATGAGACATTTCGTGCTCCAAGAGTTTCAAGACAGTCCTGGGCCCTGGGCAGACAGGCTTCTTTAAAGGTTTATTTTTATCATGTTTTAATTATGTGTGTGTGTGTGTGTGTGTGTGTGTGTGTGTGTGTGTGACAGAGAGAGGGGGAGAGAGAGAGAGAGAGAGAGAGAGAGAGAGAGAGAGAGAGAGAGAGAGAGAAGTACATGCATGCAAATGTATTGGCCCTCAAAGGCCAGAGGTATTGCATTGCCTGCATCTGGAGTCGCAGGCAGTTGTGAGTCATTCCATGTGAGTGTTGGGAACCAAATGTAAATCTTCTGCAAGAGCAATGTGCACCCTTAACCACTGCACCATCTTCTCGGCCCCCGGATGAGGTATTTTAAAAGCTGGGTACTGTACACAGATGTCAACATTTACCCAGACTGAAGGTAACTGCTGGAAATGCATGGGCACCAACCGAAAAGGTGGAGGTGTTAGATAGTTTCTGTTAACTCATAATACTCAATAGGGAAGCAGGATGACGAAGACAACTTTTTCAGGAAACTAATTATTGTAAACACAGCCTTCTGCGGAGGCAAAAATTGTAACAGAAGTTTCTTCTCAGTAGAGATTGGAACCCCAGGATGTGCTGAGACATGGCTTATAGAAATGACAGGATGGGGGGTATCCTTGGCAACCAATGCCACATCAAGCAAAACTGACGTTGCTCTTTATGCCTTCCCACAGCTGGCTGAGTGTAAAGGTGACTCTTTTCCCAAAGCGTGGAGAAGCCTTGCCCAACCAACATAGAGGTCAGAGTCAGGGTCTGGCTAGGAGTCAGATCTTGATGGCATCAGACACTGGGCTAGTACCCAAGCCATGGGGAAGCTGTTTGTGCAGCCACAACGGCCCTAGGTTTGAGTCTAGGCTCCTCCTCTCAATGCAGGAGTGGCTGAATCTCAGTGTCCTGTGGAAATGGTGGCTTGGGCACCCTCTACACGGAGCCTGAGCGGTGATACACAGAGCTGTCATTAGTATGCCCTCAGTGACTTCCATAGCATGCTGGAGAAAGAGAGAGGGAGGGTAACCAGCCAGAGGAGGAGAGACAGGAAGGCCAGAGTGAGCCTTCTGGGGCCCAGAGCAACACACACACACACACACACACACACACACACACACACACACACACACACACCCCTTGCAGAAGCCCAGCCAGGCTGGGTACCTGGTTTGGCAGCATGGCAGGTTGCTCTTGGAGAATTCTTCTCTCTAACCCTGGATCTGAGGCTCCGGGATCTTCTACAGGCCTAGCAGGGCATTCTGCTCCCTGGCAAGCCCGAAGTACCCTAAGCCCACTCTGAGACTAGAGCCTGGAGATCCCACCCAATGCAGGGTCTCTGTTCTAGTTTACCTAATATTGCTGTAATAAATTACCCGAACAAGGGGCTAGAGAGATGGCTCAGAGGTTAAGAGCACTGGCTGCTCTTCCATAGGACCCAGGTTCAATTCCCAGCACTCACATGGCAGCTCACACCTGCCTGTAACTCCAGTTCCAGGAAACACAACACCCATGGCAAAACACCAATGAATAACTTTTTTAAAAAATACCTTAACAAAAAGCAACTTAGGGGAGAAAGGATGCTGTGGAATGATCCTTCTGTACACTGTGAATGTGTATTACTCTCATTGGTTAATAAAAAAAACAAAACTGACAGGCCAATAGCCGGGCAGGAAGTTAGGTGGGACAGCCAAACTGAGAATGATGGGAAGAAGGAGGGTGGAGTGAGAGAAGTGCCAGCCAGCCCCAGAGGGAGCAGAACATACTGGAGGACAGGTAAAGCCCTGGGTCACATGGCAGTATGTAGATTAATAGAAATGGGTTAAGTTGTAAGGAGAAGGAGTAGTTGGTGGGAAGGGGGCCTGTGATCTGGAGGGAGTTTAGGGTAGGAAGGAGGTGAGAAGGGCTAGGATGCTAGCATGGACTTTGAGATTTGTAACAGGTACTTGTGACACCAGCATGAGCTTTGATATGCTGATAGGTGCTACAGGTAGTCATATGTCCCTTCTGCCAGAGCTTAGGTAAATGACTCCTTCTGCAGATGGGAACAGTCTTCACAAGTTCCTAAGGAATGCTGACTTTTATCTAACCACCAGAAATCCTCCTATAGTCCAGGTTGAGCTCATTTCTGGATATTTGGATTGCCTTTTAGGGTGTGGGGAATTGGAGTTTCCTTTGGACATAATAATAAGAACAACCAGTCAGTTGGATCAGGGCCACCCTGGTGACCTCATTTTAACTTAATTACTTCTGAAAAGGCTCTTTTTTCATGGAGCATGGAGGGAGGCATATCATCCCAAACAGCAGAATAACATTCATGTCTCAAACATGAACTGTTTATGTGATTCTAAAAGGTATCTTAAAATAATGTGTGTCTTAAACAACAAAGCCATGGGGGGGGGGGGTGCTATTAGGAGCTGGCTGTGAGCAGAAGCACTCAGGAGCCACCGACTGCCCTGGTCAGCTGGAGACCCTCATGGTTCCTTGTAACTGGAAGATTTCCTGTGTCCCACCTGGCCTGCAGCAGCTTATGAAATAATTACTCAGAGGCTTAATATTAATTACAAACTGTTTGGTCTATGGCTCAGGCTTCTTGCTAGCTAGCTCTTCCATCTTAATTTAACCCATTTCTATTAATCTGTGTTTTGCCACATGGCCGTGGCATTACCGGTCTGCTGGCATGTTGCTCCTTGGGCGGCAGGCTGACTTCTGTTCTGACTCCACCCTTCTTCATCATCTCTGTCTTCAGTTTGAATGTACCACCTAACCTTATCCTGCCTCACCATTGGCCAAACAGCTTTATCAACCAATGAGAGCAACACATATTCACAGCATACAGAAAGACCATCCCACAGCACTTCCCCTTTTCTGGCTAATCAAAAAGGAAGGTTTTCATTTTAACATATTAAGATTATATATAACAAAACAGATGCCAAGCAAGAATTATAGTTACAATATCTAGTCTATTTGTATTTGTCAAAATTAAAGAAAATACTCTATCATCTATCCTATTTTTGTGAGTCTAATGTTTTATATCTAATTTACCTTTTTTTTTTTTTTTTTCTTTTTTCTTTTTTTCGAGACAGGGTTTCACTGTGTAGCTTTGCGCCTTTCCTGGAGCTCACTTGGTAGCCCAGGCTGGCCTCGAACTCACAGAGATCCGCCTGGCTCTGCCTCCCGAGTGCTGGGATTAAAGGCGTGCGCCACCACCGCCCGACTAATTTACCTTTTATCATAACTAAGGAAAACTATAATTTTAACTGTCTAGTCTTCAACTCCATCAAAGACCACAGAAGGATATAATGTTACCTGAGTAAACAGGAAGTGCATCGTAAGCAACTTCCAAAATTCTAGAAATGACAGATACATCTGACTGCCTAGACAGTCACCCAAAATTCCTCTGTAACATTGGGGCATCCATCTTCAGCCTATGTAGGGAGCCGCCATTCAAAGATGGCACAGACTTCCTAGTAGCCTAGCTGTAAACAACTCCATATATGGCTATGCTCTCGGGACTACGTGTCCTGTGACCTGCGCATGCACGGGTATGGTAATCAACCTTATGTCCTCGGCCTATCCCGTGGCTCCCCGTGCTTGCATTCTGGCGGGACCCAATCACAGTACGGCACGTCTGCTTGAAACCCCATATAAGCAGCTGCATTCTGGCTCTCGGGGCCCCTCACCTTCAGCTCTCCCTTAATCAAGAGGCACTCCAATAAAGTGTGATCTGAGAAGAATCCTCAAGTGGTGGTCGTTCTTCCTCGCTGGCCGAGGAGCTCGCCGCAATCCTACAGGCCTAGAGTCTCTGGCATATTTTTCAGTGCAGAAGGAAATTTGAAGGACCATATCGCCTATTTTGGCAAAGTTCATCAGTCGCTTTTTTCTATGTCCTGCAGAATGTCTGGCAGTTTCTTCTGTGAACCTGAAGGACCATCTCACCCTGTTTTGGCAAAGTTCACTTTCCTATGGATCCTACATGTCCAGTTTATATAACATACTGTCAAGCAGTCCAGGTAAGAGCAGTTTCTTGCCCAAATGGCAAGTTTGTAAGCAAACTCCATAATGAGTTTCTTTGATGCCCATCATCCTCTTTGAAGTAATTGGTGCTGCCAGGAGCAGATGGACAATTTTCTCATTGTCCAGAAAAGTCTAAGTTCTTAAAACATTTTAAATGCTATATTCTGTAGGTCTTTGAAGACTTACCTACCTAATTAAAATATATCTTTGTATACCTAGAAAACTTAACTAACATGTCTATAAATTTGATTATCATATGACTAATTATTAATCTGTATTACTTAATTATGCGTTACAATTTTAAAGGAGTTGCATAAACATAATACCTTAAACAAGAGCAGAAATAGACATACTGTATAACAAAATTGACCTTAAATTAGTATCAATAAACCAAATCCAGGGTTGAGGATTTACCTCAGTGGTAGAGTACTTGCCTAGCAAGCACAAGGCCCTGGTTTCGATCCTCAGCTGGGGGGGGGGGGCAAAAAACCCAAATCCATATCAATGTAAAGTATTTTGAGATTAACAGTTGTTAAAAGTATATCTATTTTTTCATCATTTCTATATCATATCCCCCTTCAAATATAAACAAACATTTATAAACAATATTTTAAGAATTTGGGCAGAGCTTCCCATACTACTTGCTGCTGATTGGGGGTATTAGCAATCTTATGGGGATCCTGAGAAATTTAGAATTGTGGTTAAATCTTGGCTGTAGCAGTCTGTAAGGCTGCATCGTCTCAGCCAATTGCCTTGAAGCTGTTCTGGATGTTGGATCACCTGAGCCTTGTTGATCAAACCATAGTAGCCTGGAAGCCATCCACAAGTTCTCATCTTCTGTGGAAACAAAAGCAGAACCTCTTTTCCAAAGCAACATATCCTTAGACCCAAATTTTGAAGTCAAGATACCTTTAAGATATATATGTTGGTTTAACTTAGCAGTCCCTATAATCAAATGTCTCTCTGCAGTTAAAAATCCCAAAGACAACACAATAATATACAGTATCCAGACTCTGTGTATTTTCCATCTTTACATGGCTTATTATATTTTTTTATTACTTGATTTCTTTTTTAAGGACTTTCTCTACCCTTTTTTTTCTCTCTCAAGCCTACATATATTTTTAAACATCTTGTATCCTGTTTAGAGGTGGTTTTTTTTTTTTCCATCTGAATCTGACTTTATTATGTATCTGTAATCCTTTTCTGACCAGGAAAGTTTTTAAACTATTAATCTGCATGGCTAGGATAAAAGTGCAGCTTTAGCTGCTGGCTCCTCCCCACTCAGCTTTCCAACATGGCACAGGTACCAATGAGTCACACTTACCTCCCCAATTCTGGGAATTAGTATTAAATAGTGTGCAGCTGTGTTCTTAAGCCTGAGGCTGTGCTCTCAAGCCCACAGGCAGCAGCTGTGAGAAACCTCTCGGTTCCACAGCCTGTGGGAGAGACTTTGGGAGACCACCATTTCGCTTAGCTCATGGCGGCTGGAGGCCAGCTCCATCTTCAGGTTGGGAGACACATCTCTGCGCTGCTGCTGGCATAAGACTGTGAGACCAGGAGGCCCGGTGTGGCTCCTTTTCTGTGCATTAAGAATCCTTTTTAAACTTCATCAGGTCTATGTGGATTGATGCCCAATGGTGAGCACCAGTTGTAGCCAGAAGTTTTCCTGTATCCCACCCAGCCTACAGCAGCCTATAAAATAATCACTCAGAGGCCTAATCTTAATTACAAACTGTTTGGTCTATGGCTCAGGCTTCTTGCTAGCTAGCTCTTTCATCTTAGATTAACCCATTCTATTAATCTATGTTTTGCCACAGGGCTGTGGCTTTACCGGTCTGCTGCATGTTTCTTCTTGGGTGGTGGGTTGACATCTGCTCTGACTCCACCCTTCTTCATCTCTGGCTTCAGTTTGAATGCACCACCTAACCTTACCCTGCCTCACCATTGGCCAAACAGCTTTATCTATTAACCAATGAGAGCAACACATGTTTACAGCATACAGAAAGACCATCCCACAGCACTTCCCTTCTTCCATGCCACTGCTAGCCTTGAGACTCAGCCTCTACTGCCTCCTGAGGATGACTCAAAGGAATTGGGGACCTGGAAGCAAAAAGAAGACAAGAATACTTGTTAGTTATTTGTGGCGCTCTTACCCTGCGAGGAAATGTCACGAAACACAACAGAATCCACTAACAAGAGTTTTATTAATATAGAAAAGAGAGACAGATGCGACAGGCCTGTGAAAATACACGTAAATAAAGAACGGAGCCGGGAATATGGCGCCAGCTTATAAAGGCTGGGCCGTGCCTGCGCACACAGGCCCATGTGGCTGTTCCACACATGCGCGTAGATCACATGGTTGCACTGGGTGCTTTACGAAACCACGAAAAGCCAGGGGGTCTTGGTCACGTGAGACGTTTTGACCCGGAAATGGCTATTTTGACCCGGAGATGGCTAGGCGGAAGTGTCTAGGTCTGCAACCATGGGGGCGTATTGTGAATCCCTATCAATACTAACAATATCAAACAAAGGAATGTTTCAACCACCCCCACTCCATCCCCACCCAACCCTGGGAACTCCCTGCCTAAGGGAGAGCCACATCCCTCCAACCCAGGAAGTCTGGATTGCGGCAGACACCAGTGATAATATGGTAACAGCCAGTATTTAGTGAAGGCTCTCCATGCAGCCCCAAGAGAGTGTCTGTCTGTGAGTGTCACAGATGAGGGTACTCAGGTTTCACAGGGGGAGGAGACTGACCTATAGAGCTTGTTTGCTCAGTGGTCCCACTCCCCTTCCCCCCAACCCCTACCCCCATAACAATTGGAATGAAAGTTAAGAGTAGGAAGGAAGGGTCACCCTCCTGCCACCTCCCTATCTCCGGTTATTTTGGCTAGAGAGGCTGCTAGTTGAATGGGAAGTGCTGGGGCTTAAGCCCCCACAGGGCAAGGTTGGCCTGGACCACCCCAAACACTGGACCAAGGCTGACTCCTAGTGGGTGAGCAGGAGGCCAGTGTGAGCACGGTGCCCTTTCCAGGCTCTTCCTTCCCAGGGTCTGTATGCACTCTCTTGGCTTTGTGTGCAAAATGGCCAGATTCCTACACACCTCCCCTCTCTATTTCCTGGCCTTTAACTGTGGCCTGTTGTTTGGACTCTGCAGAAAGAAGGATCTGAATTCCTACCCTGCCGCCCTTCAGAACTGGGAGGTCACGTGAGAAGGGGAGCGAGCGAGGGCCCCAACTCTGTCCCTGGCAAGAGGCCTGAGCACACAGCGTCCCTCCTCATTCCAGACTTTCTTAGCACACTGTGGCATGAAGGTGGCTGACTGTGGCAGAGGAAGGCCCTCCCTGGGACCCAGCAGGATGAAGTGAGCATGCTGGGAGCCCTACAAAGCTAGGTATCTATAATTGAGTTCTCATTAATAACACAGCAGGCGACCTGCAGAGAGCAGCACTTGCCCACAGTGACCCGCCAGTGTTTATTTTAGAATCCAAGTAACCGAGAGGTCACAGTCCCAATAAAATCTCCAAATGCTTATGACAGAGATGGAGTCTCTTTGGGTTCAGAAGCTTCCCGTAGACCAATGGCCTGCAAATCCTGTCACCCCTTTGCCTCTCCAGACAGCAAATACCTGGGCTGGACGGGTTGTTTGTCTGGCTTCCACTGCTGCAGTCAGTGGAGCCCAGGCAGGTGCGGGCTTGTGTGCCCTGCTGAAGACCAGTCCTTCCAAGGCCCTGGATTCGGGCCTCACCCCGAGCTTGCAATCACTGAGCATTAAGCTGGTCCTGGAGCCAGAGCCCTCCCAGCAAAACTCAGCCACCTTAGGGGATCCCATACCTCAGACCGTCTGACAGGCAGACAGGTCAGAGCCTGCACATGCCCACCGTCCTGGGGTTGGTCAACGTCACCCTGACCGAATGGTTAGGAAGAGTTCTGGGGTGCTCTCCACCCACCTGCCTCCTTCCCTATATGTACAGTCACCGTCAGCAGTCACTGAGAGGTTAAATGTCTCCCTTCCCCAGGGCCAGGCTAGAATTTATGTACTCTTTGAGAAACAAATTTTGGTTGGTGTTACAACTTATTACAAATTAATCAAAATTAAACTTATTCAGGGAATGTTCAAAACCCTTGGAGACTATTTTGCAGCAATTTAAAAACAATCTCATGGCACTGCAGTGCTAATTATAAATAATTATCTACTGAGAGAATCCACACTGTCCTACTGGTTTGAATTTCTGTGGGTGCCCACAATTAGAAGCTGGAATCTCCAGACATCTGCTAAAAGGGCGCCAGCCAACCTCACTGGTCTCCCCACTGGTCCCCAAGGTGATAAAAAAAAAAAACTTACAACTCCATCCTTTTTGTTTACCTCAGCAGATTCCTTGCCTCCCCACCACCCCCTGCCCCCACCCCTGGGTTCTTGCTTCATCTGCCTGGCTAGGAAGCAGTGGACACCTTCCTTAGATCTGTAATCTGTCACCGACATGGGCCAGAATTGACATCCTGGTCCCCGAGCTGACAGCTAACTGTGTTTCTCCTGGCAGGTTCCTTCACCTCTCTGGCCCTCAGTTTCCTCACTTCAGATGGAGAAAATCATAGTGCTTATGTCTTAGCAGTGTGCTGAGGTGGGGGATGAGCACTTGACACGCCCATGCTTAGCCCCTGCTGTAACAAAAGCTCTCAGGATAACTGACGAGGCTGGGTGAGGCTGGCCTTGGGCTCTGCCTGTGTGGTCAGGGATTGCTCTGTGATTTCAATGACCTCCTCATCCAACTCTGAGGCTGTGGTCTCCATGCCAGTCCAACAGCAAGACCACAGAGCAGCCGTGAGCAACTGACAAGTATGGGGGAGGGGTGTCCTCCGGGTAGCTCAGGAGCGAGAGCCACTATGATAAAGGGTTCACTTTAAAGAACACTGAAAATGAGCTCAGGTCACAGTGAAATGAGGAAAACGTGTTTGCTAAAACCTGACCAGACTTCAGACTAAAATTGGGGAATTGAGGTCAGCCTGACCCTCCAACACACCTAGTAGTTACAGGAACCACACATTACTCACCTGCCATTGTCCCGCTTCGGCACCCACAAGGTTTTCTCTTCCCCTCCCTGACCAAACAGTGACAGCCAATGCATCTGTGTCGGCCACGTTCCCAGCTCCTAGTCTTTGCTTTTATAACACCCCTGCTCGATCAGCTCAGGGACCGCCTCTGGACTTGTAGTCACGGGAGTGTGTGTGTGCCCCAGCCAGGTCCGTGGGGGTCAATAAAACCTTCAAACTCATAAAGAGCTCGCCCCGGTCTCCTCTTGAGAGAGAACAGTCGGTCATAACAACAGGTTGTGTAAGAAGAAAAGCGAACTGAAGAGTCTGCCTGTCTCCTCCAGATGGATCGGGACGGTTCAAAGCCCCTTCACATTCTGCCACAATTGGTTTTGGTTTGTTGTTGCCAGTGTGTGGGGTGGGGTCTCCTGGAGCCATCTGGGCTCCTCATCCCCTTACCTTCACCTCCTAAGTGCTGGGAGTGCAGGCGTGTGCCACAACACCTGCTTTGCTCCGTGCTGAGGATGGAACCCAGGTCCACTCTGAAACCGAGCCGCGTCACCAGCCCCTGGCCCCTTGCTGCGGCTGCTGCTTCAGGCTGCTGGGTTTTAGCTTGACAGAAAAACAGCACAGCTTCCTGCCAGGAGCTCACACTGCAGCCGTGATCTCAGTGCCCAGAGAATGAATGTCTGCTGTCATAACGGAAATCATGTCAAAAACAGGGTTTGTTTTCCAGAACTTCCGGTGCAAATATATGTGTGTGTGTGTGTGTGTGTGTGTGTGTGTGTATGTATGTATATGTATATATATGCAAATTACCTCCAGCTAAATGAGATCATGGCTATTATCTATTTAATACTTTCTTTCCTAAAGGACATTAATTTAATTAAGTCACTTGTAGAATCAGAGGAGTCCCAATAGAAGTGAGAAGTGCACATTTCCCCCACAGCCCAATTTGTCCAGGGCTTGTATTACAAACATATTTTTAAAAATTGCAGTCTTAAAGGGACTGGAGAGATGGCTCAGTGGTTAAGAGCACTGGTTGCTCTTACAGAGGACTGGGGTTCAATTCCCAGCCCCCACGTAGCAGCTCACAACTGTCTGTAATTCCAGTTCCAGAGTAGCCGACACCCTCACACAGACATATATGCAGGCAAAACAATACACATAAATAAAAAATTAATTGGGCTGGGTGGTGATGGTGCACGCATTTAATCCCAGCACTCAGTAGGCAGAGCCGGGCGGATCTCTGTGAGTTTGAGGCCAGCCTGGTCTACAGAGTGAGATCCAGGACAGGCACCAAAACTTACATGGAGAAACCCTGTCTCGAAAAACAAAAATCAAAACAAAAAATTAATTGGTTGATTAATTTTAAAACTTGCAGTATTGGAGATTGATTATGAGACCTCATGCACGCCAGACAAGCGCTCTACCATGGATCTACATTCCATCCCGAGCCCTTTTTTAATTTTTCATATTGGGACAGTCTCTGCCTAGGCTGGCCTTGAACACAGTCTAGCTCAGGGTGCTCTAAGAGACCCAAACAAAAACAAATCTACCTTGCAAGTTAATGGGAGACCAAAACAGGAAAAATAGACCTTGCAGGTTAAGGGTTCTGTTTGCAGTTAAGACAGAAAAGAATAAGTTCCTGTTTGTACTGTGTTAAGTCTTACAAGTCAAGGTTTTTATTTGTAACTAAGAAAATGTTTCTGTTTGTCCTGCCTCAAATCCTGGTTAAAGAGTAAGTTTCTTCTTGTCCTAGGTTAATTAAGTCTTGCAAGTTAGTTTCTACTTGTAATTAAGAAGTTCCTGTTTGCCCTGGGATAAAGTCCTAGTTAAAGCATAAGTCTGTTTGTCCTGTATTAAGTCCTTGCAAAGTAGTTTTCTATTTGTAAATGGGAGTAAGTTCCTGTTTCTTAGATCTGCTTGGAACCACATGGGACCCCATTCACATGACGTCCATCCTTACCCTTGTTCCCACCCTTCCATTGTATCTTTCTAACAATGTGTAACAGCCAACTCTCTCCACCCTGAGAACATCTTATCTCTCCTGTGAAAGGGCCAGCAGCCGCTGCTCTCTCAAATCCTGACTTGGGATGAGACAACGGACTGGCCAGTCCCAAGTGCACCCCAACACAGCTTGCTTTAATTGGACAATAGTGATCAATTTGATCTTGTTTCCTCCAATTCTCAGCTCCAGAGTAGGGATTCCAGGCCTGCCCACTAGACCTGGGAAACCTGGATTGTTTGGGATGGGGTGGGGGAGGGACTGAGGGCTTTGCCTTAATCCAGGTGCAGGAGTCACTGTGTCTACAAGGTCCCCTTCCTAGGGATGCTGCTCAGCTGCCATGGTGGCCCTGCTGGTGCCTACTGGAGCAAAAAGGCTCTGATGTCCCCGCCTGGGTCCTGGCCAAGCCCAGTGAGGAGTTCAGCTATGTCGGGGGTCAGCCAACCCGCAGAACAACATCCCAAGACCTCCCCCCAAAGGCGCTATCTCAGTGGGGACATGGTTTCAGACTGCAGACCCCCTCCCTGTTTCAAGTTCATCTTAGATCTGGCCACATCTGCAGGTACTGAAGGTAGGCCCACCATGCACACCACAGCAGCTGACAAACAGGATTAAACCTTCCTGGGGCTGGGCCTGCCTTCACCAGGTACAAGCAACATGGACGCTCTGTGGAAAGGCAGAACACATGAGGGCCAGAAACCCCAAGGATGACTAAGAGTAAGGGGGACTGACTCATTCTCTGCTCTTGGCTCTTCACCAAGCATCTTTGTGTTAGTTCCATGATGCTGTGAGTGAGGTAAAGGAACTTCACTCACGGCTCAGGAAGCCCCAGAGTATCATTCCACCTACAGCACAGGCCAACAGCCACGAGCACCTGCTCAGCACAGACCCTCCTCATGGCTCCCAGGCTCATCTTCCACACCGTTTGCCCTCCACCGCCAGGACCTGTCTTACCACTCCCATGGGAAAGGGGCTTCCTGCCTCCACCCCATCTTGCTCCCCTGTCTCCTTGCTGCCTCCTTATGACCTCTGCAGTCTGACCTTTACCCTGGCTCCAGCCTGGCATGTGCTCTTGGGGCCCCGCCCACTTGCGTTTGCAGCTGTTTCTGTCTCTGTCAGTGTAAAAACCGCATGACAGGAAACACAGCACTCGGGGCTACAACGAGGGGTTCCCAGACCCTGACAGGGCATTCTCTGGGACTAGGCCAGGAGGCTACGCCTTGGGGACCCAGATAGGCCTGGGAGGACAGTCACCTAGCAATGTTGGCACCCAAGAGCTGGCTGCAACCAAGAGCTTTTTGCAGAGTCAAGGATGCCCGTGAGACTTGAGTACCACTGTAGTCCTTGGCGGAACTGATCTCAAAGGAATGCATGGAACAACACACCTAGCAGGTACTTGAAGCCAGGCCCCCACACCTCAAGGATCCATCCATTCCCACCAACAACAGTGTGGAGGTATGGGGGATGGTCATCAGGTGACTGGGGCAGGAACTTCAGACAAATGAACACCCCTCTCAGCGCTCTCAGGACAGGACCAGTCACTGCCTGAGAGCATTCTCCCGAAGTCTAGCACTTCCCCTCCCTCTATTTATAGAGAGCAGAGGAAGCCCTGAGTGAGTGAAGTCCTGAGTGAATGTATAGTTTGGCATGGACACAGTCATGTCAAGGACTCCAAGACCTTGGACCCATGGGACAACTGGCAAAGTTATTACCCAAATGGCCCAGGCTCAAGAGAAATGGCAAAGCTCTTCTCAAGAATCTGTCTGGGTGGATGGTGGTGGCTCACGCCTTTAATCCCAGCCCTCGGGAGGCAGAGACAGGCCGATCTCTGTGAGTTCAGCCTGGGCTACAGATTGAGTTCCAAGAAAGGCTCCAAAGCTACACAGAGAAAGAAACCCTGTCACAAACAAACTAACTAAAAAAGTCTGTCTGAGTCTGTTTCTGGACAATTGATCAGTGTATGCAAGGACTATCAGCTGAGGCTTCCTCCTTTACAGCCTGAGACTGCTGGCCTACAGAGACCTTCAGTGGAGCCTAGCTAACGCCTTCCCTGTGCTATACCTAATAAACACACCAAGGTTCTGGGTTTTGGCAGTCGAGTTAACATTAGAGAATCCCACCTGATGCCAGCTTCACTGTACATTTGTCTGGGAGTCCGTCCTTCCTTCATTCCATCACTGCCCCTAGCCAGGGTTCCAGGACACAAGCTGCATTGGACCTGGCTCACATTGCTCACCACACTCCCCCTCTCCCCATCAATGGCGCTGGCCACAGTGTGGTGCGGCCAGGGAACCCATGTTGGGCACTGGTCATGCTGCATCGCCTTGGCAGCAGCCAAAGTTATGAGCCACATAAACCTCTCCACTTTACGAATGCCCCAGCACAACGGCTCATATTGATTTATCTATCTGACAGGACCTAAAATCACCTGGGAGACAGGCTTCTGGATGTGCCAGTGGGAGAGTACCAAGACTAAGTTAATTGAGACGCTAATCATGGGTGGCACTATCCCATGGGCTGGGTTCCAGGACTAAACAAAAAGAGAGAAAGCAAGCGGAACATCAGCATTCTTCTCTCTCTCTCTCTCTCTCTCTCTCTCTCTCTCTCTCTCTCTCTCTCTCTCTCTCTCTCTCTCCAGCAATGGACTAGAGCCTCATATAAACCCTTCCTGCAGATTCTTTTGTCGGGGTACGGTACTTTGTCACAGCAACAGAAAAGTAACTAATGCAACCCAGTGCTGGGTGTCTTCTTACAAGAACACACAAACAGACTGAGACCTGCAATGCTGTGCTTCCAAGGATGGACCGGGAGGTGGCTCCCACCTTGAGCAGTGGTGCATGCCCTGCAGGGACAGGAGTGTGTCAGTGCCCCATTCTGTTCCTTCCGCTGTAGATGCCCGCGTGGGACTACTCCGATAGGTCTACAGTGGTTTTTTTGAGAAACGGCCACACTTTCCACACAGTGGCTGTGATTCATTTTTGATAATGTTTTTGCAAAAGATCTTCTAAAAGGAAAAGTAGTACAGACAGCAAGGACAGCCATTTGCCTGCAGAATGTGGAAGGGCTGGTCCTTTCTGACCCCATGGTTAGCTGTGACCACTAGCTTCCCACTTATTCCGGGACTCTCACCCTTGGTACTGACACGAGGGTTCAACTATACAAAGCCCTGCCCATCAGGGGGAGTCTGTTCCTAAATCCCCCCAGCTTAGCTCCTTCACCTCTGAAGTGGCTCCCCAATAGTGTATGGAGGGCCCTGGTTTCCCCTGTGGGCTTAGTGTAAACAATAATCTGCTTGCATTCTGCCTGTGGTCCTTAGTCTATATCCGAACCAGTTTGGGGTGGGGAGACCCCGGCCACTGAACAGTACCATCAAGAGTCTTCTGCAGTTAGTAACGCCACAGAGGCAGGCCTCCCCTGCAGCGTGTCCCAGTGCTGACACAGTCAGCTTTGATGTCTACACTACCTGCAGAGCCAAAGCTAAGCCGGAAAAGCTCCTGCCATGCTTTTTCTGTGATTTGAACTGAAATCCAAGGGCTCATGTTCTGGAAGCTTAGCCTTCAGTGTAGATGTCTTAGTGAGGGTGTCTATTGCTGTGAAGAGACACATGACCATGGCAACTCTTACAAAGGAGAGCATTTCATTGAGGTGGCAGCTTACAGTTTCAGAGGTTCAGTCCATTATCATCATGGTGGGACATGGCAGCATGCAGGCAGACATGGTGCTGGAGAGGTAGGCAACAGGAAGTGGTCTGAGACACTGGGTGTGGCTTGGGTGTATATGAGACCTCAAAGCCTGCCTCTACAGTGACACACTTTCTCCAACAAGGCCACACCCACTTCAACAAAGCCACACCTCCTAATAGTGCCACTCCCTTTGGGGGCCATTTTCTTGCAAACCATCATGGTAGACATCTGTAAAGGAAGTAGATCCTTTAAGAGGAGGGACCTGGTGAGAAGTCATAGGGTCACAGGGGCATGTCCCAGAGGGGATCCACACAGTTCTCACAGTGCAGGGATAGCTCTCCAGAGAACTGTGGTTCTAGAAGAACAAGCCCAGCCCCTCCTTCTACAGTTGTCTGCCATGCAGTAATGGAGCCACTACCCATGGGCAAATAAAACTCTTTTCTATGTTGCCTTAACTTAGGAGGCCGTGGTGGTTAGAGGTTGCAGTCTACCATGGCCTGGCAGCTTTCTCCAAGCTTGGCAACATGGAAGACTCCCCTCCTGGTGGAGGACTTCCTGCTCTCTACCTGACCTTCTTTGGAGAATGTCTCTCAGCCCGGATGTTTGACTTATCTCTAGTGTGACCCTGGACACAGTTCCCTGCAGAAGTTTTCCCCTGCTGCCCATATGGTAATTAGGTTTGTACTAGGAGCCTTAGGATCAGGACATGCTGTTTAATGCAAATTAGGTGACGTCCCAGCCTCGGTGCCCATCCTTTATATCTCCCCTCACTCTGGAACAGAGTTGAGCTGTCTCACTGAAGATGTCTCCCAGGAGGCTGTTTCTGCCCTGTTCACAGGCCGTATAAAGCTCTCTATTGACACTTCGGCCCCTTTGTCCTCGTGGATTGGTGGCCAATGGACCACAAGGAAAAACGGGGACCCTACAGTTACTCAGTGCCAGATATCCGATTACAGTACCAGCAAATTCACACAGCAGCCCAGCATCTTCTCATGCCCACGGACGGTGCGACTGTCAGCCTTGGGGACAGGCTGTGCCGTCTACATTCATGGCTTTGGGCTCCAGGTCTCATCTCATCTACCTCTTTTCATGCGGGCAGCTTCCTGTCATCATGTGCCAGCCCCAGTCCACTCATGAGATGTTGGACCCTCCTGTCCATCCTCATTGCCCACTCAACCCCTGCCCAGAAGGCAGCTCCACCCCGTTTCCCTGTCCCTGCGCGGCTTTGCCTCCATCTCTACACCGCCCTCTCACCCACCCACTGCTCTGGCCTTGGTCCTCTCTCAGAGAAGAGTAGACAGGCTCAAGTGGTGGAACTGGCTGAGCTCGAGGGCTCTGACCCTGCTGGGCACCAACTGTGCAGGCCAAGGGACCCCCGAGCCTGGCAGGAGGGGACAGGCAGTTGGTCTTGTAGCAGGCAGACTTCGTCCCATTTGCAAAGTACACCTGAACCAGAGGCTCCACCTCTTCGCCTCAGTGTCTTTGTCTCTAAAATGGGACCATAACAGGATCCACTGCATCAAATAAAGTTATGTGTTTTGATGGTCCACAGGAATGAGGGGGTAGAGTTGACCGGGGGAGAGGGGCACTTGATGCACACTTGGTGTGGTGCTATTACTGCTTCTCTGCAAGCCTCTGGCCACAACCATTCTTGGGCAGAGATATTCCAGGGTGGAGAAACTGGGACTGACTGGTTCGCTGGGAAAGTGACTGCCATGGACTAGGGATGGGGGTACAGCAACCAGCAACCAGGCCAAGTCCCCTACACCCTAGAGCTGATGTCCCTGTCATAAAAGGGGACCGGTCAGCACACAGGATCAAAGATGAAGTGAAAAGAGCACAGGAGAGCGCTGAGGACTAGGGAGAGGTGTCTGCTGAGGTGCAGAGTGCCCAGGTGCAAAGGTACGGTGAGGTCAAAGGGCCATGGGTAACAACTGAGGTTGCCGGCATAGTTGGCCCTGGGTGCCTGGGCGGGGGCTAGGGGGTGGGGTGGGATTTGTTCTTTACTGGGAGTGAACTGGGAGCAGCTGGAGGGTCTGAGCAGGAGAAAGACATCTGGAGGGGCCAGCCTTACCTGTTCCTCCTCCAGTCAGGGTTTCTCTCATGTTTAAAGCGCAAGGCCTGCTGAGAACACAGCCAGCCGTGGGACTGTCCACACAGGCCAGTCGGAGCGGGGAGGTCCATCCTTCCTCACAGTTCTGGGCAAAGATGAGGCGTGACAGGGACAGCCAGGGACATAGGGTTTCTATCTGTGAGGATGACACTGTTGATAAAATGGCTTCTTGGTGCAGAACAGAGGACTCTGGGACTCTACTGGAACACATCACAAACATGGATGATGGGGTGGCATGTGATTTATGTTTCAACATGAAGCGAGATGTAAAGCGAGGGTGCATTAGTGGTTTTAGCTGTCAGGTCAGAACCAGGGATCCTCACACACCCCATGAATATTGCTGCCGTAAGGAGCAGCCTTCAGCAGCTCAGGGCTGAGGGGGATCCACCGAGTCAGTAAACTGACCACTCAACTTGACTTTTCTATCTGAGGGAGCAAAACTTAACTCTCTGGGGCTGTGGAAAGGGGGAAACTGCACACACACACACACACACACACACACACACACACACCCTTTAGGGTCTCTCCATCATCTTTCTTCTCTTTCTTTCTTTTCTCACCTCTATCCAGGTGTATCCCTTCTGTCCCTTTCTTGACGTCTTCCTTCTAACTTTTTTTTCCCCTTACAGCTTATATACCCCACCAAAATCTTCCAAGTGGTATAAAAATTATAATGTGGCTACAATCTATTTTTAAGTGAATGGCTACAATTACTACAAGTAAAAAAAGTGTTTCCCATTTCCCTTACATGATTAAACATTTTACGTATCACAGGTGAAAAACAAATTATCTCTAAGAACCCACATACACTCAAGTCCAAGCAACTTGTTATAGATTAACAGAGTGTAAGCAAGCAAGAGATTTTTCTCAGCCAGTTCTTTTACTGGCAGGCTACATTTTGTGGTTACAAAGAAAGGAGCAATCACTTTATTATTATCTTAAATGGTAATCATAAAAAAAAACTTAAAGGAATGACAAATCTAAACTTTTATATGTGAAAAACAACCAGTCAGCTCTATTTTAAATCCTTCAGTGCATACCCACTCATCAACAGTTTGGGGTTTGTTTGTTTATTTTTGTTTTTGTTTTTGTTTTTGGAGACAAGAGTTTTTCTGTGTAGCTTTGGAGCCTGTTCTGGAACTCTCTCTGTAGACCAGGTTGGCCTCAAACTCACAAAGATCTGCTTGCCTCCTTAGTACTAGGATTAAAGGTGTGTGCCACCATCTCCCAGCCTCATCAACAGTTTTTGTTTTTTTTTATATCAGGAAGACGAGGGCAGAAATGGGTACAAGAAATTAATCATCACCTCTGATTACCAACCCATCCTAGCAAGAAAGGTACATCAGCCAGCAACAACCAGGCGGCCGTTGTCCTTGTCTCTTGACCTCAGCGAGTCCCTCACTCAACAATGTGCCTTTCTAAACTTGAAATTGTTCCCAAAGATTTTCTACCTCGAAGCCATTAATAAAAAAACACCTTAACCTAACCTTACTAACAATTATGCATGTTTAAATTCTTTCAAAGGGTGGTGGTTGAATCATTAATCTGCTCCAGCAGCAATGCTTGGAAAAAGTAAATTACTGTTATTATAACTACCAAGTAACCCTGCCCAGTGAGGTGCTAGAAACCTCCTGAGCGTTTTCATACAACCCATAGATTATGAGGGACGTGGTGGCCATAAAGGCAACAATCAGTGCTATGCGCAGTAACAGCAGGAGGTCCCCAGGATATGTAGCTCTCTGGGCTTTGCCTCTCCAAGGCTCACTCAGGCGTGGCTTTGCCAACCCCCCAGCGTCTTCCATGATGCCTGTTGGTCCCCTGACATAGCCCTTTACATATGAACATGTCATCTCTGTCTCATCCTGCACCCTTGGCCAAGATGTCAGAGTCCCAGCATGACTCACTGCTCTGGGTCCCCAAGAGACACTGTAGGGGACCACTGTCTGCAGACCTCTCTTGTACTTAAGGTCCGACTGGAAATGAACAGAACCCTCGATGGTTGCCATAAGCCAGAACTTGCAGTTTTATTCTGCCCCTTACGATAGGGTGGGCTTGGGACATCAGGTGTCAGGGACACAGGTATGCTTCTGAGCTGTTCCCCAGATTACTGTGTGGTTGAGGAATCCTGACTAGTTTAGCATGCTTCCCTGGCTCCTCCGAGGAAACTGGGTCTATTTAAAGCCAAGGTTGAGTTTTTTGCCCTTAACTGGAGAGCAGCTGTGAGGAGCGCCTGCTTCTGAGAGTAGCTGAGAGTCTGAGCCCTGGCCAGGCCCGCGGGCTGAGGCAGAGATGGGATGTTGTCCAAGCATAAAGAGCCTTGGCTTTATGGGCACCTTAGATCACTGAAGTGTGCCCCTGATTTAAAACTAGCTTCATTTTGAGATGTAATTGTTTAAGTTCCCTCTGGTAAGATGTGGTGCCAGTGCTGGGATCATGGGCCCTGGGCTGTGGACAGGGACCTAGAAGATGAGATTACCTCACCAGGAGCTTATGTCTTCCTCCCCTGGGTGTGTTGATGAGCAGATCTCCACACCCCTAACCACTTACAGCTAGCTAGGGATGCTGTTTGGGAAGGTTGTGGAGTCTTTCGGAGGTGGAGTCTCTCTGAAGGAAGTGGGTCACTGGAGGCGGGCCATCAGACCTTATAGCCCAACCCACTTCCTGTTCACGTTCAGCTTCCTGAGGGCAGATAAAATAGGAGCAGGCAACTTCCTGCTCCTACCACGTCTTCCCTGCCATGATGGACTGCGTCTCCCTGGAACTGTGAGCTAAAATAAGCCCTCTCTCCCTTAAGTTTTTTTAATCAGGTTATTTTATCACAGCAATGTGAAAATAAGTAAGAGGGTGTGCTTGACCTTGAGACTGCCATCGGGCACCACAGCTCGCTCCCTTCCATTGGAATGGGACACACCTGCTCAGTTCAGCGGATTGTCAGTCTTTCTCAGGGTCTGACTCCCGTGCCTGATGGACAGAAGTGAAGAGAGCCAACACTTATTTAGGCTTATTTCAGAGGAGTGGTAATAGGGCCTGGCTGGTCCCTGAATTGGTCAGCTGGGCCCACAGTGGCCTAGCCATCCATCCCTCTGGTGACTTGGTCCTCAAAGAGCTCAAGTGATTCTCCTCCTCCTCCTCCTCCTCCTCCTCCTCCTCCTCCTCCTCCTCCCCCCTCTCCTCCTCCTCCTTGCTCCTCATCCTCATCCTCATCCTCCCCTTCTTCATCTATTTACTTATTTAATTATTTTGGTTTTTTGAGACAATGTTTCTCGTGTAGCCCTGACTGTCCTGGATTTCACTCTGTAAATCGGCTGTCCTTGAACTCACAGAGATCCACCTGTCTCTACCTCCCAAATACTGAGCTTAAAAGGCTTGCACCACCACCAGGACCATCGCAACACTTATAAAGGAAAGCATTTAACTGGGGCTGGCTTACAGTTCAGAGGTTTAGTCCTTTATCATCGAGGCAGGAAACATGGAGGCACACAGGCAGACATGGTGCTGGAGAAAAAGCTGAGACTTCTACATCTTGATCTGCAGGCAGTAGAAGATTGTGTGGGCATATACTGGGCATAGCTTGAGGATAGGAGTCCTCAAAGCCCACCCCCATGATGGCACTCTTCCTCCAGCAAGGCCACACCTACTCCAACAAGGCCACAGCTCCTAATAGTGCCACTCCCTTTGGGGGCCAAGCATTCAACACATAAGTCTCTGGGGGCCATACCTGTTCAAACCACCACACCTTCCCTAATGCATTACAGCTGGATCTCACGGAGGGATTTCTTCAACTGAGGCTCCTTCCTCTCTGATGACTCAGGCTGTGTCAAGCTGACACAAAACCCGCCAGCACCATCTGTGTCCAGACCTCAGAATGCTCAGTCGAACCCACTGAGCACATCTGTGACTCCCCAAAGGTTGGAGCCCTGCTTACCCCAGAATTTGGTGCACAGAGAATTTATGTGGAAAGCAGCTGTGCATATCTGAAGTGGACAGGGATATAAACTGGATGAACTCTGCCTCAGTCATTAAAAGTATCAACATTGCATTTCCTTGACACAAAACCTTCCCTGATAAGACATTGTTCAAGTGTAGGAGCTTGCTCAACCCCAGACAAAGACCTACAGGCAACTAAGGATGCTGAGAGCTGGAGACATAATCTTCCCCAGAGAAGAGCACACCAACTGGTTATCCAATACCAACTGGTCAGCCCTGAACACATAACTTAAAAGTAATAGTATATAGACTAGACAGATTAAATGTATGTATTTGGGAATATATACATGCATGCACACATATGTATGTGCATGTGTGTGTGTGTTTACATGTGTGTGTTTGCATGTGTGTGTGTGTGTGTGAGTGCCTAAAAACAAAGCAAAAGAAAGAGAGCAAAGGCATATACAGGAGGGCTCAAAGGGAGGAAGAGGAGGTGGAAATATGTATTATATTATAATCTCAAAATATAAATAACTATTAAAAATAAGTAAAGAGATGAAGAGGCCATGCTCAGTGGTTGACTTAAACTCCTCTACATCTGTTTTAAGCGCATGCTGTGATATTTGTGACAAAATCATCCCAGGAGCACATTTCTCAGAATGCATTTCAGTTGTTAAGTGCCTGATGTTTCCACCCATTCTGGACATAAAATCTAGTCATGATTTTAGAGATTTTAAAAAAAGGAGTGTGTGAATAGGAATGATGGTCAGTCAGTAAAGTCATCGCACAGGCATAAGGACCTGAGTTTGAGCCTCAGAACCCACATAAAAGCTGGGTGTGGTGGGTAGTACTTGCTTGCAGTCTTACACTCAGGGACAGAAACAGGAGCTCAGCCTGAGAGCTCCAGGTACCACCGGAGATCCTGTCTCAAAAGGTAAGTTAAGGTAGAGGGGCTAGAGAGATGGCTCCGTGGTTAAGAGCACTGGCTGCTCTTCCAGAGGATCCAGGTTCAATTCCCAGCATCCACATGACAGCTTACAACCATCCACAACTCCAGTTTCAAGGGAACAGAAACCCTCTTCTGGTCTCTATTGGCACCAGGTACACATGTGGTACACAACATGTAATCAAAACACTCGTACACACAACCTAAAAGGAAATTCAATTTTACAAAGTAAGGTGGAGGGCTGGCAAGATGGCTGGACAGATAAAGAAAAGCCTTAGTGGCCAAGCTGACAACCAGAGTTCAACCCTCGGAAGCCACATGGTTATAAAAGACAGCCTGTACCTTCCAGCTGTCCTCTGCCACATGCACATTGTGTCACTTTGCCCCACCCCAAGCAAATAAATATAATGGACTATTTAAAAATAAGGTGGAGAGCAGCTGAGGAAGACACCTCACGTCAACCTCTGGCTTCCACATGCACACATGCATACACACACACATACACACACACACACACACACACACACATACACACACACATACACACATATACACACACACATACACATATACACACACACACACATACACACACACACACACACACACACACACACACACACACACACACACGCATGCCCACAATATAATTTTTAAACTATTGTTACATTAATGTAAAAATACCACAAATATTGGGTGGAAAGCACAGAAGGTATCAGTCAAAACTATCAGCTGTGTTCATGTACTGAGACTAGTCGAAGTTTCCCGATAGTGTAGTTTTCTGACTTCTTCTCATTTTGTTTAATTTAAAAAATGAATTCCCCAAAGCTGGCATCCCAGTCATCCTGTGAAAGTCAGCTCCTGACATGCAGCCTTTGTATCCTGTACAGCTATGCGGAGTGTTCAGGATGACTCTGCTCCCCGGGGACAGGGTGGTAATTAGCACCCAGAAGGTAATAAATGGCAGTTACTAATCCTGGCCCCAGCCTTCATCTCCCACACACCTTGCAGTTAAGTTGAGTATCAGGCAGTAGATGAGAAGGCTTGTGGGGAATGGAGGCCAGACTGGAAGCCAGGACTCACAGAGAACAGCAGTTTCAGAGAGCAGATTTTAAACTCTGAACACCAGGACAGGTTCTTTAACACAGATCCACATCTGTGGCAAAGCTTTTCCCTGAAGAATGAAATGGGTGCTAGAGAGACAGCTCAGCAGTTAAGAAGACTTGCTGCTCTTGCAGAGGACCTAGGTTCCCAGCATCTGCATCGGGCAGCTCACAACTCCCTTTAACTCTGGCTCCATGGGAGCTGATGCCCTCTTCTGGACTCTTCGGGCACTGCACTTATATGGCGTACATAACTCAAACACAGACACACACAAACAACTAAATTAAAATCTTCTTTAAAAAAAAATAACAAAATTAACTCCTTAAAAACCAAAAAATATTGCTCATTTTTTTTTAGAGCTGAGGATCCAGCTTGGTGGTAGAACACTTGCCTACCAAATATGAAGCCTTGGATTCTGCCTCTAAATATCACACCCAGACAATTGGTTACTCACGTGTCTCTAGTCTGCCTGGGAGGCTGAGGAGAGATCACCTGAGCCTGGGAGTTCAAGGTTAGCCTAGGTATCTTATTGTTGTGACAAAACACCATGGCCAAAGCCACTTCGGGAGATAAAGGTTTATTTCATCTTACACCTTTCAGCTCAAGCTCCAATTTGGGAGTCATGGCAGAAACTGACGCAGGAACCATGAAGGAACACTGCTCACTGGCTTGCTCGCTATGACTTGCTCAGCCTGTTTTTTATACAACCAATGACCAACTGCCCAGTGGTGACCCCACCCACAGACTCTTGATCGCCCATGATTAACCTAGAAAATGCTCCCACAGACTTGCCTACAGATTAAGGGGATAGAGATCTTTTCTCATTGAGGTCCTCTTTCCAGATAACTCAAGTTGATAAAACAACCAAAACCAAAAAAAAAATTGCCTTTATGTTGTCTGGAACAAATACAAGAAGTGCAGCAAATGCATAATCTATACACAGTATTTTTGGGAGCAAAAGTAGTGCTTTTAAACACTTATCAATATAAATTTAAAAATTAAGTAAGAATATATATGATACTTGGATAGAGAAACAATGATAAAGCTTGTAGCTGAGCATGATGGCACATGCCTTTGACCCCACCACTAGGGAGACAGAGGCTGGAGGATCTTGAGGCCACCCTGGTCTAGATAATGAGACTCTGTCTCAAAACAATAAAACAAAACAAAAATAAAGCAAAACAAACAAAAAAAACCCCACAGTTTTTATAGGAGAAAGGGCAAGGGCTGTCCACACCCCAGGCCTGTCTCTCCCAAACTTGCCAGGTGACCTCAGCCATTAATAAGAACACATCTAGGTTTGTTGGGTACAATCCCAACTCATCCCTTTGTCTTGGGGACATCTGTATACCTCAGTTGGGGATGCAGAGGAAGAAAAGGGAATTCGGCCATCACTTGGCCACCACCTGTGGTGGTATTCTAATTGTACTGAAATGTGATTTTGATTGTATGTTAATAAATAAAGTTGCCCGGGGGTCAGAGCTATTAGAGCCATAGACAGAGTGTGGCAGTGGTGGCACACGCCTTTAATCCCATAGATCTCTGTGTGTTCAGGGATACAGCCAGCATTGGAGACATATGCCTTTAAGACCTAGGGGGCTGTACATTCAGACAGTGACGAGGCAGTCACGTGTTTGGGTTTACAACCAATGAGAAGGCAGAACAATAATACTATAAAAAAGACGTACAGACAGGAAGTAGCTCTCTTTCGGGAAGCTGGGACACCGCAGGCGGAAGGGTGAGATTTTAGCTCTGAGCTCTGACCTCTCGGCTTTCTCTTTTACATTGTTTCTGTGTTTCTTATTTAATAAGACGGTTGGTTACATCAATAACCGCCAGTGTGGGTGCCAGCAGGATTCTGTCACACCAGGGCCCCCGACCCAGACTAATCCCCTCAGAACAGCCTGGCTCCTCTGGCCACCCATGGCAGAAGCCCACAGTGCGGTGGGAGTCGTCAGATGCAACTTCGTGACCAGCGACAACTGACCTTCAACAATGGCTGCAGCCCTGGAAAGCCAAGTGAAGGGAGAGGGGTCAGGCTTTGGGAAGGGACAGGCTACTCTGTGACACACACACCCCTCCCACGAAGCCTGCTGGCAACTGTGCTTCCCGGGGTTTCTGGAGCTGGCCCGTCTGAGTTTGCGACCTGTGCCGTCTTTTTGTCCTGTTCCTGCTGTTTTCGTTGTCTCTTTCCTCTCCTTCCTGCTTCCTTCCTCCCTCCACATCCATTTCTACTATTTCTTCCCCCCCCCCCCCCGAGACAAGGTTTCTCTGTGTAGTTTTTGGTGCCTGTCCTGGATCTCGCTCTGTAGACCAGGCTGGCCTCGAACTCACAGAGATCCGCCTGCCTCTGCCTCCCGAGTGCTGGGATTAAAGGCCTGCGCCACCGCCACCTGCCTTCATTTCTACTATTTCCTTGGGTTCACTACAAACCAGGAAGGTTTACTGTGCAGTCCAGGTCACTCGGCACCTCCATGGTCCATCCATCTCCAGAACAGCACGCTCCCTGGCTGGTCACCCGCCAGTGCTCACCCACACATTCATCTTAGCTTGTCTTCAAGCCCTGAGTCCCACACCGGGAGGGCTCCCTGAGCAGCCTGTCTTCCAGCAGCCGTGGTGTTCTGCCAACGTCTGCATTTCTTTCTCTTTTGTTTGTTTGTTTGCTTTGTTGTTGTTCTGGTTTTATTGAGTTTGAGACAGTATCTCACTGTTGCTCTAGCTGGCCTAGAACTGACCATGCAGACCAGCCTGGCCTTGAACTCACAGAGATCTGCCTACCCCTGACTCCCATGTGCTGGGATTAAGGGAATACACCACTACGCTCAACCTCAATGCCTGCACTCGTGTTCCGTTTTGTTTTTGTTTTTGAGACAGGATTTCTTTGTGTAGCCCTGGCTGTCCTGGAACCAGGCTGGCCTTGAACTCACAGAGATCCGCCTGCCTCTGCCTCCCGAGTGCTGGGATTAAAGGCATGCGCCACCACTGCCGGGTTTGTCTTCACCTCTTACAGGCCTCCGCACCCCTTTGTCCCCATGTCCAGCACTTCAGATTCCCTCTATGAAGCATTGGGTCCCGATCAACATCTCTGGCTCTGGCTCGGGAACCCAGGGCTTCACACATACCAGACAACCCCTGTACCACCAAGCAATACTGAGTTCAATGACCAAATCACTACACCTCACTAGAGTAGAAGGGATGGATGACATCCCCAAATGGCCATGTAATTACCAGCTCCTAGTTCCTGTTAGCCATTTCATTTCTCCTTCTTTTCTTTTTGATGACTTTTTTGTTAAGACAGGGGTCTCATGTAGCCCATTGTAGCCTCTAACTTGCTATGTGAACAAGGACAACCTGAATTGGGATCAATCCTCCTGCCTCCACCCCCCAAGTGCATTATGGGTGTATGCCACCACACTCCCATTATATGCAGTGCTGGGACTCAAATCCAGGGCTTCATGCACGCTAGACAAGCACCCTACCAACCGAGCCGCACCCACAGCCACCAGTTAGTAACTTCTGCAGACATAACCGCATTCTATAAAACAAGTGTTTGGGGGAAATCTATCTGGAATAAATGACAATAAGAAAGGAAGAGAGCGTTCCCCATTGCACCCAAGCCAGGAGAGCTCTCGAAATGCTTTGGTCCCAGGTCTACTTGGCTAGGTCTCATTTTATACTCTAAAACCACAAGGTGGGGCAGGCAAGCAAGTGAGACTTGACAGAAGCATATTCGTTGGTCAGCCTTTTGTTTTCAAAGGTACGTGTCGCAATTAGTCGACAGGTGTAGGCTTTTGCTGTCCGGTTGTTAAGGACAATTGCCCATTGTTTTGTCTGTTTCTCTAGGTTCCTGTCCCAGGTGTCAAGGGAAGAATTGCTTGGAAATGAGCTTTAAGGTAAATTGCTGAATAAATCACTATCTAATAATTGGTCTTTGTTTTTACCTTCTTCTACTTCACAAGTAGGTAAGGAGAGAGAGGATGGTGTGCTGGGGCCACTGGCCTCGGTGGCTTGTTTGTGGGAAGAAAAGGAGCTGAATGTTTGAAGTGAGGTCAAGAAGCTAGGAGCCTGGGAGCGAGGGGTGTGTGTGTCAGCGGGGGGCTCCTGCCCCATGTCAAGCTGTCTTCCAGCCTGAGTTAGTTCACAAGGCAAGCGCTGGTCTTCAGGTTGCCATCCCAGACAACGACATTTGCTCTCAGAGGCCTTGCTGGGCTCGGGGGAGCAGTGTATGCCTCTCATAAGATTCCACCAATGGGCCAGGCGGGGGTGGCGCATGCCTTTAATCCCAGCACTCGGGAGGCAGAGGCAGGCGGATCTCTGTGAGTTTGAGGCCAGCCTGGGCTACCAAGTGAGTTCCAGGAAAGGCGCAAAGCTACACAGAGAAACCCTGTCTCAAAAAACCAAAAAGATTCCTCCAATGACAGGGAAACTTCCTAAGAGGTTAGGTTTTCTCTGAGGTAAGAAATGAGGAGTCCCACTCTCCATACCTAGGCTTCTGGGCATGGCCTGCCACTAAGCAACCCGAGTGTTGGGAGGAGCCCCTTGAGGGACACTCAAGGAAGCCGAGGCCAGCCAGCCACTGTTTGGCAGTGACCTGACCCTAACTTTAGGCCCAGATATTGAGTTTTTGTCCTCTCAGAAAGAGACTCTGGGATCACCAGGAGCCTGTGTCCAGAGCAGCCCAAAGTAGCAGACCCTTGCCCGAGCAGAGGCCAGAGATCTGTGATTCCTCCCCCTCCCTCCTGAGCTCAGGGTGTGCGCGGGAGTGGCCTCCCTCGGCTGCTGGCAGAGGAAACAGTTGCAACAGTGTTCTCTGAAAAAGCAATCTGATGGTGCCGATGAGCATCCAGAACAGCTTCTAGAACGTTCCACATAAAAGGAAACCTCTGGAAACTTTTACAAGATGTGACAGTTGTGTAGCTTAGCCCCTTTGTAAGGCTCCTTCCTAACAGTGGGATCGGGACCTGTCCCTGGTGCTTAGCTAGCTCCTGGGAACCTGTTCCCCATGCTGGATGACCTTGCCCAGCCTTGACGCAAGGGGAGGAGCTCGGTCTTGCCTCAACTTGATGTGCCATGCTCTGTTCAAGCCCACGGGAGGCCTGCCCCTTTCTGAATGGAGATGGGGGAGGGGGGACAGGAGGAGAGGAGGGAGGGGAAACTGCAGTTGGTATGTAAAATAAATGAAAAAAATATTATTTTTTTAAAAAAAAAAGATGTGGGTTAATGGAGAAGGAAGCCGCAACAGTTAATCTTGGTTGCCAACCTGACACAGCTGGGAAGAGGAGCCTCAGCTGAAGAACTGCCTCCATCAGGCTGGCCTGTGGGCAAGTCTGTGGTGAACTGTCTTAATTGCTAATTGATGTCAAAGAGCCCAGCGGTCCCATCCCTAGGCAGGTGGGCCTGGGTTGTATGAGGAAGGTAGTTGAATGGGAGCCTGAGAGCAAGTAAGCAGCCTTCCTCTGGGGTTCCCGCTTCAGCTCCTGCCTTCAGTGATGGACTATGACCCGGAAGAGTAAGCCAAACAAACCCTTTCCTTCCCCCAATAGACTCAAGACAAACAGTCCCCCTACTAACCCCTGGCCCTGGGCCTCACCGGCAGCAGTACTGGACAAGGGTCATGGGTCATACACAGAGAGCTAGGTCACCACAGGAAGCAGAGTTTAAAACTGTAGTGGATGTTTCAGAGGCCAAGCACCAGAGGCTGGAGAGATGGCTCAGCAGTTAAAAATACTCGCTGTTCTTCCAGAAGACCCCGGTTCAATTCCCAGCACCCACATGGCGGCTCACAACCATCTGTAACTCCAGCTTCAGGGAAATCAATCCCCTCCTCTGGCCTCATTGGGCCCCAGGTATGCATACGGAGTACAGATATACGTGCAGGCAAAACACTCATACACATGAAATAAAATAACCAGTAAATAAGTACTTTTAAAAGCCAGTCACGAGGGCTGAGGGGGGCATAGGACTCAGCCGATAGTACACTCAGCAAATTCACAAAAACTAGGTTCAATCCTCTGCACCATGCACACCAGGCCTGGTGATGCCTGCCTGTAATCCCAGCACTTGAAAGGTGGGAGCAGAAGGATTGAGGTTCGGGGTCATCCTTGGCTACGTAGCAGATTAGGAGACAGCCTGGGATACATGAATCCCTGACTCAAAAATAAAGCCACCTCTATCAAATCAGTGGGATGGCACCTTCAAACACTGGACCCCATATGGAAATTAGTGTTTTCAGGACTCTGGAAGTTAACCAAAGACTTGCAACCGTGGGAAACAGCTAACACTGGGTGGTGGCACACACCTTTGATCCCAGCATTTGGGAGGTCGAGGCAGGAGGATCTCTGTGAGTTTGAGGCCAGCCTGGTCTATATACCGAGTTCTAGGACAGCCAGAGCTACATAGTGAGACCTTACGTCTTAGGATTTCTGTTGCTTTGAAGGGACACCATGACCACGGCAACTCTTATAAAGGAAAATCATTTTAACTAGGGTGGCTTACATTTTCAGAGGTTCAGTCCATTATCATCATGGTTCAACATGGCGGCATGCAGGCAGACATGGTGACGGAGAAGTAGCTGAGAGTCCTACATCTTATCTCGCAGGCATGGCTTGAGCATATATGAGACCTCAAAGCCCACCTCCACAGTGACATGCTTCCTCCAAGAAGACCACACCTACTTCAACAAAGCCACATCCCTAATGGTGCCATTTCCTTTGGAGGCCATTTTCTTTCAAATCACCTCACCTTGTCTAAAAAAAAAAAAAAAAAAAAGGATAAGAATAAGAAAGAAAAGACGACTAATGGAAAGAATTCTTAGTGTTGTGGTATTGTTGTGCCCAGATCGTAACCCCCAGAGAGACCACCAAGGACGAGCATACCAGACTGCAAAAGCAAGGTTTATCTGTTACAAGTCGTGACAGGGAACTCATCTCAAGCCATCTCAAGTGAGGCAGAGAAGAGTTACTCTTTCTTGGGGAAGTTAGTTTTTATAGGCAAAACCCATAAAATTTCTTAGAGGGGAGGGGGTTAGTACGGGTCCATCCTTGATTGGTCCAGTTTTTCCCGGGCCTGGACTTTATCTTATTCTAGCTTGTCTGTTTGCCCTGTCAGGAGTTTTACAACTCCTCTCCGGGGTCTGGTCATATTATCTCCGGAGAGGGGCATCTCGTGGTTAATTGGTTACCATCAGACATCCTGACTCTGTTCTTTTGTTCCTGGGGCTGGCGCCATCATTTCTGGGGACTTGAAACTGGCCTGGGTCTATCTATATTGAGATATCTTTGTCTAAGGCCCTCTTTTTGAGACAATAGAGTGAAGGTCTTGTTGTGCCTAAATCATGTCCCCAAAGCCACCACTGGAGACTTTAGGTACAGAATGCAAAAGTAAGGTGTTTTTTAAGTTTACAAGCCTCCAGGGAGGCTCTTCCAAATCTCTCACTCACAGCAGGGAGGTTGGAAGGAGTGCTCCCCTTTCTTTGTGAGGCTAGTTCTGAAAGGCACAGACCATATAATTTATTTTAACCCGCCTCTCGTTTTAGTCTTTAGGTCGAATATCCTGACTGTGTTTTCCAAATCCCTGTAGCAGATACAGCCACCTGGGGAAAAGGGGTCTAAGTTCTTCTCTACACTTAGGAATCCTGGTTTAAGCTTCTCTTTGTCTGTAGGGGATAGAGTGGGGGGTTTTACTGAGGTATCACAGTATTTTGGCTTATTCTATTCCTATTCCCACTCCAACCTCTTTGACAGTCCAAAATCTAGCAGCTGAGATCCACTGGAAGGTCAGAACAAACCCATTGCTGCCCAGAGGCCTCATCCTCAATGGTCAAGTGGCCATCAACATCATCCACATTGGCAGAATCCCGCAGCCCCACAGCGGGGCCTATGGTTATTTGGCCTGACTCAGACTTTGTTACTGGGAAGGCTTTTCCCTGGTGGCCATTGAGGATATGCAGCGGCAGCTGTTTAATGTTGCAGCTGCCTGAGGCAGTGTTCCTGTTCAAGACTGAAACCTCCAAAGGAAACGCTGGGAACTAGATGTCCGTCCATCGGGAGTTGGGAAAGGCCCCAGCAGAGCCCTAGAATGCAGAAGCTAGAAGTCACTGTAAGAAGGGCATTCAGAAACACCCCAAAACAGCCAAGGCCCTGAACCAATGGACTGGAGAGGAATGAGATCAATTAGAAGATCAGTTGAGGTGGCCATAAACAAACACAAAACATAGCAAAGTTTACAACATGCAAGGAAGGGGGTTGGGAGGAAGATCCCAACTCTAAACACCCACATAAAGAAAGAAGAGAGACAGTCTTTTGTCTTAGGGGTGAAGCATCTTTACAGCCGTTTGGTCCTCTTGTTTTCAGTTCAGTTGGTACATGAGGGAGCATTTGTATCGGACTGGCAGAGTCTGGTGTTAACAGAAAGAAAATTCCCTTTCCTGGGCACAACACTGACAGAAGATTAAATGGGAAATGCATGCCAGATGTGTACTCTTAAGTCCAGAAGACTTTCTGTTGAGTCATCACTTGTGATGAAATGATATAACATCCTGAGTGTTATATCAAAATTTGGGAACCCTTCAATCCACCTATCCAGCCTGCTTCAGGGGCAGTGGCAAAGATTAATCTGATCACGTCATGGTTATACAGAGATTATGAAAATAAAGCAAATTTCCCTTCAAAAAAGAAAGAAAGGAAGGAAGGAAGGAAGGAAGGAAGAGAGGGAGGGAGGGAGGGAGGGAGGGAGGGAGGGAGAGAGAGAGAGAGAGAGAGAGAGAGAGAGAGAGAGAGAGAGAGAGAGAGAGAAAGAGAGAGAGAGAGAGATGTGGTGGTAATCTAATTGTACTGAAATGTGATTTTGATTGTATGTTAATAAATAAAGTTTTCCGGGGGTCAGAGCTATTAGAGCCATAGCAAGAGTGTGGCGGTGGTGGCACACGCCTTTAATCCCATAGATCTCTGTGTGTTCAGGGATATAGCCAGCATTGGAGACATATGCCTTTAAGACCTAGGGGGCTGTACATTCAGACAGTGACGAGGCCGTCACATGTTTGGGTTTACAACCAATGAGAAGGCAGAACAATAATACTATAAAAAAGGCGTATAGACAGGAAGTGGCCCTCTTTCGAGAAGCTGGGACAGCAGGCGGAAGGGTGAGATTTTAGCTCTGAGCTCTGACCTCTCGGCTTTTTTTCTCTTTTACATTGTTTCTGTGTTTCTTATTTAATAAGACGGTTGGTTACATCTACAGAGAGAGAGAGAGAGAAAGAGAGAAAAGGGAGGGGCCGGGAGAGTGCAGGCTGTGTGAACATTAGGACCAGGGTTCAACCCCTAGAACCCACGTGAAAAGGCTGGGCATGGTGGTGTGTACCTGCATCCCCAGCCTTGGGCAAGCAGAAACAGGTGATTCCCTGGGGCCTAGCACACTTGATGAGTTCCAGGCTAAGTCAGGGACCCCATCTTAAAAAGAAAAAGAATCAAGGTTGGGCTGGGTGTGGAGTTATACGCCTTTAGTCCCAGCATTCAGGAGGCAGAGGCAAAGAGATCTGTGAGGTCAAGGCCAGCTTGGTCTACATAGAGCAGGGAGTCTCAACCATCCTACTGCTACGACCCTTTAATATAGTTCCTCATGTTGCAGTGATCCTGAACCATAAAATTATTTTCACTGCTACTTCATAGCTGTAACTTTGCTGCTATTGTGAATTGTAATATAAATATCTTTGTTTTCAGACGGTGATAGGTGACCCTGTGAAAAGGTCACTGACCAACCCCTAGGTGAGCTGCGACCAACAGGTTGAGAACCTCTGTCTCTGGACTAAATCTTTTTTTATTTTTTATTTATTTATTTTTTTGTTTCTCGAGACAGGGTTTCTCTATGTAGCCCTGGCTGTCCTGGAACTCGTTCTGTAGACTGGGCTGACCTTGAATTCAGAGATCCACCTGCCTCTGCCTCCCCAGTGCTCAGATTAAAAGTGTGAGCCACCACCACCTGGCTGAATCTTGACTAAGAAGTATTTTCATTCATGCTGGACATAGTGGCACACCTTTAATCACGGTGCTGGGGAGGCAGAGGCAGGCGGATCTCTGTGTTAGAGGCCAGCCTACATAGTGAGTTCCAGGCTAGCCAGTGTGACGTCTCAAAACAGAAAGTACTTTCATAGACTAAAAAATAGAATAAAGGGGCTGGAGAGATGGCTCAGAGGTTAAGAGCACTGACTGCTCTTGCAGAGGATCCAGGTTCTATTCCCAGCATCTACCATGGTGGTATCTTATCTACTCATGTACCAAAAAAACCAGGCAGGTATTAGAAGCTTTTACAAGAGGTGTTGTGATGAAACAGCCTAATAGGACAAGCTCTTAGAGCTGACAGGCCCCTTGCTGGGAAGAATAAACCCACCGGTGGCTCTCAGTAAACCCACCAGAGACACAGCAGCTGTAGATGCAGTGGAGGCTAAACCACTAGAGGCCAGGCAATGGTAGCACACACCTTTAATCCCAGCACTTGGGAGGAGGAAACGGGAAGTGATATAGCTAGATGGAGAGAGGAAGTGATAAGGTGGGGTAGAGACAGGAGCGTGGCCCCTTTCAGACTGAAGATTCAGTAAAGGTATGAAGTCTCTCTAGTGGCTGGCTGTTCTGCTTCTCTGATCTTTCAGCATTTACCCTGATATCTGACTCTGAATTTTCATTATTAAGAATTTGTGCTACATCTAATGTCCAATCCACAAATATCAGGAATTCACAAAAAAAGCCACTGGCCTGTGGCTTTGCAGCCACCAGCACAGGCTGGAGTTGCACGCAGCCAGAGTCACTACCTCGCCAGCTAAGTTTCTGTTGCAGACTTCTGCAGCAAACTCAATAGGCTTTGGGTTTCCAAAAACCACAGGAGTTAGCCTCTTTCACGAATCCCCCCATGCAGATGGCTGGCTCTTTGACTTCTTCTCTCCCAGTGGGTTGTGGGCTCTCCCTGGACCCCCTCCTCAGGCTGCTATCATACTAGGTAACTGCCTTGAAAACCACTCAGGCTTCTACTGTTCTACACAGAAGCAGTCAGCCTCACATCTGAATCATCATTGTTGGCAGATTTGGTGAGACAATTGGGAATTCTTAAAGGGAGGAATTAGTTAAAAAAGAGAGTGTTTTCCCCACATTAAAAAAATGGGGAGATGGGCCCAGCGGTGGCCCACAGAGGTAGACAGGCCACGCGGCGAAGACAAGCAGATGCAGGTAGGTCCGCAGCGGCGGCCCACAGAAGTAGACGGCCCGGCAGCGGTGGCCGACAGAGACATACAGGCCCGGCAGCAGCTGGCAGGGAAATACAGGCCTGGTGGCGGCCCGCAGAGGTAGACAGGCCCGGCGGCAGTGACAAGCAGAGGTAGGTAGGCCCGCAGTGGCAGCCAGCAGAGACATACAGGCCAGGGGGACGGAGACAAGCAGAGGGACGCCTCTAACCCCAACACCTGGGGAAGAAGCTATCTCCGTGGGATGGAACCAGAACGGATCTGAACACTCCGTCTGAGGACAACCCAGGGCCCAGCTGCTGATCCTGTGAAACCCAACAACTTGGAGGTGTTGGTGAGACTACCCCACTCAGCTGAAACCCATCTGGGAGAGGATTCAGATGCCTACAGTTTGAAGTCTGAAGAAACAAGATCAGCTGAGGAGTTGACGAATGAACAAAATGTGACCTGGGAACACAGAAGAAGGCACTACCCAGCCACCAAACCAGATCACCAGAATCAGAAGTATATACTTCACCGACTGAAATCAGCTGCCCCTGAAGAAATAGCCCAATAGCACCAATTTAACCAAGAACCCCTACTAAACCAACACTAAAAATTAGAACAAGAGAGGCACTCTCAGACACAGACACCACCTGCACTGCACAGAGGAAGAGATGAGTGGACGCCAGTGCAAAAATACAGGCAACAACATAAAGACCTATATGGCAACACCAGAACTTAGTGATTCTACACCTGTAAGACCTGAACATACCAAGACAGAAGAAACAGAAGAAATCAACCCTAAAAAACGACTTTAATAAGATGATAGAGGCCCTTAAAGAAGAAATAAAACATTCCCTCAAAGAGGAAATAAAAACTTTCCTTAAAGAGGAAATGGAAAACTCCCTTAAAGAGGAAATAAAAACTTCCCTTAAAGAGGAAATGAAAAACTCCATTAAAGAGGAAATAAAAAACTCCCTTAAAGAAATGGAAGAAAAAACAAACAAAAAATGGGAAGAAATCAAATCAAGCCAAGAAAAAGCAATTAAACAGATGAAAGAAACATTCCAAGATCTGAAAAATGAATTTGAGACAATAAAGAAAACACATGCTGAGGGAATGCTGGAAATAGAAATCCTGACTAAACGAACAGGAACTACAGAAACAAGCATAACCAACCGATTGCAAGAGATGGAACAGAGAATCTCTGACACTGAAGACATGATAGACAAAATAGATTCGTCAGTCAAAGAAAACACTAAAGACAAAAAAGTTGTAACACAAAACATCCAGGAAATTTGGGACACCATGAAAAGACCAAACCTACGAATAATAGGGATAGAAGAAGGAGAAGAATACCAACTCAAAGGCACAGAAAATATATTCAACAAAATCATAGAAAAAAACTTTCCTAACCTAAAGAAAGAAATACCTATGAAGATACAAGAAGCTTACAGAACACCGAATAGGCTGGATCCAAAAAAAAGTTCCTTCACCACATAATAATCAAAACACTAAACACACAGAACAAAGAAAAAATATTAAGAGCCACAAAGGAAAAAGACCAAGTAACATATAAAGGCAAACCCATCAGAATAACACCAGACTACTCAATAGAGACTATGAAAACTAGAAGATCATGGACAAATCTCATGCAGACACTAAGAGACCACGGATGCCAACCCAGACTATTATACCCAGCAAAACTCTCAATCACCATAGGCGGAGTAAACAAAATATTCCAGGATAAAACCAGATTTAATCAATACCTGTCCACAAACCCAGCCCTACAGAAAGCACTAGAAGGGAAAATCCAACCCAAAGAAGCTAAACACATCCATGAAAAATCAAGCAATAGATAATCCCACACCAACATACACCACAGAAGGACAACACAACACAACCAAAAAAAAATAACAGGAATTAACAATCACTGATGGTAACAATATCCATCAATATCAATGGTCTCAATTCACCTATAAAAAGACACAGGCTAACAGAATGGATAAGAAAACAGGACCCATCCATCTGCTGCATACAAGAAACACACCTTAACTTCAAAGACAGACACTACCTTCGAGTAAAGGGCTGGGAAAAGGCTTTCCAAGCAAATGGACCTAAGAAACAAGCTGGTGTAGCTATCCTAATATCTAATAAAACAGACTTCAAACTAAAATCAATCAAAAGAGATCAGGATGGACATTACATATTTATCACAGGAAAAAATCCACCAAGATGAAGTCTCGATTCTAAACATTTAGGCTCCAAATACAAAAGCACCCACATTCATAAAAGAAACACTACTAAAGTTTAAAACGCACATCAAACCCCACACATTAGTAGTGGGAGATTTTAACACACCACTCTCACCAAAAGATAGATCTACCACACTGAAACTTAACAAAGAAATAAAGGACCTAACAGATGTTATGACTCAAATGGATCTAATAGATATCTACAGAATATTCTATCCTAACACAAAAGAATATACCTTCTTCTCAGCATCCCATGGAACCTTCTCAAAAATTGACCACATGCTTGGACACAAAACAAATCTCAACAGATACAAAAAAATTGGAATAACCTCCTATATCTTATCAGACCACCATGCCTTAAAGTTAGACCTCAACAACAACAAAAATTATAGAAAACCCACAAACTCATGGAAACTGAATAATGCCCACCTGAAACATCAATGGGTCAAGGAAGAAATAAAGAAAGAAATTAAAGATTTCCTAGAATTCAATGAAAATGAAAGTACAACATACCCAAACTTATGGGACACTATGAAAGCAGTGCTAAGAGGAAAATTCATAGCTCTAAATGCACACATAAAGAAGATGGAGCAATCCCATACCAATGAATTAACAGCACAACTGAAAGCTCTAGAACAAAAAGAAACAAACTCACCCAGAAGAAATAGACACCAGGAAATAATCAAATTGAGGGCTGAAATCAATGAAATAGAAAACAAGAGAACAATACAAAAAAATCAATGAAACAAAGAGTTGGTTCTTTGAAAAAAATCAACAAGATAGACAAACCCCTAGCCAAATTAACCAAAAGACAAAGAGAGAGCACCCAAATTAACAAAATCAGAAATGAAAAGGGAGACATAGCAACAGACAACAAGGAAATCCAGAGAATCATCAGATCATACTTCAAAAACCTGTATTCCACAAAAATGGAAAACCAGGAAGAAATGGACAATTTTCTGGATAAATACCACATACCAAAATTAAATCAAGACTAGATAAACCATTTAAATAGACCAATAACCCCTAAAGAAATAGAAACAGTCATCAAAAGTCTCCCAACCAAAAAAAGCCCAGGACCAGATGGTTTCAGTGCAGAATTCTACCAGACTTTCAAAGAAGAACTAATACCAATCCTCTTCAAAGTGTTCCACACAATAGAAACAGAAGGAACACTACCAAACTCTTTTTATGAGGCTACAATTACCCTGATACCCAAACCACACAAAGATGCAACAAAGAAAGAGAACTACAGACCAATCTCCCTCATGAACATTGATGCAAAAATACTCAACAAAATATTGGCAAACTGAATCCAAGAATACATCAAAACAATCATCCATCACAACCAAGTAGGATTCATCCCAGGGATGCAAGGATGGTTCAACATATGAAAATCAGTCAATGTAATACACCATATAAACAAACTGAAAGAAAAAAACCACATGATCATCTCCTTAGATGCTGAAAAAGCCTTTGACAAAATCCAACACCCCTTTATGATAAAGGTCTTAGAAAGATCAGGAATACAAGGAACATTTCTAAACATAATAAAAGCAATTTATAACAAGCCAACAGCAAGCATCAAATTAAATAGAGAGAAACTCAAAGTGATACCACTAAATTCAGGAACAAGACAAGGCTGTCTACTCTCCCCATATTTATTCAATATAGTACTAGAAGTTCTAGCTAGAGCAATAAGACAACAAAAGGAGATCAAAGGGATACAAATTGGCAAGGAAGAAGTCAAACTTTCACTATTTGCAGATGATATGATAGTATACATAAGTGACCCCAAAAACTCTACCAGGAAACTCCTACAGCTGATAAACTCCTTCAGTAAAGTGGCAGGATACAAGATCAACTCAAAAAAATCAGTAGCCCTCCTATACACAAATGATAAAAGGGCTGAGAAAGAAGTCAGAGAAACATCACCCTTTACAATAGCCACAAATAATATAAAATACCTTGGGATAACACTAACTAAACAAGTGAAGGACCTTTTTGATAAGAACTTTAAATCGCTAAAGAAAGAAATTGAAGAAGATAACAGAAAATGGAAGGATCTCCCATGCTCATGGATAGGTAGGATTAACATAGTAAAAATGGCAATCTTACCAAAAGCAATCTACAGATTCAATGCAATCCCCATCAAAATCCCAACACAATTCTTCACAGACTTGGAAAGAAAAATACTCAACTTTATATGGAAAAACAAAAGAACCAGGATAGCTAAAAGAATCATATACAATAAAGCAACCTTTGGAGACTTCACCATTCCTGACCTCAAACTCTACTATAGAGCTATAGTAATAAAAACAGCTTAGTACTGGTATAAAAACCGACATACGGACCAGTGAAATCGAATTGAAGACCCTGACATTAATCCATGCACATATGAACACCTGGTTTTTGACAAAGGAGCCAAAACTATACAATGGAAAAAAGAAAGTATCTTCAACAAATGGTGCTGGCATAACTGGATGTCAATATGTAAAAGATTACAAATAGATCCATATCTGTCACCATGCACAAAACTCAAGTCCAAGTGGATCAAAGACCTAAACATAAATCCAGTTACACTAAACTTAATAGAAAAGAAAGTAGGAAGCACTCTTGAACGCATTGGCACCGGAGACCATTTCCTAAATAAAACACCAACAGCACAGACCCTGAGCACAACAATTAATAAATGGGACCTCTCAAAATTGAGAAGCTTTTGCAGGGCAAAAGACACAGTCAATAAGACAAAAAGACAGCCAACAGAATGGGAAAAGATCTTCACCAACCCCACATCTGACAGAGGATTGATCTCCACAGTATATAAAGAACTCAAGAAACTAGACATCAAAATACTGAACAGTCCAATTAAAAAATGGGCTAAAGAGCTAAACAGAGAATTTACGAAACAAGAACTACAAATGGCTGAAAGACATTTAAAGAAATGCTCAACATCCTTAATCATCAGAGAAATGCAAATCAAAACGACTCTGAGATACCACCTTACACCTGTTAGAATGGCTACGATCAAAAACACCAATGACAGCCAATGTTGGAGAGGATGTGGAGCAAAGGGAACACTCCTCCACTGTTGGTGGGAATGCAAACTTGTACAACCACTGTGGAAATCAGTATGGCGGTTTCTCAGAAAATTAGGAATCGAACTACCTCAAGACCCAGCCATCCCATTCTTGGGCATATACCCAAGGAATGCTGATTCATACCATAAAGATACATGCTCAGCTATGTTCATAGCAGCACTATTTGTAATAGCCAGAATCTGGAAACAACCTAGATGCCCATCAACGGAAGAATGGATGAAAAAAATGTGGTACATATACACAATGGAGTACTACTCAGCAGAGAAAAACAATGAAAGCATGAAATTTGCAGGCAAATGGATGGAACTTGAAAAAATCATCCTGTGTGAGGTTTTTTCAAAACCAAAACCCAGAAAGACAGTCATGGTATGTACTCACTCATAAGTGGATTCTAGATATAAAATAAAGAACAATCAGACCACAACCCATAGAACCATAGAGGCTATATATTTAGCATGGAGGTCCCTAGGACGACTGTGGCTTATAAAAAAAATGGGAAACACTATTACAATGGAGGGAGTTAGATCTGTATGATAATACACTGGACAGTTTGAAAATGGAACAATTAAGAGGATAATTAATTTAGATAGGTTTATGTAATGTTAATTCTAAATATCTGTTTGACATTTTTTTGTTTTATCATTTAAAAAGTTGGTTAATATGAGTACCAAGATAAAAATTTTAGAAAAGTGTAGCTTGAGTTTTCCTGCCTTGCCCACAGTCAGGACAAATCTCTGTCACCCGCCAGTCCCACAGCCGCTCAGACCCAACCAAGCAAACACAGAGACTTATATTGCTTACAAACTGTATGGCCGTGGCAGGCCTCCTGTTAACTGTTCCTATATCTTAAAGTAATGCATTTCTACAAATCTATACCTTGCTGTGTGGCTCGTGGCTCACCAGCATCTTCACATGCTGCTTGTCCTGGCGGGTGGCTGGCAGCGTTGTCCTGGCTGTGGCTGGCCGAGTCTCCTTCTGCCTTCCTGCTCTTTTATCTCTCCTCTCTGTTAGTCCCGCCCATACCTCCTGCCTAGCCACGACCAATCAGGTTTTATTTATTGACCAATCAGAGCAACTTGACATACAGACCATCCCCCAGTACAGCCAAGTGCAGACCATCTCAGACACCTGCACTCAGGCCCATGGTCCTAATCATCCTCTATGCAAACCTGCTGGGTAACGCCACAAGGAACCCAAGAAGGGCTCCCACAGGACATACATTAACATCCCACAGCAGAAAAGCTTATTAAAACATATGATAGAGATATTCAGACCGGGGCTGGGGATTTAGCTCCATGGTAGAGTGCTTGCCTAGAAAGTGCAAGGCCCTGGGTTCAGTCCTCAGCTCCAAATCAGAGAGAGAGAGAGAGAGAGAGAGAGAGAGAGAGAGAGAGAGAGAGAGAGAGAGATTTTCAGACCCAGACAGAGGAATTTAAAGGAGAACCAATCTCAGCATTGCATTATAAGATTACAGAAGAACCGAAGGTTTTCAAACAACCAACCTTAATTTATCCAGTAACCTCACAGGAGCTTCCAAATGATAGATATCTTCCAGGCTATGTAAGAGCTGAATGGACTCCTGTGCAAATGTTAGATTTGAGGAGATTCAAGGAAGCAATAGTCTCATATGGCATGCATTCACCTTTTGTGAAGCAGATGTTAAACTCATGATAAATTATGATAGAATTACCCCTCAAGACTGGAGAGACTTGTTTACAGCACTCTTGGAGGCTGGTCCTCAATTACAATGGAAGACCTGGTAGAAAGATGAGGCTAATGCCATTGAACAATGAAGTAGGGCTAGAGGTATGGAAATCTCCCAAGATCAACTTCTTGGAGAGGGAAATTTTGCTAATATAGAAAGGCAATCTCTATGTGATGACAACACCCTGGCTTTTGTGGGGGGGTAGTTGAGACAGGGTTTCTCTGTGTAGCTTTGTGCCTTTCCTGGAACTCACTTTGTAGACCAGGCTGGCCTCAAACTCACAGAGATCCACCTGGCTCTGCCTCCCAAGTGCTGGGATTAAATGTGTGTGCCACCACCACTCAGCCACACTGCTTTATGCTGCACAGAGCCTTGAATGCTTGGGACAGAATTGAAGAAGTAGAGAAGAAAATTGAGTCATATACTAAAGCTATGCAAAAGAAACCTTCACTGATTTCTTACAAACATTGACGTCAACAGTAAATAGAATGATACCAAATTCAGAAACTAGACAAAAAAATAATTGAATCTCTAGCTTTTGAAAATGCTAATCACAATGCAAAAGGGTAATTAGGCCATTAAAGGCAAGATCGGCACCCTTGGAGGAATGGAGGAATGAATCTGAGATACAATCAATATTGAATCTCATAACCATTATGATGCTTGGATAAGAGAGATGATTTCCAGAGGTTTGAAGAAAAATTGAAATGTCAAGTGTTTCAATTGTGGTAAACAAGGCCACCTAAAAAGGTACTTTAAACAAGGCATTCCTAGAAACAATGCTTTTTCTAAGAAAATCACAACAGAATGTCTGTCCCTTCTGGATTATGCAGAAGGTGTGGCAAAAGCAGACATTGAACTAATGAATGTAGACAAGGGACAGTCAAGGTAACCTTTTGCCATTGGGAAACACCTTGGGGGGGCCTCTCACAGGCCCCCATGTCAAATTTGGTTCAGTTGTTTCCTGTCACCATGGAGGAAACTCCTTTCTAGAGCAATTAAAGAACCTAATGGCTATTGTAAGAAACCATACTGCTCTGGATGATAGAACAGCTATAGAAGAGAGAACAAAAAATTCAGGAGAAACTATAAAGTTAATATTCTGGCAAACTTCTATAAATCAACAAAGACCAAAATTAAAAATATGGATAAATGACATAGTCATTGAAAGTCTTGTAGACATAGGTACAGATGTAACAATAATTGTACCAGAATCTTGGCATCCAAATTAGCCTCTCCAGGAGCTTAATGTTCAACTTTTAAGGATTAGAACGTTATCTCAGGTAAGAAAGAGCATGAGATGGGTCGAATGTATAGGGCCAGAAGGACACAGAGGAAAATTAAAGCCACATGTGGCTAACATAGCAATGAATTATGGGGACATGATTTGTTACAGCAATGGAATACCCAGATTAACATTCCTCCAATCTCAGGAACAAACCATAAGCTAATATATGTTTCTGGGGAAAATATTAGAAGCTATTATAAAGACCAGTCACTGACATTCAAGTTGTACAAGAACAGGGCACAACAGCTGCTGATCTTTCAAAGACACCAACAGCCCTACCTTTAAAATGGTTGATGGACAAACATGTATGGGTTGAGCAATGGCCTTTAACATCAGAGAAATTTCTCAGCATAAATGCTTAGCATATTGAAGAATCAACCAGCCCTTCAAATTCTCCTGAATTTGTGATTAAAAGGAAATCTGGAAAATGGAGAATGGTAATATATCTAAGAGCTGTCAATAAGGTGATTCAGCCAATGGGCTCTCTACAGTCTGGAATTCCTTTGCCTTCTCTGTTAACTAAAGAATAGTCTCTTATAGTTATCAATTTAAAAGACTGTTTCTTCACTATACCTTCACAAGAACAAGACACAGAAAAATTTGCCTTCATAGAGCCTACTTATAATAATTCTCAGCCTGTTAAGAGATATCAATGGAAGGTTCTCCCACAAGGAATGTTAAATAGCTCCACCCTATGCCAATATTTTCCTACAGCCATTGGAAATGATATATAAGCAATTTCCTCAATCTATAGTTTACCATTACATGGATGACATGGACTAGCTGATTCAAATGTAGATACTTTAGAAAGAATGTTTGAAGAAGTAAAGAAAATTTTGCCTTTTGAGGAATTACAAATTGCTCCTGAAAAAATAAATAAAAGAGATTCTATTAATTACTTAGGATATAAAATAGGTCTGCAAAAAATTAGACCCCAAAAGATGCAAATTAGGAGAGATTGATTGCAGACTCTTAATGACTTTCAAAGATTGCTAGGAGACATTTCCCATCTATGGCCCACTGCTAAAGTAGAAAATCAAGAACTGATTAATTTGTTCAAAACCTTAAATGGTGACAAGGACTTAAACAGTCCTCCAGAGCTGAGCTATCCTAGCAGCTCCAGGTGTTGCCTGGCTCCCCAAACAGTCAGGATACCTTTCCCCCAGAGTTGTAACATTCACCTACAGGTATACTTACACAAATTAAGACTGACAATGATCCAGCATATGTCTCTGGTAAAATGAAACACTTTTAGCTTATTATAACATAAAACATACTACAGGTATACCACACAATCCTACAGGCCAAGAAGTCATAGAAAGATCAAATTAAACTCTAAAGGAGTACAGGCTAAATAAACAGAAATGCTAAATAAACAGAAAGGGATGGTAATGACCCCAGAAATAGATTGCATAATGCTTTATTGACTTTGAATTTTCTAAATGCTAATGAGAAAGGAACAACAGCTGTGAAGAGACATTGGATAATAGATAAAAACTACAGAATTAAATCAGCCTGTATACTTTAAAGATGTGCTGACTTCAGAATGGAAACCAGGATATGTGTTACATTGGGAAAGAGGTTTTGATTTTGTTTCCTCAGGAGAAAAAAAGCTATGGATACTATCATAATTGATAAAGGTTTGATTTGAACAAGAGAGATCAACCAGCATGACCATTCAATCTAAACTAACTTACATGACTAGCCTAGCAAATGCTTCTCATTTGATTAGATATAACTTGCCAGCCAGACAACTGTGGCACATGCCTTTAATACCAGCACTTGGGAGGCAAAGCCAGGCAGATGCCTATGAGTTCAAGGCCAGCCTGGTCTATACAGCAAGAACCAGGACAGGCACCAAAAACTACACAGAGAAACCCTGTCTCAAAAAACCAAAAAAAAAAAAAAAAAAGCAGATATAACTTGTCAAAAGGGAACCTCAAAGTTAGGTTTGGGGAAGGGTTTTGTTTTTGTTTTTTCAGGACAATGAAGGCATCCAACTAAGGAATTTAAAGACCACTGGACAAATGAGACATGTGGAAGAAAAAGGACAAATCATCCACAAAAAAAAAAAAAAAATGGCCGGGCAGTGATGGCACATGCCTTTAATCCCAGCACTCGGGAGGCAGAGCCAGACGGATTTCTGTGAGTTCGAGGCTAACCTGGACTACCAAGTGAGTTCCAGGAAAGGCGCAAAGCTACACAGAGAAACCCTGTCTCGAAAAACCAAAAAAAAAAAAAAAAAAAAAAAAAAAAAAAAAAAAATGTCCCAAGAAAATGAATAAATTGGCCTATTGATATGTCACATATCTAACAGGATAAAATTTCATAAACCTTCCTAAATGTTTGTTTCTGCTGTTCTCTACAGACATATAATGCAAATAGTCTGTTTGTAGTACCAGTCCAATTAAAAATTAAAGCTGGCTTTGGAGTTGGAGTGTGGTTCTCCCTTCTCTAAACTCAAGCATGCTTGTTAAAGCAAAATCCAAAATCTCTGTCTCATGTCAGAAGAGCCACCTGGTATGGAACAGAAGAAAAACCAAAATTAAAGGACTATTTTATTGCCACCAATTTCATAATCCTTTGGTTTTATTTTAACTCTTTAGAGCTTTTCTTAAAGTATAAATATTATCCCCAAACTTATAAGATATATATACATATATTTTAAACTTTTTGTCATGATGTTAATGGTCATATAGAGTACTAACTAATTCTAGAAAAAGGCTTCATTTAGCTTCCTGTACATAATTTCAGGTTTGAGTCTCTATCAGGTAACTAGGAATTAAGTTTTTGTATTCTGAATGTACATAACAAATATTGATCCTTTAACCTCTTTGGGATCAGCCGTATATGACATTTAAAATGTTTAAGTTTTCTGCAATGAACCATGACCACATCTAACTGTGATCTTTGGAGTCTCCAAAATGAGGATGGTGCCACACAACAAGGATTCCACATGGACTATGATAAAGCCACTAAGCTGACAAACATCACCCAAAGATCAGCTTTGGAATACAAACTACTCAGGACAATCTTGAGGTGGCTAGCTGAGATGATCCAGCCTCACAGACTACTCTAGCCAGGACTTGAGACAAGCCCTGCACTTTCTCATTATGCAGAGACTGGATAACAAATGATACAGGTACTTCTCCCAGAACAAAGGAGTTTGGGTTCAGGGTTCTTGTTTTGAAAAGAAAAAAAGGGGATATAGATACAATAGGATATAAGAGTAGATTATTGAATCTACTCTGAAAAGAAACGGGGGTATAGAAATAGAATAAAAAGGTAGATTATTGAATCTACTTTTAAACCAAAAGAGCAACTACTGGTTTTAAATATTTTACATTGGATTGGACTTTTGTGCATTGTATACAAATTTTGTATATTGGTACAAATTTGAGATTATTTTTGATAGTAAATACTGTACGTTGCGGGGCTGTGGTGGCACACACCTTTAATCCCAGCACTCGGGAGGCAGAGCCAGGTGGATCTTTGTGAGTTCGAGGCCAGCCTGGTCTACAGAGTGAGTTCCAGGACAGGCTCCAAAGCTACAGAGAAACCCTGTCTCGAAAAACCAAAAACAACAGCAACAACAACAACCAAAAAAAACCTGTACATACATTTTTAATCTTCTTCAAGGTATTGTACCTATACATCTCATTTAACAATGTAATGCGAATTGCTAGTCCTTGAAAGTTATTATTACAAACTATTTAGGATAATAAAGAAATGCAGATTAGTAGTTAGTCACCTATTACAAATGAACTTGTAATCATATTAGGTATGTTTTCAAGGTCAAACAGAGATATATTTTACATAGATCATCTTCAAATACTTCAGAGATCTACAGAATATGGCATTTAAGATGTTTAAATAACATAGGTTCTTTTTTTTTTTTTTTTTTTTTGGGGGGGGGGGGTTTCGAGACAGGGTTTCTCTGTGTAGCTTTGTGCCTTTCCTGGAGCTCACTTGGTAGCCCAGGCTGGCCTCGAACTCACAGAGATCCGCCTGGCTCTGCCTCCCGAGTGCTGGGATTAAAGGCGTGCGCCACCAACGCCCGGCTAGGTTCTTTTTTTTATGACAATGAGACATGTCTGCTCCTGGTAGCACCAATCTACTTCAGAGAAGATGATGGGCATTTGAAGAAACTCCATATGGAGCTTACTTTCTTTGTGGTAAGTTACTCACTGGGCAAGAAAATGCCCTTGCCTCAACTGCTGACAGTGTGCTATCCAAATGGGACAAGCAGGACACAAAAAAGAAAGGACCGCCAAACTTTTCCAAGACAAGGTAGAAAGGCCGGCCCTTCAGAAAATCCTGCTTCGCAGATAAGTCTGTCAGATATGCTAGGCCTGTAGGCCAAAGATAGATGCTCCAATGTTGCAAAAGAACCTTGAGTGACTGTCCACGCAGCCAGCTGTTTCTGTCATTTCTCACATTTTTTTGAAGTCGCTTGCTTGCACTTGTTGCTAACTCAGGTAATAGTATTTCCTTCTCCGGTCTCTGATGGAGTTGAAGACTTTATAGTTATAGTTTTCCTTGTTACCAGATTCAGAAAAGAAGTTCACTAAAGAGGTAAAAGTATATAAGGTTGAGATATATTAAAAGATAGTTTTGGGCCGGGCGGTGGTGGTGCACGCCTTTAATCCCAGCATTCGGGAGGCAGAGCCAGGCAGGTTTCTGTGAGTTCAAGGCCAGCCTGATCTACAGATGGAGATCCAGGACAGGCACCAAAACTACATAAAGAAACTCTGTCTCAAAAAACAAAAAACAAAAAACAAAAACAAAACAAAACAAAAGATAGTCTTGGTAATGCAAGTTCGGATAGAAAGTGAATTAGGTACATTTTGGACTCACCAACATAGGATAGATATGGAGTTTTTTCATTGAATTTGTCAATTGTTAATAGACTAGACGCCGGGCGGTGGTGGCGCACGCCTTTAATCCCAGCACTCGGGAGGCAGAGCCAGGTGGATCTCTGTGAGTTCGAGGCCAGCCTGGACTACCAAGTGAGTCCCAGGAAAGGCGCAAAGCTACACAGAGAAACCCTGTCTCGAAAAACCAAAAAATAAATAAATAAATAAATAAATAAATAAATAAATAAATAAATAAATAAAAAATAAAAATAAAAATAAAAAAGATTAAAAAAAAATAGACTAGACATTGTTGATGTAATTATTACTTGTATTTATTGCATATAGTTTCCCTTATATGTTATAACCTTTTTTTATTTTAGACAAAAAAGGGGAAAATGTGGTGATATTTTATTTATGCTTTAACAAATAAAGCTTGCCTGAAGAATCAGAGTGCAGAGGTAGCCACTAAGGGCCAGGCAGTGGTGGCACACACTTTTAATCCCAGCCCTTGGGAGGAGGAAACAGGAAGTGATATGGCTAGGCAGAGAGAGGAAGTGATAAGACAGGGTGGAGTCAGGAGTGTGGCCCCTTTCAGGCTGAGGATTTGATAGACGTAAGAAGTCTCTCTAGTGGCTGGCTGCTCTGCTTCTCTGATCTTTCAGCATTTACCCTGATATCTGGCTCCGGGTTTTTACTATTAAGACCAATTAGAATTTGTGCTAAAAGTACATTTCAGTTATGGTCCCAGCAGGGGGGTAATGCAGTCACGCATGCTCTACTCCCTTCCTCTCCAGGAAGCTCAGACAAGAAAGGAGGAAGAGAAGGAGTCACAGACAGTCCTCACAAACTGTGTGCCTGAGCCCTGGACAAACTGACGCTGCCAACAGTGCCACACGAGAGTGAGCGGGTTCCCAGGAGGAAGGGCATAACACTTGGTCCTTACAGAATAGGGTCACCTGCTCTCTTTGCTACTGCCTTCTGATCCCCAGAAAGCAGCCCTGGTCAGGGCCTATCATTTTCAAACACGGAACAAGGCTTTCTGAAAAGGGATCAGTTAGGGGCTGGAGAGACAACTCAGTGGTTTCGTGCACCGGCTGCTGTTGGGATTCTGCCGCCACTCCAGCACATGCGCAGTTCAATAGCTAAACAAGGGGTTTTACATCTTACGTCATCAGTGCGTCATCAGTGTGCTGTGTTGTGCGATCGCGCAAATGTGCACAGAGAGGTCATGTCATACAATCAGCTCATGCCTGGCATAGCTCCATAAGCCCACCTGCACATGTGCATGGGAATCCTTAAAAAGCCGGACAGGCTCCTCCTCCCTCCTCTCTGTTCTCCCCCACCTCCCTTCTCTCTGCTCTCCACCCGTGCTTCTTCCCCAGGCCTGGTTACTCTCTTCTGTCCCCCTCCCCTTCCTCCTCAGATACCGGTTTTTGTCATGTCTCATGACCTTCCCACATGGTAACCAGCGCTGCTTAATATTTTTAAAACAACAGCGGCCCTTCCAGAGGACCTGGGTTCAATTCTCAGCACCCACAAGGTGGCTCACAGCTTTCTCTAGCTCGTTCCATGGGATCCAACACCCGCTTTGGCCTACAGAGGAATGCACATGGTCCACAGACCCACATGCAGGCAAAACACCCATACTTGTAACAACAAAATAAAAAATGAAATTTTAAGAGAGAAGAAGAAAGAGAAGGGACCAGTCATGGCCTGGAGGTACAGTACAGTAGCTCCGAGGACCTTCAGCTGCCGTGGGGTGATCAGCCAGCAGCCACAGGCACTAGGGAGAAGAAAGGCCAGAGAGAGGCAGGGGAAAGCCCTGTGTGGCTCTAAAATGCCACAGGAAACAGTGTCGGGCAGGGCACTACTGCAGGAGGTAAAATACTTTACCAAGACAGAGAGAATAAATACACTGTGAGAGAGCATCGAGTTCCCGGAGAGGGGCTGTGCTGCCGAGGGGGTGGGCGGCGTACTTTTACAGCCGTTGAGGGGGGAGGTGTTGAATCTTTTCTGGGACTCCTGTGTGGGCTCCTGTCTGAGGGGGCAGGTGGGCCTCTCATTATCTTGCTGAGTAGTAAATTTTAGAGTGTGTTTTTCTAGAGACTGGCCATTTGTGGACTGCACCGTGGGTCATCAACGGTCAGGCTCTGGGTGTCTAAGACGCCATTGGTCCCTGCGGGTCAGACTCTGAACAGCCTGATTCTTAAAGTGTAGGGTTTTTGCTTTGACTTTGGGTCTTTTGTCGCCACAGGCAGGATCCCCGACAGTGACCTCAGTCCATTCTAAGTCTGTGTCAACTGTCCTTGGGACTCAGCAGCCACTGGCATGTTTAAAGAGGGAGAGGAAGCAGGCGGGCCCAGGGCGGCATGTAAACATTCCAACTCCTGAACCAGCTGTTTCCCCCAAAGGGGCAGTATTTGGTACCAGCTGCCTGCGATCCATCACCCTTCTTCAAACTTCTTCATTTGGCCTTTACTGCAGGGCTGCTGCCCATCCCCCCCACCACTGAGGAGCTCACCAAAGCTGGCTCCTGCTGCTCAGCCTGGCCTGGAGCCAGGGTTGTACCCTCCCAGTGATACCAATCCCAGCCTCCCAGTCCAACAGGCTCTTGCCTGCCCTGTCTCACTCATGGCTGCCATTCCAAGGGCCACATCTGGCTGCTGAGAGGACCCCACGCTCTTCAAACCACCTCCTTAATACACAGCACGTTCATATAGAAATAATTGCCCACCTTGGGACCCACTTCATCATTTCCCCCTGTACAGCTCCATGACCATTGACCATTAGCCGATGCCCTTCACCCCTGATGCCCCAGGAAGCCGCCAGGAACCAAGGCACACCTAGACCCAGCATCTTCTGGAGTCTGAACACTCTGTATGGTAGTAGAGGGCCCACAAATCTACAATTCAGCAAGGGCCTCACCTGCAGGCGACCTTGGGCACCTGTTGGGGAAGAGGCTGGCGAGGCCCCCACCCTCTAGTATCTCTACCCTCACAGTAGTGGAGACAATGGGGATCACTGCACCTCTTCCGTGAACAGTTCTGATGAGCACAGTGCCTGGTACATTTCCCCTTGGACTTCAGCAGAAATCCGCCGCATTTGCTTCAACATGACCCAACAGCCCCCATTGTCTGCCTCCTTTCCTCATTCCCTCATTAGCTTAAGCACTTTATAAAACCGATTTACGCACTGGTCACCCAGATCTTCCGGGGCCTCCCCAAACTCAGAAAGATCATATCCCACGATGAAGCTGAGAGAGACCACTGAAGTCCCATCCCGGTCCTGAGGTCCCCACTGAACTTTGTTTGTTTGTTTGTTTGTTTGCTTGCTTGCTTGAGACAGGGGTCTCACTGCACAGCCCTGGCTGATCTGGAACTCTTTGTGTAGACCATGCTGGCCTTGAAGTCACAAATAATCCTCTACCTCTGAGTGCTGAGATTAAAGGTGTGTACCACCCTTCCTGAGACTGCTGACCATGTCAGGGTCACTCGGGCCAGGAGGACTGGCCCAAGGCTGACTCAGTCTCCTAGGCTCTGCCCCCTCCAGGGACAGCCATCAGTGTGGCTGGTGGCAGACACATGTCACACTGAACACTAACCATGGAGACCAAAGACAGTGAAAACCCTTCCTCACCAGGCTTACGGCCAGTGACCTCTGTTAGAGTGCCAAGTTGCTGTCCTGTGGTGACAGGGAGCAAAAACAAGAGGCCATGTAACCCCCAGGTATGGAACTGGAGAGGGAACAGACTGAAGGAGGAGGGCTGGTCCTCAGTTCCCTCACCCTATCCCATGGCCCAGCTCCAAGCTCAGTCATCACGTATAAGCATATGGCCTCTGTGCAGGGACAGAGCCTGGCTGGGCTGATCCAAGGTAGACACCGCACCGAGCCAACCGTACACCTCACAGGCCCAGAGTCCTCAGGGGCTGTCCATGCTCCTGAAAGCCCATGAGGAGGCATGTGTTCCTCAGGTTCTGGAGGCAGAGGAACCCCACCCTGCCTCTGACAGCCTTGCTGTGGATGCTGAGGTTGCCCCACGTTGGTCAGGCCTCCTACGGGGATGTTAGGGTGGTCCATGGAGGACCGAGGCTTGCCACAGGGGGTTGAGGCTCCCTGTAGGGGTTAGGGATTCCATGGAGGTTTGGGGCTCCCTAGGGGAGCCGCAGTGCTGAAGCCCAAGGCCCTGGTGGACCCTGAGATTCTGGCCTTTGGCAGTCCACCTGCTCTGAGCACATGTTCCTAGAAGCAATGTCTGACCACCGTCTTGCATTAGTTCCCCCATCTGAATTAACCTCTGCAGGTGTAGCCTACCTGAACTGTCCATAGGCCAGGACCTGGCTGCTGAGGACACAGATATCTTAAAAGAATGGGGGAAAAATAAAGTGTGGTGTAGGCTGCAAGCTGAGCAGAGTTGCCCTCAGCTTGTGGGGGCGGGCGCTTTTTTGTGCCACAGTCTTTGTGCCCTGGCTGTTTGGGGTGGGGCTGTCTGTGCCAGGCTACACAAGGCCACGTGGTTACCATGTGGCTCCTCAGGACCAGACAAGACAGGCATGATCCAGAGCAGACTTGGACCCCTCCACACTGACCCCAGAGTGGGTGCTTGTGGCCAGTTGGCGGAGAGGTTTCTTGGGGCACGGTTTCTCCGTTTGCCAGGCTGGCTGGGACACTGCAGGCCCCCGATGGGCTGGAGAAGGCTCCAACTCTGGCTCCTCTCTGTGCCGTCACTCAGCGCTAACGAGCTCGCTTTCCAGGTACTTGCTATTCCCTGCACTGTCTGTGCTCCTCCCGGCTCTGAGTGTCCCACTATTTATAGCCAACTACTTGAGAGACACAGATTACTATTCTAACGCAGCCTTTAAGCTCCAGGAGAACAGTGAAGAACAATTAGCTGACCAGTTTGCTAATCAACTTTTCTCTGGCGACTTAGCAGTTGCTCCGTCTCCCTTTCCTGACGTGATGACTGTACTTTCCTGTTCCAAGAGGCCGCTCCAAAAATATAACCTCCTTTAAATAAACTGTGCGATTGCACTTCCCTCGGGGAAGGCACATTCCTCCTCCCCCTGATCTGCCTGTCACCCAGGAAAGCAGGGCCGCTTCTCCACCAGTCTTAGAAAGCAAGCTGGAACTTCTGGGGTGGCTTTGTGCCTGCTGATGTCACACTCACCTTCTGATGGCCTCTCAAGGCCCAAGGCTGCTTTACGCTGCCTGAGCAGAGAGAGAAAAAGGAGGGAACATAAACCCTGAGTAGGGGCGCTTGCTCATGGGGGCTCTGTGCCAGGGAGCTTCTGTTCACATTGGATTCGCAAATCCTCAAATGACCCACAGAGAAGACCCACAAGACTGTGCAGGAAAACCGAGGCTCAGCTCTGAGCTCCACACACGGCCATCTGAAGGTGTCCTGAAGACAGAAACCTCAGAAACCGTGTACTGAAAAACAAATAGAGAGAGAGAGAGAGAGAGAGAGACAGAGAGAGAGAGACAGAGACGAGACAGAGACAGAGAGAGATTCTGCCTCAACAGATAAGTAAAGAATAAGGGCTGGAGAGATGGCTCAGGGGTTAAGAGCTCTGACTCTTCTTCCAGAGGACCTGAGTTCAATTCCCAGCACCCCCATGGCAGTTCACACCTGTCTGTAACTCCAGTTTCAGGGGACCCTGACATGTATGGCAAAAACACAAATGCACATAAAAATAAAATAAAATATATTTGCTGGGTGGCGGTGGTGGTGGCGGCGGCGGCGGTGGCGGCGGCGGCGGCGGCGGCGGCGGCGGCGGCGCATGCCTTTAATCCCAGCACTTAGGAGGCAGAGGCAGGTGGATCTCTGTGAGTTTGAGGCCAGCCTGGGCTACAGAATGAGTTTCAAGAAAGGCGCAAAGCTACACAGAGAAACCCTGTCTCAAAAAACCAAAAAAAAAAAAAAAAAAAAAAAAAGATTCCCTTTTGGGTTGGGGATTTAGCTCAGTGGTAGCAAGTGCAAGGCCCTGGGTTTGGTCCTTAGCTACAACAACAAAAAGAATGATTAAGGAAGATACCCGATGTCGCCTCTGGCCTCCACACATAAGCACATGTTTCCACACACATGTGAATATACATGCCCCACACCTGAGAAAAGATGTGTTTATTGGTCCTGGGGCACCAATAGTTAAAGAAAAAAATAGTTCCACTGAAATGACCTCTCTGACCTTTGGCAGAATTACCTAACTCCACCTGCCCTCAGCATGCACCCTACCACAGGGGATGGCATCTCCTGAAGGCAGGAGCATTGTCTTTCAGAGTCCCCTCCCTACCCCATACTCCTGCCCATCACAGGCTTCCAGCCACATAAAAACAAGCGAAGGCCGGCTAGATGGCTCAGTTCGTGAAGGTGCTTGCCACACAAGCTGACAACCTGTGTTTGATGTTCAGAACCCATGGCAAAAGAGAACTGACTTCTGAAGTCATCATCTGACCTCTATATGTGCACCTTAGATAACAGACAAAATTAAGACACACAGAGACATGAGCAAGTTGATGGTTCCCAAAGAAGCCAGCTGTCCATTCCTGCACAAACCCAGGACAATGGACATTGAGTGCTCAGCAATAGCCTGTTCATGCATGCCTGTCCATTCCTGTCCACAGCAACATTACTCAGAACAGCAAAGGTGAATGGAAGACAATTCATGATACTGTAGTGGGCTACTGAGCTATAGTTATAATCTCTCAGAAAGTAATCTTAAGAATACTTTAAGTGCTAAAACTATCTCGGGCAGACTGGTCTCTGGTCACTTAGAACAGCCATAAATTCCTAAGGTAAACTGGCCACACATACCTGCTATAAATTCCTTAACAATGTGACCCTGACCTACAGGTAAACTGCCTGACTACTTAACTGCTGTCTCTCTGCTTCTGTAAATATTGCTTGCTTGCTGCAGATATCCAGAGCTGCCTTTCTGTATACATCACAGTTGCCATTTGTCTTAGTTAGGGTTTCTGTTGCTATGAAGAGACACCATGACCACAGCAACTCTTATAAAGGAAAATATTTAATTGAGGTGGCTTGCTTACAGTTTCAGAGGTTTAGTCCATTATCATCATGGCGGGACATGGCGGCATGCAGGCAGACATGGTGCTGGCTACATCTTGATCAAAAGGCACAGGAAGCAGACTGATTCACTGGGCGTGGCTTAGGCATATATGAGACCTCAAAGCCAGCCTCCACAGTGACACACTTCCTCCAAGACCACACCTACTCCAGCAAGGCCACACCTCCTAATAGTGCCACTCCCTTTAGGGACCATTTTCTTTCAAACCATCACATCATTATTGCCTTTAAAAACTCAGACAAATTGGGGGTTGAGGCTGCTTCCTGCTATTCTGACTGGGACAGCCCCTTCAGCGGTGAATAAGGACTCCATATGACTTAGTTAGGCATCTCAGGAGTTTCTCTCTTCAGGTACTCCATAACTGTAGATTCACCCTGAAGAATATTATACAACCCTTAAAAAGGAATGGGGTTGGACACATGTCAACCTGGATGAACCTTGAAGACCTTGTGTTTAAGTAAAGAAGTCAAAGGCCACCCATGAGATTCCAGTTCTATGACAAGTCCCGAAGAGAAGAATCCACAGACATAGAAAGCAAGTCTGGGGTTTGGGGGTGCGCGAGAAGAGGGGGAATGAGCAGCCACTGCCGATGGGTGTGGTTTTCTTTGGTGAGAATGTCATGGTTATGTGATACTGCCAGTGTGCTAAATGCTAACTGCACTGAAACGCCACCTGACTGTCCACGTGCTCAGATGAGAGCAAGCTCTTAGCGTTCCTCCAGGCAGCCCTCCGTCTACCGCCTCGCCTGCGGCAGCTGCATCATGGAGCATGTGATTACCTCCTGCTTCTGCCTTGGGAGCTCTCCAACTGTCCTTGTTGCTGGCCTGTCACAGCCATCCTGCAGGGCAGCTGCCACAGGTGAACTGGGCATATGTGTGTCACCACAGCAAAACTGTTCAAACACAGTCAGTGGGCGCTGTTGTTCGTGGACCACGTCTTCCCAGTGAAAAAATCACCCTACACACTTAGAGATTAAGAAAAGAAAAGGCTCTTTTACAAAATAGTGCGTGTCTGACTCTGGCTAACACCCAAAGAGAAGGTGGCCTCAAAAAAGGCTTGGCTAACTTACCTACACCTGAGGTTCCTGCAGTCCACATACACAGTCATCTTTAAGGTCATGACCCCAGGTTACACGCTGAACAATTTAAACAGGGACAGGAGATTGCAAGTCTGGCCACGCACTCGGACTGGAGATTGGCACAGCAAAGGTGGTGTCAGAATCCGTTAAGCACACCAGTGCTGTTCTTTTCCAACTGTTGTTACCCCACTTCATTTTTCCCACCGGGTAGAACGATGCTTTTCCTGAGAGGACACAGGGGACTTCAGGACAGACAGTGCTTACAGATGGCTGTGACCCTGCCCTGTGCCCTGGAGCTGCTCATTAGAGGCATGTTCCTACGAGGATGGCCCGGCTGGCTGGCTGTAAGGCAGGGTTGTCTCCTTTCATTATGGGAATGGGGCTTCACTGCAGGTCAATCTTGATGAATAAACACTAGCAGCAACTTTCTCAGCAACCCTGAACTTCAATTCTGGTACAGAATTTTCTTTCTCAGGGTTTCTAGCCAACCTGGTTAGCTCACTACCTTCTAGTCATCTTGGAGGGCGCTCTCCTTTAGCTAAATTCTGCTTGTGTAACTTAGTATCTCCCAAGTAAGTTCATTGGTGAATTATTTTTCTTCCTTCCTTTTTTTTTCTTTTCTTTTCTTTTTTGGTTTTTCGAGATAACACAGGGTTTCTCTGTGTAACCCTGGCTGTCCTGGAACCCAGCCTGTAGACCAGGCTGGGCTGGGCTGGAACTCCCAGAGATCCACCTGCCTCTGCCTCCTGAGTGCTGGGATTAAAGGTGTGTGCTATCGCTGCCCAGTGCCATTAGTAGTGCTATTAGTAAATTCTTAAAAAAAAAAAAAAAAAAAAAAAAAAAAAAAAAGATTTATTTATTATGTGTACAGTGTTCTGTCCGCATATATGTCTGCAGGCCAGAAGAGGGCACCAGATCTCATTATAGATGGTTGTGAGCCACCATCATGTGGTTGCTGGGAATTGAACTTAGGACCTCTGGAAGAGCAGCCAGTGCTCTTAATCGCTGAGCCATCTCTCCGGCCCCCATCCATTAGTAAATTCTTTATGGCATCAGTTTTCCTATAAGTTTCTCCTTCACCGCTATCACTCGGACGCTGCCTGCTCCCCAGAGGCTGGCCCCCAGCTTGAAAAGCGGGGGAACCTTTTAGAGGTGGAGCCTGGTGGGAAATCCTCAGGTCACAGGAGGGACGGCCCTGAAGGGGACTGTGGGGCCTCAGCAATGTCTTGCTCTAGGCTTCTTTGTTTTTACACCCCAGTCACCAGATGATCAGCTCCGCTCTGTCACATGCTCCCGTCATCATCAGACCCATCGGGGACCACAGAGTGATGGAGCTCACTGACTGCAGCTCCATTAGCCCAGCCTGGTCTACAGATTGGGTTCCAGAACTGACAGACTGTAGCTCTCAAAACTGTGAGCCAATAATAAATAAATAAATAAACAAAAACAAGAGTGTGGAATCAGTGGGCTAGAGTGAACTAGAGTGGGGATAAACCTCCCCCCCCCCCATACATACATGCATCCACACAAGCCACATCCAGGCTTTGTGAGGGTGTCCAGACCTGGTTTCATGTGCCTGAAGTGGCCTGGATGCTGCCTAGGGCCTGTGTCTGTCCTGCTCTGTGTGTTCTGAACCTGCTCTCTGCCCACGCGGTGCTCTTCACCAGCCGAATCAGCAGCGCCCCCTTGTGGGCTCAGGTGGACTTTCCCCACGGTGGCTGTTGTGATTGCTTCCACTTGGTTTCCAAGCACCAGATGCCCGCTGGAGGTTGAGCTGCAGTTGTCTGCAGTGATGCAGAGACACCCATGGGCAGGAAGAGGAAGGACCAAGTCCCCGACTCTCTCCCTTTCCTCCCTGTCCTTTGCTGTGAGCAAACCTACGAAGCCATGGGGGGAGGAAGCCAGGCTGTGCGGACCGCATTTTTTCCCTAGCTTCGGCAGTTGATGCTGGCCTGGAGGGACAGCTCAGCCAGCGTCGGACCTTCTAGAGAGACCAGCCAGCCCTAGAGCCCACCTTTCGCTCATACCAGGTGTCTAGGCCCTCTCCCAGTGGGATATTTACCTTTCTCTCATCGCCTCAAACAGGCACCAGACACCTGGGGACAATGCCCGTCCTCCAAGCCTGATGGAGCGTCCTGCACCAGCCCATCCTCAGCTACCTGCCCTGCCTCACCTGTTCAATCCACAGAAACCACCCAAGATCCTCGTCTTAGTTAGGTTTCTATTGTGATAATACGTTGTCGGCCAAAGCAGCCTGAAGAGGAAACGGTTTATTTGGCTTACATATCCCAGGGCATAGTCCACTGAAGGAGGCCAAGGCAGGACCTGAAGCAGAGGCTGTGGAGAAATTCTGCTTGCTGGCTTGCTCCTTGGGGCTCGCCCGGCCTGCTTGCTTTCTTTCTTTCTTTCTTTCTTTCTTTCTTTCTTTCTTTCTTTCTTTCTTTCTTCCTTTCTTTCTTTCTTTCTTTTTGTTTGTTTTTTGGTTTTTCAAGACAGGGTTTCTCTGTGTAGTTTTGGTGCCTGTCCTGGATCTCGCTCTGTAGACCAGGCTGGCCTCGAACTCACAGAGATCCACCTGGCTCTGACTCCTGAGTGCTAGGATTAAAGGCGTGCGCCACCACCGCCTGGCTCAGCCTTCTTTCTTATACCATCCAGGACCACCTGCCCAGGGGTGGCAGCACACACAGTAATCTGTGCCCTCCCACATCTGTTATTAACCAAGAAAACGTCCCACAGACTTGCCCACGGGCCAGTCTTATGGAGGCATTTTCTCAATTAAGAGTTCCTCTTCCCAGATACATCTAGATGTGTCAAGTTGACAAAAACCAACCAGTCCAGTTCCCACCACCTCCCCTTGTTCCTTCTACCTCCTGGTCATCACAGACGTCTCCATGTAGCTTTCCTGTATGGCCCTGCATGCTGTGGGGACTAGACTTGGCTTTCCTGCCTTGACTGCACCTGGTAGAGCCCCAGAAACACTTCTCCAACCCACTGGGCTCCCAGAGGCTGCGGGCATCACTATGACTGGGCAGGGCTATGGGGTACGACCTTCTGTCACACACCCCTTGCTGGGATCTGGGCTACAGGAACCAATCAGAGTCGCCTCTGCTTTAGTGCGGGTGCCTGGCTGGAAATTCCCTTTCCTGTTTAAACCAGTAGAAGCTCAGTCCTTACAGCTCTCTGAGTCACACCACCCCTATTTTGTACACAGGCACCCCTTTAATTTCTATCAAGTCAGACCTTGGTAAAATAGTGACTGAAAACACTCGTCCAGAGAGCCCGTAGTTAGGAGCGGAGGTGGGAGGGAGACTAAGAGCAGGAACACGGGTAACAGGGCCAGCACCTCAGCTGCTGAGAGGCACTGGGAGGAAAGTTCCTCCCTGCCAGCCCGGAACCTGTTTCCTTGGAAACCACAGCCTGCATTCAAGAAACTGGAGGTGCTGGAAGCTGCCTCCAGAGCATGAGCCAGAACTCAGGCTGCCCCTAGAGGCAGACGCTGGAACTCCACCTGGAAGCTTGGAGACCCAGGGCCCACCGGCTTCCCCTCTACCCTGTCCCTCCCCCAGGGTCAAGGCTCCCTGCCAACAAGGGGCTCAACCGCGATTTCAGCTTTGAGAGGACTGTCACTAAAGGTGAGATGGCACCATGTGGAGGTGCCACAGAGGGGTGTCACCTTTGGAAGAACTTTGTAACTCCGGAAGGAAGCTTGTTTCGCATGCAAGATTGTGATAACCACTCTTTAGTTACAGACGAATAGACAGACTGGAAAGTAGACAGAGGGATAAGAACATAGGACAGAGGAAGGGTGGGGGATGATAGGAGATACACACAGGATGTTAGGGAAGGTAGGGAGGCAGATGGATGGCTACAAAGATGCATGAGTGATTGACAGATGGATGGAGATGTCAGAGTCATGCAAGTTCATGGGCACAGGCTGCAGAGCTGTCTCTAGTGTGACCTTTCTGGGGACATGTCTGAAGGAAATGAGACGCAAAGGTTAGGAGCTGAGGGATCTCCAATCCAGAATCTTCTGGCAGCTACTATATACAGGAAGATAAGAAATGGCCGTGGTCCCTTCCAGCAGGGTCCTGTGATCTTCCAAAGGGCAAGACACAGGTCATCGTATCCTGCCCTGTAACTGTACAAGGAAAGAGTCAGCCCGTGACCCACAGACTGTCCTGCCACACGAGACTGCTGAGCATACAGCCTCACCCCGACTTTCCCCAAGTCTGCTCCCGAGAAAGGGGCACTGAGTGGGAGGCTTTGCTGGAGGTAACGAAAAGGTTATAAAACAGGCTGCAGTTCTGCACCCGTGACACACCACTTATCTAGACACTTATGACAGGTGAACAGAATGAGGCAGGATGAGAACTCCACTTCAGTCTTAGAGATGGAGGAACCTAGCAGCCCTCACCCACGCCAGCATAGAGCATTGCCCCCACTGGCTGCAGCTTTCCAGACAATCTCAATGGTGCCCTTCTGGTGTGCACACCCAGGGGCAGGGTCCCTGGCCCCTGGGCTGGCTTCTAGAGACTAGGGGGAGCTACTGCGTTTCCCCAGCGGCTGTGGTCAGAGACTATGAGCCACTGGTACTCAAAATCAAGCAAGTCCATCGTGTGACTTATTCTTTCATGTTCGTTGCTTCTTTATAGATGATGGAGGTGTTTTAGGTAAGGTTGTTATGAAATGACATGACCAAAAATAACTTGGGGACGAAAGGGTTTATTTGGCTTACTCTTCCACATCAGTCCATCATCAAAGGAAATCAAGCAGGAACCGATGCAGAATCCATGGAGGAACGATGTTTACTGCCTTTTACAACCTGGGACCACACGCCCAGGGGTGGTACCACTCTCAATGTGCTGGGCCCTCCCACATCAATCATTAACAAATGCCCCAGACTTGTCTACCAGCCAATCGGATGGAGGTGTTTTCTCAATTGAGATTCCCTCTTCCCAGATAACTCTTAGCTTGTGTCCCTCTCCTAAGGACATACTGACACAGGAGGGGTCAAGAGAGAAGAGAAAGAAAGGTACCCAGGAGGCTCCTGACCAGGTGATCCACATTCTCTCATGGAACCTTAAGGGCCAAGAGAAGACTACACTGTGGGCAAGGTCTCCACAGCCCAAGCTGGCCAGGAAAGATGTAAGGTGGCCCTGTGTGGGTGCCCAAGTCCGTCATTTGGCAAGGCAGTCAAGACAGGTGTGCCGGCCTCCAACTCATGATCCTCTGGTCTCTGCCTCTTCAGCATATCCTACTGGATGGAGCCTATAGTTGAGAGGCTTTCAACTTTTAAAGAGACTTTGGCCGGGCGGCGGTGGCACACGCCTTTAATCCCAGCACTCGGGAGGCAGAGCCAGGCAGTTCTCTGGAAGTTTGAGGCCAGCCTGGTCTACAGAGTGAGATCCAGGACAGGCACCAAAACTACACAGAGAAACCCTGTCTCAAAAAAACAAAACAAAACAAACAAAAAGACATTGGAGTTTGACAGTTTTTGGATTTTTTTTTTTTCCTCCCCAAGACAGTGTTTCTCTGTGCAACAGTCCTGGCTATCCTGGAACTCGCTTAATAGCCCAGGCTGGCCTTGAACGCAGTGATCCACCTGCCTCTGCCTCTCAAGTGCTGGGATTAAAGGCATGCTCCACCACCACCTAGCAGGCAGGCTCTTAATAAAGCAGGCAGTCCTCCCCTGTGTGTGTGTGGGGTAGTCCCCAGGACAGCCTTCAGGTCTGATCCAAGCCATAACACCCCCTTCTTCCTGGACCTCGAATCTTAACACATCATCCTTACTACATGAGAAACATTAAAATTAAATACCCCCGCCCCTGCATTCAGCCCACTCTGTACCAACTACAGGCTCCCACCTGGGGACTCAAACACCTATAGATGCAAACTATGGGATAGCAAAGAACTTGGGCTGCACTGAATTGCACACGCCTTTCCTCGTGTCCTTACTTTATCAACACAGTATGGCAGTCTCTGTGTAGAATTTTGCCTTGTACCAGGTGTGAACACAACAGTACGTAGGAAGGTGTGCACAGGTTCTGTGTGGACAGCTTTTGAAGAGGGACTTCAGTGTTGGTGGCACATAGTGTTTGCGGGGTCCCAGAACACACCCCATCAGTACTGAGGAACCCCCTCTCTCCTGTGTGTTCGTGTGTGAATGGGCCTGTTTTCTGGCTGAGGTCACACACAGCGAGGCTGAACCAAATCTACTGCTACCTCACCTCCTGAGATCAAGTGGCCTGGCCAGAAAGGACAAGGTAGAACAGGTGAGCCTCCACATGAGCTGCCACCCCCAAGAGGGGACTGCAGGGTCCCCACACTGTGAAGAGGGTCACCCAGTCCACTCCCAAATCCCGGCCAAGTCATGGACTGACAGATGAGCTGACAGCCTTCCCTGAAGCGGCACCTGTATGCAGGGTCACACAGGGCACTGGGCTGTCATCCCTGAGGCTGCAATGGAGCAAGCTGCCACAGGGAAGCCTGGTGGTCTTCAAACTACTGCCCTGGCAACTCTACTTCTGGGTGTCTCCCCCAGAGCAGTGAAGACATGTGCACAGTGGACTGTGTACATCTGAGCAGCCCGACTCCCTCACAGCCCGGTGCAGATGCCCCAAGTGTCCACAGGCGTAAGTGAAACACACTCTACACGGGGATATCTACCTCAGGAAGCTCTAGCACATGCTGCAGGCTCGAGCCCCGAGAATGGCTGAGTGAAATATGCCAGATACGAAGCCATGTACTGCACAATCCCAAGTAGACATGTGCAGAGCAGGGGAGCCGGCAGCCATGACCCAGATCAGGGGCTGCCATGTGCACACAGGGGAGCTGGCAGCCCCAACAGACCAGAGGCTGCCAGCACAGGGAGGGCTGCTAGCCAAAGCACACCAGGCATAACTGATGTGGTAACTGGCAGCAGTCGCCTGTTCTGAGAATATCCTAATAACTCATGAATGAGAGAGTGGGTGATGGTGTGGACTGTGCTCTCAAAGCCGCTCACACGGGGAATTAAAGATGGCCACTTTCACAGACACTGCCTTGTCTCCATCAATAAGGAGCCACAGTCACCAGCAGGGGACTCCTGTCTGGAGTCAGGCAGTTACTACAGGGAACCTGCAGACACAGGAGCGCGTCACCCGTGATGCTGGCTGCAGGCCTTCCCCAGGACCCAGGCCTGGGACCCAGGGCCTCACTCAATGGCAGGGACTCTACCACTGAGCACTGACTTTAGCACCAAAGGAACCACACTTCCAGAGCATCACCATACCCAGTGGATGCCCTAAGCATGGCAGCTCCTCCCTTAGAGTGATGAGCCACACTGCTCAATGCTAAGTCCAGTGCACCTGGACCATGATTAAATCACCACAACCTCAAGGAGCAGATGGCTTTGGCACTGTCCTTCCTCCCATGGCCCCTCACCATCTAGGCAGCCTGTAACCCTGGCTGCCCCAGTGGTGACTCCTAGGAAGGGACAAGCCCATGGCAGCAGGCCTGAGCCTCCTTTACTGAGGGAGGAGAGCCCAGTGAGTTGTGCCCAGGCCCCCTGCTGGGTCTCAACACATGCTGTGGCCAGGACACACTACAGTGTCCCAGAGAGTGGTGACAGCAGCAGCCAGGCCTCCCTGCCATGGCCCTGTCACCTCAGTCACAGGAACCTCCCGAAAACCCTCAACAGTGCAAGTTCATGAGGTGGGAGTGCAGAGCCCCGCCCACAGCCACCGGAAAGGCTCTTTTTTGAGGGCTCTCAGAACACGAAGTAGACACACACGCACGCACGCACGCACGCACGCACCCCAGAAGGGGCACCCGCCACTCCCACACAGACGTCCATACAAAGGGCAGAAGCAGCCCGCGTGCCGTGAGGACCTGCAGTTTATTTTGTGGGCAGCCCGGGGAAGAGGTGACAGTACCCACACAGGTGGAATATCTGGTTTCATTTTTCTTATTTTGGGGGAAGGAGAACTCTGGGCCCCAGGCTGGACTCAAACTCTAGATCCTCTGGCCACTGCACAGAGTCCAGGTGAACTTTTGAGTCTTCGGAGTGAGTTTCTGGTAGGCAGGCAGTGGCTCTGAAGGCTGGCACTGGACAAGGGCCTCCCTCTTCATCCTGCCCCTGTCCCTGCCCTAGGGGAAGCTCAGAGCCCGGCATTCAGAGGCTCCGGGGGCAGGTCCGGGTATCCTGCCCAATAACCAGGTGCCAGCAGGGATGGCTGGCTTGGGCGTGCCCCTCACTTCTCCCTCTGCAATGGCCGCTTCCTCTTCCTCGCTGCTTGCTGGACGCCAGCCCCCTTTGCTCTAACACCAGGCCTCCTCCTCCTCTTCCCAGGAGGCCCTCTTTGGCCAGCCTTCTCATCCCTCCTGCTCCTCTTCCTCTTTATCTGCGGGCTCGGGTCTGTACTCGAGGCTTCTGTCTCGCTTTCCCCTGTGGACACAGTAAGACTTGTGAACAAGCTGACGGGACAATACAGTGGGTGTCATCACCTGACTCTAACTGAAATGCCAGCACCAGGGAGCACCAGCCACGGCTGCTGACCAGGGAGCACCCATGTTGTATGGACAGTGAGCTTCATCCTGGGTGTCAGGATACTAGAGAAGCTGGGCTCAGGACTTGGTCCCTTGAAAGGCTAGCCAGAGGACAGGATGAAGGGTCAAGACATGGAACAGGGTGTGGGAAGGGCGTCGGAAGAGAGGTAGAGATGGCTCCGTGCCCCAAGGCCAGCAAACCTAACTCAATCCACTGTGTCAGAGCTGAAGGACAGTATCTGGCTTGAGTCTGGAGTCAGGCCAAGGGCAGGCTGATGGGAAGACACTGCCCAGCTAGGAACAATATGGATGGACCTCAATGTGAAGATAGCTGGGCGGGAGACAGGGTGAATCCAGTGACCCTTCACAGGACAGCTCCTAGGTTAGCACATGAAAAGACTGTCCGCTCCGGGCAGGGCCACCAACAATGTACAGCAGGCCCTGGGCAGTCTTTAGCAAGCGTGCTATAAGCTAGCGCGCACACACACCAGGAGGGGAAGAGGACCGAACACCAACAGTGACATGAGTGGCCAAGGTTCAGGATCACTGAAGGATATAGAAGGACACATGAGGCTCAGACCCAAAGGCTCACAGGTCAGAGAGGTGGGCTAGCCAGAGCACAGGCACCAGTCTGGGGCAGTCCCCACAGCCTGCAGGGCATCTGTGCATGAAGGGAAGCCTTAAGCAAAGGCAGGACCCCGAGCAGGGGAGACAAGGGGCTGAGGCGGTCCATATGTTACTCTCCGCCCAGGGGCCTACCTGTCTTACTCTGTGGCTGCAATGTGGGCAAACGCTTCTTTTTCTTCTTCTTCCGCTCCCGCCTCCCTTCCAGCAGCTTCTTGTAGGCCTTTTCAGGGACCTCATCATCAGGGAAAGTGCCTGAGAACCAGGGCGACAGTCAGGGTGCTGAGGGCATGTATCGCCTCCGCTCTGCAAGGCGTACACTCTCATACCAGACCCAATGACCAAGCTGCTGAGATCCACATCACAGGTCCACACAGACCCAGCCCAGAACCAGGAAAATCCAGAAAGGCAATTTGTGGCCCCAAGTTTGTGGCATAGTGCCAAGGTCTATTCCTCAAACAGGCTTATGCTGTGTAGTGGTGAACGATGTCCTGTACTGCAGAGGTTTGCTGGGCACTGGTAAAAACCCATCACACACACAATACACACACACTCTCCAGATCTACAAACACTGGACACAAGTTCAAGGCCTGCATGAAGCATCAAGGTACGTTCTGGTGAATGAAGAGAGGCTGGCTCCACAAGCAAGACACAACAGGACAGTTAAAGGCTCAAGGCCTCCAGGGGTGAGGAATGCAATGAAGCCTGAGTACCACTCAGCAAGTATGGGAACGACCGAGTGCTGTGGAGTCTTCGAGCCTACCCCTTCTCCCACCAAGACACAGACTTCTGCAGAGACTTCTCACACCTAAGGGATCACTTGGAACCAGTCCATCCCACAGGCACTGGCACTTCTTAAGTCATGTGTGTGCGTGTGTGTGTAGGGGGGACCACCTCCGTGCCCACCAGATCCTCACCTCCAGCCAGGTCCCGCAACCTGAAAGAGAAGACAGAAAATGTCACCACTCCGCAGTGGCTCTGCCAGACCACATCAGTCCTCATGGGGGACCCTGTCGGTGAGACACCTGGACTTCCCACCTGGCTCAGGCCACTTCACAGGACAACACACAGCAGCAGAGGTGTGGCAGGCCACCTGACTCACTTTTGGATCACTTTGTAGAGGCGCTTCCTGTTCTGAGAAGGAGTGCTCTGTCTACTGGCAAGCTTGAAGAGTCTGTTAGCAACTGCCTCGTAGTCAAACTGTTTCAAAAAGATGCAAGAAATCCAAGGTCAGCCAGTGTCCACGTACACGAACATACAACCCCACCTACCTCCCTGGGCTGAGGAGACATTCTCGGCTCAGCCACAGGAACAGACCCAACCCACTCACTCTCTTCCAGCAAGGCCTGCAGACAGACTACACTACCCCTGCTCAGGGATGCACTGTCCAAAGGCAGCATCCGATTGCAGAAGGCAGCCTTATTCATTTCCTTCCTGAGACAGGGTCTTCCTATGTGGCTGGTCTAGAGCCACCTCTGGAGTGCAGGGACTAACGTCCTCTAAATTCCCTACTAGCCACAGCAGACAGGTAGGAAGTAAACAAGTGAAAATGTCCAACACATTTTATTTAACCCAGAATACTCCAAACTTACTCATGTGACAGGCTGTCAGTATTAAAGCCTACTGACATCTGTCTGACTTTTCCAATCCACCTGACCCCACTTCTCAGCTGACTCAGAACTATGACCCAATTGCAGATCACTAAGGCTGTGCCACCCTGTTCAAGGCCAACACCCCAATGATAGGGTCACACCTGGGGGTGCATCCCACCTGTTCAAAGCAAAAGGAATGCCATGAGGTGCAGCAGGGCTGGCTTAACCCTTGCATCACCCTCCCAGCACCCACTAAGAGCTGCCCAGCTGCCCATCACCCACCCTCCCCCAAAGCCAGCCTCCATGAAGGCTATCTGTACAACCCTGTTACCGTCCTCACTACCAGCAATGAGGCCAGAGGGTAAAGGCCAACCTTGTAGTCCAGACACAGATGCCTACCTGGAGGACAGGGCCAGCGTTTTCCTCGTCATCCCACACCTGGTCCTTGTCTGTCTCAGGGTCAGCCTTATGCCTGGAGCCTAAAAGCATAATGGAGCCTAACTCAAGGTACCGTGTCTGTTGTAGGGGTACCCCAATACCGACACCCAAGGAACTGAGGACCCTCTTGGTTATATCCCGGCACAGGCTGGAAAGGGCACAAGCAGAGATGAGGAAAGGCATCCCAGGAGAGGGGCGCATGCTCAGTAGGCACCTTGGGCCGCAAAGGCAGCTTCAGGTGTCCTAGCAGTAGGTAGGCCAGGGGCACTGGAGCCTGCTTAGCTCAGCTCAGGACACTGAGCTGGGCCGTGTGCAAGAACTCCGATAGCACTGCCTTTGGTAGGAACAAAGTTGAAACAGGCCTTGTCATGTAGCTCTAGCTGGCCTGGTATTTCCTTTACAGCCCAGGCTGGCCTTGAACTTGGGCAACCCTCCTGCCTCAGCCTCCCAAGTGCTGAGATTATAGGCATGTGCTCCCACGGCACACTCAGCATCGCCTGTGGGTGAAGGACTTCTGGACAAGGTCCTGTGGGACACTCCGATAAGAAGGACAGCAGCTGCAGGATGGCTTGCTATATGCAGAGTGGCTGCTGACCTCAGGTAGGCACCACTGGACTTGCCAGGAAACTGAGCATGACTGGGAAGACACACACAGGAAGGCCAGGCAGTGTTCTGCTGACCCAAGAAGGGGCTGCGGGCGCTGACACCAGAGCTGAAAGAGGACAGCCTTCCCGGAGAGTCCACGACCACAGCCTCAAGACAAAGCAAGCCCGGGGCAGACCCACAGCCCTCCAGGGCCACTTGTAAGAGAATGTGCGGTGCAGTCCTGTTCCTTGCTGCAGTGTGGTCAGACCCAGACTGACCGGAGGGCAGGGCAGAGAAAAGGACCACAGGGGAAAGGCAACCGATGGAGGCCGAGAATCCCGGGGGGAGAGCAGGACGAAGGCTTGGGCATGACTCAAGGTCAGAACAGTTGCCTGGTGCAGACGGCCCAAGTTCCATCCTAACACCACTGAGAACAGGAACAAAACCAGGGCAGACGCTGCCTCGTGAACAGGGAGGCCAGGGTGCCACCCAGGACCCAGGGAGCATTATAGCCTTAGTCAGGAGCACTCCAGGAACTGAGCTGGCAGCTGGGAGCCACGTGCTAAGACAGACTTAAGAGAGTAAATACGTATTTTATGCCACGCTACAAGGGACTCTGGACAGGACAGCCAGAAGACACAACAATCCAGCAAGAGGCCTGGACTCGGCCTGGGACAGGCCTCGACTCCTCACCTGCAGGCAGCCTCCTGGGTGGCGTGTCTTGCAGATCCTGCTCACCCTCTGAGGACTCCTCCTCGCCATCTGACGCGTCACCCTCCCCACTCTGTGTGTCCAGTTCATTCAGTAGGTCTTCGATGGCCAAGGGAGCCTGCTCCACAATCGTCTCAAAGATGCTCCGCGTGATCTTATTTAAAACGAGGGAGCTGAGGGGGAAGCAGAGGCCAGAGAGGCCATTGGGCTGGGCTCTCAGACACCATGCCAACCCTCACAGCATGGAGGGCCAAAGGCCACGGTTGCCCGAGACGGAAGAGTGAGAAAGCTCAGACTCCAGGGGCCGCCCACCACTTACTCCTTAGTGTGGGCTGCTATCTGGCAGAAGGGGTCGATGAACTGCAGGTTCTGGTCTGCGGTGAGCTGTGGGGAAACCGAGGGATGGGAGGGGTGGGAGGTGTGTTCGGCGCTGGGCACATGCACCACACCCCACAGACCTCACCTGAGCCCACCTTACCTCTGCAGCGCCCACTTTGGTCAGCTCCTCCAGGAAGATCTCCAGGAAGTGGCTCTTCACCCCATTGGGGGCCTGGCTGTCGGGGTTCAGTACCTCGGTGGTGAGCAGCTCCAGCAGCTGCTCAATCTGTCTGAGGAAAGAGGGAAAAGGCAGTGGTAGCCACGCAGTCACAGGTCACGGTGCTCCCGCCCCCTCCACATGTTAAATGAAGCCGGGCAGTGGTGGCACACAACTTTAATCCCAGCATTCGGAGGCAGAGGCAGGTGGATCTCCGAGTTCAAAGCCAGCCTGGTCTAAGTTCTAGCACAGTCTGGGCTACACAGAGAAACCTTGTATTGAAAAACAGAAACAAACAACAACAACAACAAAACAAATCTAAATGAAAACAGTCAGAAACCCACATTGTGGGATAGGACTCAGGCTACCACAAGGCTTGGAACCCGCTGCCCTCAGCTTGGACACAGACAGGTGAGCAGGCAGCCTCTCTAGGCCTGGGGTCTCCCAAGAGGGCAAGGACAGGATGAGGGCCCTAGCGGAGTGGGGACCCACTGCTGTCACAGAAGCCAGGGTCAGACAGGAACACGGCTGACCACTGCTGAGGGACATGGGCCAGCCAGCTAAGCACCATGGTCAACCACTGCTCAGGGACATAGGCCAGCCAGCTAAGCACGTGGTCAAAAGTAAGAGGCCTGGGCAAACAGTGACCACTGACAGCACAGCTACCCACCCATGGGCCCCTTAAGGAGGCCTAGGCGCACACCTTTAATCCCGGCACTCAGGAGGCAGGGAGGCAGGCGGATCTCTGTGAGTTCAAGGCCAGCCTTTTTTCCAAGGCAAGTTCCAGGACAGCCAAGGCTACACGGAGAAATCCTGTCTCAAACAAACAAACAAACAAGCAAGCAAAAAACACACAAAAAGGAAGAGAGCTTTAGCTGTACACCTGTTATGACCAGTGTACGTAATTCTGCCCGACTCTAGACATAACTGGATAGCAGTTCAGAGAAGAGAGCATCACCTGAACCACTTTATAAAAACCTGACTCCCGCCGGGCGGTGGTGGCGCACGCCTTTAATCCCAGCACTCGGGAGGCAGAGGCAGGTGGATCTCTGTGAGTTCGAGGCCAGCCTGGGCTACCAAGTGAGTTCCAGGAAAGGCGCAAAGCTACGCAGAGAAACCCTGTCTCGAAAAACCAAAAAAAAAAAAATAAATAAAAACCTGACTCCCAGTGTGGACCCACCTTTCTTCCCATCCTTGGGTTTTCACGGCCTTCAGTGACTCACTCAGGACCATCCTCATGAGCTTGGACACAAAAGGAATTCATGTCAGTGAGAGGACAGTCATCAAGTCGCCCAGCTTCCCCATGCCCCAGAAGCCTCCTGAAGGTAAGGCCTCAGCATGTCCCAAGATGCGCACCTGGGCCGAGTGCTGCCCACAGGATGGATATTGGGGGACATGACACTGCGCCCACAGGATCCCAGGCCTGGAGATCGAAGCTCTGCACTTGGCTTTGTGAGCAGCAGGAAGCCAGGCTCGCCTGAGTGAGTGGGAACTACAAACCAGAGCTGACCAGAATGGTCAGGCACGCAGTGGGCTCTTCCTATGGCAGGCAGTCACCACAAAGCCGAGTCTGAAGCTGGGCCTAACTTCCCCCATGCTCTCCCAAGCCCTCCTTTCCCCATCAGAGAGCAAGACGGGAGCAAACCCTGCTCTGAACCACTGCCACGTCAATCAAGGCTCAGCATCCTTCCCATGGGCCCCACTATCCCTTGACATGGCTCAGTGTTTTTTCTACAAATTTCCTGCCTTTAGATCTTAACATGATATGTCCACTCTGCATCCAGGTCACAGTAAAGACAACCAACGACACCTGGAACCTAAGAGCCATGTGCACAGAGCACACCAGAGGTCTGATGTCACACCTGGGGGGGCCGCGGACCTGACTTTTATGCCTACCTACACTAACACTGAGAAAGTCAGCCACACTCAAGACTTGGTCACCGATGGCACAAAGATGAAATGGACCTTGGAGGCTGGAAAGATGGCTCAGTGGTTAAGAGCATCTGCTGCTCTTGCAGAGAGAGCACCCCGATTCAATGCCCAGCACCTACATGGTGGTTCACAACCACCCATACTTCCAGAGGAGCTGATGCCTTCTTCTGACCCCTGAGGGCACCGGGCACACATGTGGTGTCATACATACAGGCAAAACTCACACATGCACAAAAACATAAAATTAAAAATCTTTAAACGGGCCTTGGAAAGCAACAGCATTTACCACACCAAGGACCCAGCAATAGCAGCCACTTTGCATCTTAGCATAGGCACTCCACACAAGATCTTCTCCCACAGACCTACTCCCTGCTACAGGAGGTGCTGGACCCCCACATGCAGCCAGGGCCCCACGGCCCATACAGCCCATCTTCCTTCTGTTTCTATAGTTAGGCTCCAGCACTACAGGGAAGGACATCTGATTAGTGACCCGTCTGTGGTTCCACCAGGACATGGGTCAGCACGGCACAAGGCGCGCCCACAGAACTCAGGTCTATGTTCCCACGCAACTCATTGGCCGAGAGGAGCATGACACAGGAGAAAGACAGCAGAAGGCAAGCCCTCAGCCAGAAGAGGATCTTCACAGGCGGGGACTCAGTGCCCTCCTGCCGCGTGCTCGGCCGGGGTTCACTGGCAGTCACAATGGCTAACTCCTGAGGAACTGAGGCAAGGCTCCTTCTCTGAACTTCCACTGGCCCTCAAGATGGGGACACTTCAGGCTGTAGCAGGCTTGCAGCCAAGTACATTCCCAACCAGCCCTTGCTGACCCCTCACCCCAGGGCTCGTGGGCCCCCTGCTCTGTGCCTCACCATGTAGAACTTGTCCAGGCGCAGTCGGTCGATGCCTACCCACTCTCGGATCATGGTCTGCCAGAACGCCCGCAGGAACAGGTGCTCTAGAGGGCGAGAGAGCGCACACATGAACACCAGGGCCGTGTGGGGAAGGGCAGCACACCCGCAGGAGTCCTCGGGGGCGGCCCTGGAACGCCCTGCCTGTGTATTCACTCACAGGGCTCAGAAGCAGGAGTCCCCAGACTCCACAGAAAAAACAAACACCACAGTTCAAATCAAGCTGTCACTGTGCTGTCTGAACAAAAGCACAAAGAGGGAGCAAGGTACTGGGAAACTGAGTGACTACTGGGGACACTGCTCCCCTCCCCACCTTGTTCCTGCCTTGGCTTGGACTGAGGACCTCCTGACACCCAAGCCAGACCTTTAGCAAGGAGTCACTGAAGCAAACTGTAGGTAGAGGCTTGGCACTCGCCCAACTAGATCCATTAGCCCTGCAGGTAACAGATGAGCCGGCTGCAGGATGTAGAGTCTGAACTGTGCCCTCAAAATCTTACAGAGAAGCTCTAAACCCTTGGTACTGCAAACCGTAACCAGAGTAAACAGAGGGGCTGTGCTCGGGGCGCTAATGAAGGTCCTGAGGGTGAGCCCTATCTAGTCTCACTCAATCGGAGGAAGGTACCATCTGCAGGACAAGGAGGCACCAGTCCTGGGAAACTTTGGTACTGGAACAAATTCCACACCAGCAAAGGGCTGTTCAGACGGCTCAGTCATGGTGGCCTGGTGACTAGGTCACCAAGTGATCAGCTTTGTGCCCAGCAAAGCAACTCTCCTGCCAGTTCTTAGAGAGCAAAGAGTAGGGAGCTCAGATCCACTCCATCTATACATGCAATTAAAGATATTCCTGACCCCCATGGCACACATCAGTGATGAAAGGATCCCAAGTTCAAGGCCAGCCTGAGCCCCACAGTAAGAACCTGTCACCAAAAAAGAGGGGTGGGATGAGGGGTTCTCCCGACTGAGGAAATATGCATGTATCTCCTCAATCTGCCAACTTCCGTCTAACACAACTAAAAGCCAGCTCACTGAGGACATGAGTACAAGCCTCCAGCTCCTCGGTCAGGACTGCCCTCGGAGCAGCACGGGGGCCTGAGCCGGGCTATGCCCCAGAGCTAGGCTGGCCTGAGCTAGGGTCTGGACCTCAGGATTTTCAAAAGCTGCCTAGGTGATTCCAACAGACAGGCAGGACAGGGATATGGATGAAAAATGGAAGAGCTAGGAAATACACTAAGATAGTGGTTCTCAACCTATGGGTCTCGACCCCCTTTACAGCTAGGACCAACAGAAAACAGATATTTTCACTATAATTCATAACAGTAGCAAAATTACAGTTATGAAGTAGCAACAAAAATAATTTTATGGTTGGGGGTCACCACAACATGAGGGCTACAGCATTAGGAAGGTTGAGAATCAGTGCACTACAAGAATGAGATAGCGCAGTGGTCAAGAGCACTGGCTGCTCTTCCAGAGGACCCCAGTTCAATTCCCAGCACCCACATGGCAGCTCACAATTGTAACTCCAAGATCTGACACCCTCAAACAGACATATACGCAGGCAAAGCACCAGTGCACATAAAATAAAAATAAATAAATAGAATGAGTGTCGTGTCTATCAGGTGGAATCCAGCTAAACATGATGGTATCATGACACTGAGCTTTTCTCTATGTGTTACACCTCCGCCTTTCACCCCTGAGCCACGTCTGTTTGGTAAACGGGTGAGTACAGGCTGAGCACTGGGCTGTGTTCCACACCACAAGCTCCCACACAGCCGCCTACCTCCCTGTAGCTTGAGGTCTGAGAACACAGCCCGCTACACTGGTAGCTCTGAATCTCAGTAACTCTGGTGTTGACAGCGGACAGGCCTGGCCTCAAGAGTACTCACGTGCCTCTGTAGTCTGAAAAGCGTGGATGAGCTGGGAAATGGTCCTTCCTAGTTCTTCCTGTGAGGGAAACAGGAAGCACACCTCAGACCCTGAAGCACTGCTGGGACACAGCACACGCTACCAATGCCCACTCACTCCACACAAGGAACCAGCTGCCGGGTGGCCTCCGTCCAGGTGGGGCCTCCAAATTCTGCATGTCTCCTTGCTGCGAAAGGCCTACTCTGTGGAAGCCACCAGACTCTCCCTCTATACAACAGGAGTCAGTGCTGACCTCACTAAGGCAGTGGCCCTGCACAAGAGGGTGATACCCCAGACATCATGGCAAGATGGAAAGGAGGTTCGAGACACAGCTGTCTTTCTAGCAGGAAATGGGGCCAAGCAGACACATGAATCACTCACTATCTACTGTCTCTTAGTGTTAAGCATTACCCAGTACCCTGACTAAGATTCTAGAACTACCCTCCCCTCCCTGCCCCGAGATGGTAGTTTTAGCAGGTACACGAATATGGGTCAGGCTCCTCCAACTGTACAAACAAATCACAAGCTGAGAACTGCTGTTCTTAAAAAAAAAAAAAAAAAGGCCTTCAGGAGAAATGCCTTCCCAGGAGACCTGGATTCTGCCCTTACTTTCTTCTATCGGCACTGGGTTTCCAACCGAAGCAGTGATTAATGTGACACTATCAACTTCAGCCCACCCTGGACGACACTGTTTGCCACCATGTCATTAAGATGCTCTGGTTAAGCCGGGCGGTGGTGGCGCACACCTTTAATCCCAGCACTCGGGAGGCAGAGCCAGGCGGATTGCTGTGAGTTCCAGGCCAGCCTGGGCTACCAAGTGAGCTCCAGGAAAGGCGCAAAACTACGCAGAGAAACCCTGTCTCGGAAAAAAAACCAAAAAAAAAAAGATGCTCTGGTTAACCAACCATTCCTGTCCTTCCTAAAGGCCGGGACCTTCCTACCCCAGCCCTGCCAACCACACAGAACAAGGGACATATATAAGCTGAGTGACTCCACCCAAGTCTCTGGCCTTGTTAAAAGGGGAATAAACACATGCCCATCAGTCCACCATCCATTCCTGTCCAGTTTCTTCAGCTACCTTCTCATGCACTCACCTGCTGGAGCGGCTTGTCCTGCATCCACATGCAGTAAAACAGCCCTTTCCAGATCTTCAGCAGCTCATCTGGAGTAAAACCACCTAAATCACAAGAGCAATAGTCAGTGGACTCAGTAAACCCAGTGGACCCTGGAACCTGCCTTTCCGAGGCAGAAGGAAGCATGACTGCCTGAATTACCCAGAATTGTATCATTGTGCAGGAACTGGGCAGCCAGCCCCTCCCCAAAACACTCTCCAATAGACCTGCCATACCTGTGACTGGAGGAGCTCCCCCAGCAGCTTCATGCCCCAGCTAAACGACAGGTATCATCAGTCCCACAGGATTAAAACACAGAACCTCAACACATACTGGATTGGATGGTGGCCCATAGCTAATGCAGTGATCATTCAGCCAGTGTCAGACCAAGGAGTTGTAGCTTATCTATAACATCTCAGAGACTAAATGGTGAAAGTCATTCAGGCTAGCAAAGGCCATAACCATGATTCCGTGAGGATCATCCCCTAAACTGCGGTTCTCACGCTGCAGCGTGGAAAAACGACCCTGTGGCGCTTCCTAAAGCACAGGGCCGCGACCTCAGTCAAAGCACTGCTCAGGGGATCTGGAATTCTCATCTGTGAAGGGGTATCCAAGAGAAGCTGAGGCTGCTGGCAGGGGGTCGCTCTTCGAGGGCCCACTCATAGAAAGCACTCAGCAAAAGGCAATGTTCTGGGAAGCTCGAGGCCACTCCGTTAAGTACACAGAACACTGGTAAGGCCCAAAGAGCACGAGCAAGCTCCGGAGGAAGGAAAAGCGTGCATTCCGACGGGGACGGCCTGAGCCAGGAGACCCGCCGGCGAACCCGGCCCCGTGGGGCCCACGCGGCGGAGGTTCCCAGCCCGCCCGCCCGGTACCTGCGGTCCGCTGCGTCCTGGCCATGATGTACTTCCGCAGCTTCCGCACCGCGCGGTCCCGCGTCACCTGCTCATTGCCGGCCAGGCGCTGCGCCAGCTGGATCTCCGGCGGGAGCGGCACCCCAGGAACCATGATGAGGAGCCTGAGACCACGCACTCGGCGCTTCCGCTCGGGCGCTCCAGTGACGACAAGCTCACGTCACGTCTGCGCGACACCACCGAACGTCACGCCGCGGCGACACAACACGGTTGAACGTCAAACGTCCCGGCTAATGCCGGCGTGCACTACTGCCCCTCCGTGGCCAGGAGGCGCAACTGCAGCCTGCAGGAAAGCTGGAATCCTGGCGTCTTGGCTGGGGCAACTCTCTGATTCTTGGAAGGGTCTTGAACTCGCCCTCCTCTTTACTGAAAAACCTGCATAGCGCGCAGCAGGAACGGCTGCATTACAAGGTCTTGATCTGGCCCTTCCTGTCCTTAACTGCAATGCCCATCTCTGGAGGGCTGCGTGGAGCTGCCCATTGCTAAGCATCCTGTCCCTATACCGCTGAGAACTGTGGGCCTTACCAGGGAGCCCAAATAAATCCGGATCCCCAGATAAATCCACCCCTCAAAGCCTCTTGGAGAGCATCCGCTTTTCTGGACAGAGAGAAAAGCAAGAAAGCCATCATAACCCAAGTTTGGGGACAAGGTGTGGAACACCTATCCTAAAGATGGACAGGCGAATACATACACTACAGAGAACAGAGGGAGTGTGCAAAACTTGAGTGAGCCCTGGTTCAGGAGGTGTGGGATGACAGCCATTTGGAACACAATTACAAAAGCTTCCATATGGCCCAGCGTCTGAAATGTCACATTAGAATACAGAACAATTGTAGATTTCTTTGCTGTGACCATGGTGTTTTCCCAAGACCACCACAAATCTGAGGTCTTGCTGGGAAAATTCATGAAACAGTGGAAATTTGGATTTAGCGTTACCGTAACATTCCCAGTTGGTTGCCACACCATAGGCCAGCTAAGCCTGGGATCAAAGTGATAGAGGAAGATGGCTTTATTTGAAAAATTAGATACTAGAGAAGATGGAGGGACTGTTGTCCAAAGCCATCAGAAGAAGAAGCGGAGCAACAGGAGGCGGGGAGGGCGTGTCTAAGCTACTACAGGAACATAGACAGACGAGTCTGTACCTTCCAAAACTTCAGAATTTATTGAACTGATAAATCACATCGGTGTCATTGGCAACAATTTTCAAGTCCTCCCAGTTTCCTTACTAGCAGACTTGGGCATACTATTGTTGTACCCTGTCTCAAAACCCCCAGAGACCACCAAAGAGCATGTTTCCCATGCAAGCACATAAGGGTCTTTTTATTCTCAGGTTCGAACCTGGGCTGCTGCCCAGCAGATAGAGAGAAATGTGGAGGCCCCATGCTCAGGGTTTTTAAAAGAAAAAAACCACAAGCCAGGAATTACATGCCTTGGCATTTTTGGGAATTGGGTAGGAGGGATATGGGGCAAGGTAGATTTTTGAAACTATTGGTCTAGACTTTCGGTGCGAAACCACATTCGAAACTATTGGGTTAGACTTTTGGCGGGGAACCACAACCTGCTGACAGGATTATCTAGATATCTGCAAGGGCTATAAACTGCCAACAAGATGTCTGCAGGAGCATCTGGATCTTGTTAAATTTTACTGCCCTAGTTCTTAATTGGCTGCTTCTAGGGTATCTGTTGGAGTTGTCATGGCACATTCCTGAGGTTCTTCCTGGAACTGAGTACAGCCCCCGGTCACCAGGTGGTCTAAGATGGTGGCCCTTCCCTAAGATGGAGTCTGTAAAGTCAAGTCTAGGCCTTCATATTGCCTTCACACTATCTTAAATTTCTAATATTAACTGTCAGATCATGCATTACACATCACACAGTAGATAATCTATATATATATATATATGTATATATATATATATATATATATATATATATATATATATATATATATGTATATGCCAAGTCCTGCTTGGCTTGGGTCCTGAAACTCTGACTAGGGGTGGTGGGGGAATAAAGAAAGGATGGACACACAGACACATATACAGAAAAGTGGAGTCAGAGGAGGTGTGCGCACTCTCATGGAGACACCTGCTCCCACTGCAGCCTGGAACCTCAGCTTGTTTATTGCGTACAACCCAGGGAGGGGAGGTAGGCAGAAGTTTTTCTCAACATGACTTTCTCATCTTGCTTCCTCTGCATCTTGCTGGCAATTCCTTCATCCTGCCTCCTTCTTCCCGGCATTCTCAGTTTGGCTTTCCCACCAAACTTCCTGCCCAGCTACCGGCCCATCAGTGTTTTATTAAACCAATTCGAGTGACAAATCTTTACAGAGTACAAGAGTATTATTCTACAGCAAGGGGAGGTAGCCAGTGTCCATAGGAGGGCACTGTAGCTTCAGTGTGGTCTGCTCCAGGGGAGGGACCCAAAGAAAAATCTTCTGAGCCAGGTGGTTGTGGCCACACCTTTAATCCCAGCACTCGGGAGGCAGAGTCAAGCGGATCTCTGCAAGTTCGAGGCCAGCCTAGTCTACAGAGTAAGATCCAGGACAAGCACCCAAAACTACACAGAGAAACCCTGTCTCAAACACACACACACACCCAAAAAAAATGAAAGAAAGAAAGATCTTCTGAAGGAAAATAGGTGTGGGTCAAAGGGCTGGGCAGCCAGGCCCAAGCTTACCTGAGATCTCTGGACAAGTAGAGACCAGAGATGCAGGGGAGGATGGCCTGGGTTGGGGGTGTGGCAGCTAGGGGGATCTGGGATCTAACATTTGCAGCCACGTGTGTGCGAAATAGAGAGGTGATTTTATAGGAAAGGGAGGTAGAGGAGACTCAAGGGATGATGGATGCTGAGTTCAAGTCTCTAGTGTAGTAGCTCTGGGGTGGAGCCTCCTTGTCTCCTATCAGGTACCCAGGGGGGAGTCTCGGAAGCAGAGGACAATGTCTGGACTCCTGCATGAGGACATAAATAAGGTAGTGAAGAGCAATGTGGGTGAACTGAGTCAGCAGGCAGACTAGAGGACAGCCTACAAATCAAACAGTTGTTTAAGCTGATCGTGGTGGCACATGCCTTTCGTCCCACTCAGCAGAGGCAGATGGATCTCCGTGAATTCCAGGCCAGCCTGGTCTGCATAGTCAGTTCCAGGCCAACCAGAGTTATGTAGTGAGACCTTGTCTCAAACAAACAAACAAACAAACAAACAAACCCTCAGTTATTGAAGGGATAATCAAGGTATAGGTCAGGAGGTGTACTAAGGCTCCCCAGGATTTCTGGTAACAAAGTTTTGAATGAAATTTGTTAAGAAGAGGGAAGAGGTCAATAGGAGGCACTCTAAAGGGCCTTTTAAAAAATATTTAAGGTAGGTTAGGGGAGGTTGTGAGGAGGGCACCAAAGAAAAAGAGAGGTCAGTGGGGTTGGATTTGTATAGATGTCCTGACAGTTAACTTTGTTAAACAGTTTTGGAGCCCCAACAAGAATGCCAAGTCACACCCAGAGGTAGGTGACAGATCGGCTGTTACACAGGCGTAAGTAGCCCAAGACAGTTTCTGGCTTTGGACCTCGGGCATTCTAACTCTCCCTCCCCTCTGGTGTCACTTGTTGGAGTTAGGACACACAGGTGTGACTTGCTGCTGCTGTTTCACGGGGTTCTGCCTTCTTTGGAACTGTCGTGGATAGTCTCTGCAGCCACAGGTCACACTCTGGGTGTGGAACTATCGCCTCACGTCCCATGTGGCGAGGCGCTAACTCCTAGGTCTCGTGAAGATAAGGCCGAATAGTTGGGATCACGGGTCTTCGGGACAGCAGGAAACCATTCTGAAAGACACTAAGGAAGAAATGTCCTGGATCCTGACACCCACCATCCCTGGGGGGCCCCCTCTACCTCCCTTCTCTATGGAATCATTCCTCTATTTTGTTTATTATGCAAATGAAAAGGCTGGAAAAGTTAGAGGCCCTGTCTAGCTGCCTCCCCCTCCCCTCAGAAATCAGGCCACGCCTCCCCTGCACACTGCTCTTTACCTCCTATGGGGGCCGCAGGGACTTGTAGGTAAGCGGCTTTCCTTACCTCTGCCACTCTGAGCAAACTGTCCTACCACCCACCCCAAAGCTGGCTCCTCACCTGCTGGGGAAGTTAAGGGATTTCTCTAAGGGGCTCCCCCCCACCCTGCGCTGCCCCCCTTCAGACTCCCTCACACTGTCCACTGCACCTGTCTCTTATTCTCCTCTCCCCCTCTTCCCTTCTCTCCCCTCCCTCCCCTCCCCTCCCTCCCCCATAGTTTCATTATGTAGCCCTGGCTGGCCTGGAGATCCACTTGCCTCTACCTCCCCAAAGCTAGGATGAAAGGTGTGTGCCACCTCACTGTAAGCCAGAGGAGATCCCTGCCCAAAGGGGCTTCACATTTCAGTGGCCGGGCCAGCAATAAAATGACAAACACATGTGCCAGAGCAGACATGCCACAACGGTGAAAAAAACAAGGAAAAAGACAAGCCTGGGCAAGAATGTTAGCAGAACATAGCATGAATCTCTGGCATGGAAGTTCGTCAACACAGCAATAATACATAGAATATACCTTCAAATAGACTTTATAGGGCTGAGCTGAGGGCTCAGTTGGCAGTGTGCCTTGCAAGTATGGGGACCTCAGTTGGATCCCCAGTGCCATGAAAGAAGCCAGGCATGACAGCAGGTGCTCATAACCCTAGCAATGGGGAGGTAGAGAAAGAATTCCTAGGGTCCAAGTTACCCAGTCTAATCTGATCTGTAAGCAGTTGGGTCATAAAACTATTTCCCAACAATATAGACACCATACACTCCCAAGGCAGTGATTCATTATTTTTTTAGATAGTCTAGGCCAGCCCAGCCCAAATCTTCTGATCTTGCTTCAGCCATTTAAATGCCGGGATGACAGGCCTGTGCTTCCATGCTGGTTTCTGAAGGGTGGGGGAGGGGGGGTCTTTTCTGTTTTGTTGTCAAACAGCCTCGGAGACACAACCTTTGGGGTTCCTGAAGAGGTGGCTGTAGGAGGCTCACTGGGGCCAAGTCAGCCACAGAAAGTCGTGTGCTTTCCCACACCACCAGCCTCTTTCCCTGTGATCTCATGCTGACACACTTCCTATCTTGTAGAATTGAGCAAATCTATATGTGTGGGCTTGTTTGTCCCGCGTTTCAGAGGCCCTGGTCTTTCAACTCTAGGCTCAACTCCCAGAAAGCAGGTGGGGCCAAGAGCCTGCTTGTGACAACCTTTAAGTCGTCTTTTGGGGCAAACTTGGTAGCAAAGGCCTGTGATCCCAGCTACTTAGAAAGCTGAGGCCGGAGAATCCGAATTCCAAGGGTGACATGGGTGCATGAGTTCAAGGCCAGCCCAGGCAACTTAGACCCTACGTCAAAATGAGAAATAAATTAAAGAGTCTGGGGTACAGCTCACTGGTATAGGTTTTGCCTAGCGAAATAGGCAAGGGAATCCAACATTTTAGGACCAGCTCTAGCCATGACACTTTCCCCTGCCCTGCCTGCCTCCCTGCCCACACAGATGACACACTGACTCCCTCACACAATGGGCCCTGGATAAATAGCCTTACTTGTTTTCACCGGGGCTGGCCTGCCTGTTTCCACAGGTGTTCACCTCCTAGTGGGAAAGTGTGGGCAGCACCCACAAAGAGCTGTCTGTCTGCTGGGGAAATCCCAAAGGTACAGGACACCAGGCCACTCTGTGGCTCAAGCCTGTCAGGATCTGAGTCAGCCACCGTAGGCAGGAAGGCAACTGCCCCTCTGTGCTCTACGTCTCCTCTCCTGGTTCCTCCCATGTTTCTAGGCCTTAAAAAAAGAACTGCTTCTCTCTAGCTCATGGCCATGGCCTCTTAAAACTTCTCACTGGCCCACACCTGCAGTCCCGGGACTCAGGAGGCTGAGGCAGGAGCAGCTCGAATTCAAGGCCAGCCTGGGCTACACAGTGAGATCGTGTGTCAAAATGACAAACAGGGGCTGGAGAGACGGTTCAGAGGTTGAAGTGCTTGCTACATCAAGTGTGAGGACCGGAGTTCGGATCTCTGTAACCCACAAACATGCTGGCTGGGGATAATGGTTCAGAAGGCACAGGGTCCGTGTTAGGGTTCCTTGGAGCAGGCTGACTATTTAAAGTAGGTGTGGAGCAAGCTCGCTAACTAGACTGGCTGTGTTGGTGAGCTCTGGCTTCAACCGAGAGATCCTGCCTCACTGGGTAAGGTGACAGCAGTCTGAGGTGGACATCTGGCATCTATCTACCTTGGGCCTCCCTACATGCACACATGTACACCTACATACATGCACACCCACATACATGTACACACACAAAGAAAAAAATAAAAGCAAACTAAAATGCATCCATTTCCTCCCTTGGCTTACCCCCTTTTGTGAGCCCTCTGCCCCCTCAGAGATGGCTCACACAGAGGGGTCCCAGCAAAGTCACTGTCTATTTCTTTTGGGTGTCCCCTGCCAGCCAACCCAGTCCTGATTGGTCCACATGCCCCCTATTCTGCAGCATGCTGGGCCCCTATTTCCCAGCGTTTCCCTTGATACTGAAGACAAGGCAGTCCATCAGCAAACCTTAGCTGGTTAAACATGCCTGCCTTCTTTTTCTCCCAAAGAAAATTCCTGAAGTTGGAATTTAGCCTACAATAAATTCCTTATTATTATTATTTGTGTGTGTGTGTGTGTGTGTGTGTGTGTGTGTGTGTGTGTGTGTGCACATGGAATCAAATACATGGAGACCAGAATTCAAACTCAATTGTCATTCCTCAAGAGATGTGCACCTTATTTTTTGAGACAAAGTCTCTCCCTGGGATCTGGCTCACTGATGAGGGTAGGCTGGCTGACTTGCCATCCCTGGGGATTCACCTATCTCCTTCTGTCCAATGCAGGAATTATAAGTGCCAGCCATCCTACCTGTCTTAATTTTTAAAAACTTTATGTGTATGGGTGTGGTGCCTGTGTCTTGTTTATTGCTGTGGAGAGACACCATGACCATGGCAACTCTTATAAAGGAAAGCATTTAATTGGCGCTAGCTTACAGTTTTAGGGGTTTAGTCCATTATCATGATGCTGGGGAGCATATTGGCATGCAGGCAGACATGGTGCTGGAGAAGGAACTGAGAGATCCGCATCTTGATCCTCAAGAAGCAGGAAGAGACTAAAACACTAGGTCTGGCTTGAGCATCTGAGACCTCAAAGCCTGCCCGCAGCGACACACTTCCTCCAGCAAGGCCACATCTTTTCCAACAAGACCACATCTCCTAGTAGTGCCACTCCCTATGGGCCTATGGGGGCCATTTTTATTCAAACCACCGCATTCCACTCCCTGGCCCCCATAGACTTGTAGCCGTATCATAATGCAAAATGCATTCAGTCCAACTTCAAAAGTCCCCATAGTCTGTAAAAGTCTCTAACTTGTTTAAAAGTCCAAAGTTCAAAGTCTCTTCTGAGATTTATGCAATCTCTTTTTTTTTGGGGGGGGGTATTATATTTCTTTAGAGAATACTTTATTAGTTTTTGTAATCAAACCCACATAGATAAGACCTTACATATTTAATACAGTGCGTTCTTTCTTTCTTTTTTTATGCCAAATGCTGTTTATTGAAGGAGGGAAGAAGTCTTAAATATAGGCTTACAGTACAATGGGAGAACCCCAGAGGGCAGAAGTTTGCTACCGATGTTTTACAATCTTGCATCTAAGCTGTTAACACCCATTATGCAGGATTCACAGACAAGGAACTTCCCTTAAGCATTCAGGAGGGTGGAACCCGGCAGGGAATTAGCATAGGGAGGATATCAAGGTCAAGGTCAACAAGCAAGGCAACAGTTACCCAAAACGGGGGCCAGAGCCCTACAGGTCCCCCATTTACTAAAAAATGAGCTTCTGACTTAGGTTGTGTGGGACGTCAGCAGGTCACCTTACCCGTCATGGAGACACCTGCCCAGGCCACACAGGTGCTCTGTCTTAGGTTGGTGAGCGCCCCCAGGCATTACCTGTCTCTGAATACTCATTATCATACAGGCTCAATTGTGTGTGATTATGCAATCTCTTAGCTGTAATCCCCTGTAAAATCAAAATAAAAAAGCACATCACATACTTCCAACATATAATGGCACAGGATATACATTACTATTCCAAAACACTTAAGAAAACACAGTGAAAAAAATACTGGGCTGAAGCAAGACTAAAAACCAGCTGGGCAACTCCAAACTGCATCTCCATGTCAGATGTCAAAGCACTCTTGAGATCTCCAACTCCTTTCAGCTTTGTTGACTACAACACACTTCTCTCTCAGGCTGGTTCCACTCCCTGATAGCAGCTTTCCTCAGCAGGTATCCTGTGACTCTGGCATCTCCAATATCTTGGGGTCTCCAAGGAAATCCAGGCTTCAACATCACAGCTTCACAAAATGGCCTCTCTAGGTCTCCATTCAGGGACACCCCTGACACATGCCTGGCCTCAGCAGCTTTCCTTAGTTGAAGAGAGAGGTTCCATAACCCCTTTCTTCTGTCCTTGACTCTAAAGCCAGAACCATGTGACTAAAGATGCCAAGTTCTGTTGCTTGCAGGGGCTGGAGCATGACCCCTTGTTTAACCACATGTTCACCAGCTTTCTGTTTTTGATGGTTTTCTTCACTGCCTAAGCTTGGCTGTTCTGAAATCAGATCTGTAGACCAGGCTGGCCTCAGACTAGTGCTGGGATTAAAGGCGTGTGCCACCACACCTGGTTCTAAGATTTTTTTAAAATTTCTTTTCACCTGTTGGAAGCTTAGCTGGGTGGGATCTTGTCCTGAGGTCACCACTCCCTTTATTCCATTTAACATCAGGAGTTTGTTTAAGCTGGTTGTTTTCTTGAACACAGGGCTTCGCCCGATTCTACTTCCTGGCACCCCTTTTCCCTTGAACATTTTGTATTTGTATAATACATTTGTAATATAAATAACATTTGTATTCGTATTTCTCCATGTACATTCTGTACTTTTCCTTCCTCAGCTTGCTCCTTTTCACTACAGACCTTCATAAGAGTGAACGCTAATAACCACAGGACAGAGTCTATACTAGGCTGGTTTGAAATTTCCTCTGCCAATGCTATTAATCCAAGGTAGCCTGAGGTAGACTTCTCGGACAAGGCATAAAACAGCCACATTCTTAGCTAAAAATATTATAAGAATGGTCTCTAGCCACATACAAATACTCTTCCTCTCTGAAACCTCTAGAGCCAGGCCCCCACAGTTCAAGTCACCCCCAGCACCACTGTCCTCTCTGCTCCTTACTGGTATGGCCCATTAAGTCCCACTTAAAGTGTTCAATTGCTTTTCTAATCCGAAGTCCCAAAGTCCACATTCCTTCAAACAAAAGCATGGTCAAGCCTCTCACAGCAACACCCCGGTCCCTGGTACCAACTTCTGTCTTAGTTTGGGTTTTATTGCCACCACAGCCTGCATGTATGTCTGGGCACCACTTGCATGGCTGGTGCCCACAGAGGCCAGAGGTGGGCATCGGATCCCCTGGAACTCGAGTTAAAGATGGTTGTGAGCTACAGTGTGGGTGCTGGGAACTGAACAGGATCCTCTAGAAGAGCAACCAGCCATCTCTCCAGCCCCCCACTCAGCTCTTTACCTGGGTTCTGAGGATCAAATTCAGGTTGTCAGCCTTGCATAGCAAGCACTTTATGATGCACTACCTCTGCAAACCCGGAATTCTTTTATAAATTTTTAAGACAAGGTCTCACCAGGCTATATTGCTTAGCTTCTCAAGGGCTGGCATAGAAGGCGTGCACCACCACATCCAGAGATCAAATTCTGACATTTTTGCAGATAGAAAAACAAGCAACAGGGGTCCTGGGACTGAAGGTTACCTTAGACCCTAAGTTAACCTGTAAGCCCCACCTGCCCAAGGACCAGGTAACTTCCTGGAATGCTGGGAGTTGTAGTTCTTGAAAATAACAAAGCATCTCAAAGTACGGTGGCCTATGGGTTTTGTCCTTATAAGCCCCACCAACTTGTGTCTCCCGATGGTGGTCGTGAACAAATTCCATCTTTGTCAATATTTAATCTTTTAATAAAAGCTTGCTTTAATTTGGCCAAAATGGTAGAACTTGTTTTTCTCCGACGAATCTCAGGATTAACAGTCACTCAAACAAGACCACGGACAGAGGGCATATTGGGGTCCTCATGGTTCCCAGCCTGTACTGGGTATGAGAGAGTGGAATCTGGACCACCCCACTCTGTGCCCGGTGGTGGGGCTGGGATTCCCCAAGCCCTTACAGCCCAACAAAGCGAAGTATGTCCACACCCATTTCATTAAGGAAGAATGGACTTCCCAGATCAGTTCACGGGGCACCCCCACACGCTCTTATGTCATGGGGTTATCAGAACCCACAAACTCAGTCCACCAGGGGGGACCTGGGACATCTAGGTCCTCATTCATCTCTGTTTTTGTGCCCACACTACAGAAGGAGGGCTAGGGACCCACCCAGGCCCCCGCTTCATGATCACAAGGCAAGGGGGAATTGAGACGGCCAAAGCTGGACTTCGTGTCCACCCGCTTCATGGAAAGAATGAGACACACACATACACACACACCCTCCAATCCATCACACACACACACACACACACACACACACACACACACACACACACACAATGAGACACACACATACACACACACCCTCCAATCCATCACACACACACACACACACACACACACACACACACACACACACACACACACACACACACACACACACACCTCCAATCCCTGCATCCTGTGTGAGGATTCGGATGCTCCTAGGCCAGTCGGAGATACTCCTACAGTCACTCCGCGCCACTGAGGGGCAATCAACTACTCCCAGCCTCCGAAGCCCACTTCGGGGAAGGGACGGAGGTATCCACTAGACCGTACTCTGCGCCCACGCCCAGTGTGGGTCTCATGACTGCGGGTGATGTCATTGGAGAGGAGGAGGAGGGTGCGGCGCCCCGCCCCGTCGCTTTGTCACGTGCCACGCACCAGGGGGCGGAGCCGAGCCAGCTTCTTCTAGGGTCCCGGAACCCAGGACTCCTAGCTGTCTCTGTCCTTAGCGCCTCTGTCTGTGTCACCAGGTCCTCTGCAGCCAAGATGATGTGTGGCGGGCCCTCCGCCACGCAGCCGGCCACGGCCGAGACTCAGAAGATCGCCGACGAGGTGAGGCTGGGCCCCGGGTCAGGCCAGCAGGAGCCAGGCCCACGGGGACCCGGCGGCCTAAGGGACCGGCGTGTCCAGACCGGCCCGGGTCCTGCAGCAGGGTCCGGGCGCGGTCGCACATGTGGCTGGGAGCTGGGACTCTGGGACTCCGGGACTGGGCCGTGTCTGCAGCTGCTTGCGTACGAGGGGACCGCCCACCTCTTAGGAAACACTCACCGGGATCGGTGGAGGGATGAGCCGGTCCCAAAGGATGAGCCGGTCCCAAAGAGTTCAGGAAGGCAGCTCGCAGTGCTAGAGCCCAGGGGTAAAACCAGACTAGCACGAAGATGAGGCACCCTCAGACTTCAACCCACGCCCAAACAAGAGGGTCGATGAGGGCTAGCTTAGGCTACAGTGGCAGTCTCCTTAAAGAGCTAGGAATATAGGTCAGTGGCAGGACACACCTCACCACTAGGAAAAAAAAGTTGTAAAACTTGCTAGTGCCTAGATTTTCTAGTCTACAACCAGAGGGTGGCCCTGGTTGGGAGGGGCTGGTGAATGAGTCCGGGGCAGCCTGCCCTGTGGCTGTTAGCAGAACAGAGAGTCAATACGGGCGAGGGAGGTTCAGGTTATTAACAAGAGAAGAGAAGGTAAACATGTCCAACCTTCAGTTTTCCTGCTACTTCCCAAGTCCAGGGTCCTGTCCACCAAGCCGAACTGTCCTTGGGAGGTTTGTGCTTCCGAAGTGGCCAGGAAGGAGTGAGTCATCTCCATGAGACCCTGAAAATGAGGAATTGGTACAGATACCCTTGCCAAGCCCTCCCCTGGCAGGCCCAAGCAACCCTTGTCTGTCATCATTCTTACTTAGCCTGGACCAATTTGCACCCCTGACTCTGAACGGAGTACTGGCAGGGTGTGGTGTCACATGCCAGCACTCCAGAGGCAGAGACAGGAGAATCTCTCGGAGTTTGAAGTCAACCTGGTTTACACAGTTCCAGGCCAGCTATAGTGACACAGTGAGACTCTGTCTCAAAAAAGGAGGAGCTGTGTTCCCCATTATCAGTGGGGCCAACAGCATACCATGTCCCCAGTTGTGAGGAACACTGGTGTTGAGGGCTGGCAGGGGGGATCCTGGGAGAGGCAGGAAAGCACCTACTGATGAGTCTGAGGCCTCCCCTTACCTCCCACTATCCAGGTGAAATCCCAGCTTGAAGAGAAAGAAAATCAGAAGTTCACTGTCTTCAAAGCCATATCCTTCAGGCAACAGGTGGTGGCTGGCACCAACTTCTTTATCAAGGTGGGTACTGAGTACTGAGTGACCTGGGACATAATCTTAAGAGTATAGGAGAGTGTTCTTTCTGCAACCTCCTCTTTTAGAGGGACACCCCTTAAGAAGACACAGGTCGTGAGAGGATGAATTTGGGGTACCGGGGCTCCTGGCCTTGAAGGAAGAGACAGACAAGCATTGTCACGGGCCCAGTTGCCGGTACCCTGGGTGGAGCTTGCAGCTGGGACCTCACCTTTCCCTCCTGGGCCCCTCTTTCTCTCCCTCCAGGTTGATGTTGGTGATGATAAGTTCGTGCACTTGAGGGTGTTCAGAGCCCTGCCTCATGAAAACAAGCCCTTGGCCCTGTCTTCATACCAGACCAACAAAGAACAACATGATGAGCTGAGCTACTTCTGATTCTGCAGCCCCTTTGCCAAATACTTCATCTTGTTCTTCTGTGTTTGGGACCACAAAGTAAATACCCCTCTGTGATGGAGAGGGTGGGGTTGAGCAGCTTCTTCTGTGATTCCCAAATTGCATTGTGTTTGTTTTCTTCCAAGTAATTGTTTTCAGGAAGCTACCTATGATCTCTAAATATATATTTTTAGAGTCTATACAAACTGTCTCCTTTGTTTAGAATTTTTCCCTTTGTTTAAAAATCACGGTCACCATCAGGTGGTGTTGGCATGCACCTTTAGTCCCAGCACTCAGGAGGCAGAGGCAGGTGGGTCTCTGTGAGTTTGAGGTTAACCTGGTCTACAGAGTGAGTTCCAGGACAGCCAGGACTACACAGAGAAATCTTGTCTCAAAACAAACAAACAAACAAACATCACAGTCACAACATAGATATGCCAAGAAAAGGTAAGTAACTATTTACTTGCTATTCAAATATTTCTATATTTATTTACCAGTGTGCCTGCACATACATGAATATATACATGCATGCCATGGTATACATACAGAGGTCAGAGGACAGCCTGCTTCAGTTGATTCTTTCCTTCTATCACATGGGTCTCTGGGATCGAACTCAGGTCACAGCGAGTGTCTTTAGCCACTGAACCATTTATAAACTGGCACCAGGCTCTGGTTTAATCCCCAACATTGTAAAACCACAGTTGGTCATAGCTGACGTGGCCCAGCTGGTAGAGCCCCTTCTGTGACAGGCATGGCCTGACCTAGCCTGGGAAAGACTTCCTGCTCTGGGGCACTGGAGTGACCAGGTTCACTAACCACAGCACCTGAGTGGGAGAGTCAGGGCTCACCCCTGGCGTCTAACCATGCTTTGTTAGTGACGGCTCAGCTCAGCTACCGGCTCTTGTTCCCATGTCTCAGTCTCCTATGATAAAAGGCTTGGGGTGAGTCGACCAGTTCTAGAGTGTCAGCACTAGGCTGGTGGGACACATTCACATGCTGCACTGCTCTGCCACACCATGGTTGTCAGATAACTACACAGCTCAGAGCACAACGTGTGTGTGTGTGTGTGTGTGTGTGTGTGTGTGTGTGTGTGTGTGTGTGTTTCTAAGTGGAGGCACCCTGGCCAGTCTGCCTCCACTTAGGAAGGCCAGTGGTCTTCCTCAGGGGGTCAGTGTCATCCATTTGAAAGAGGAAGATGGGTGACATTTCTTGAGTTCAGAGTCATGCTGTAAACACATTACTGAGGACTGCTGAACTGCGGTCACCTCCAAGGCACATCAAGACTGTGTGGCGAGTGTACAGACAGACTTAGGAACCCTGGTGATAAGTAAGGCCAGTGAGTGCTCAGAGCTGGGGAGGGGGTGGTGAAGATGAACAACGGGCCCAGCGCCCTGTGCCGTATAGGACCCCAAGAATAAACCTGGAACTTGGGTGGAACGCCTGCCTAGCGTCCCAATGCCCTGGTTAGATCCTCAGCAGCACCAAAGACAGTAGACGGACATGACATGTGAGATTTGCTTTGTTCCTGGCCAGGAGGCTGAGTGTAAGTAAGGCAGGTAGGGCAGATGCTACTGAGGCTGTAAGAAGGGGCCAATGTGTCATCCAGCAGGAAGGGCGGTGAATCATCAGCTGTGACTGGAAATACCCCACCCCACCCCCACTCTGCTTGTGGAGCGTGCACACACACACACACACACACACACACACACACACACATACACACACACATCACAGTGAGCAACCAGAGCAGGCAGAAGCTGGAGTTAGAAGCTGTGCATGCAAGCAGGACCGAGCAAGGTCACTGTGGGACCTGGACACAAGCTGTAACTGTCACGGGGTCTGGTACGAATCCTGGTTGGTAACATGATTTCTACAAGGTGGTCAGTTTCATCAAATGCTTCCCTTGGAGAGCATGGAGGGAGCAGCAGTGTGGGGGTTGCTGGGGTACTCTGGTGCCAGGATGGGGGACCCAGGGTGTGCACTGTGATGATGGCTGTTCTGACCCCCGGAGGAGGGCCGGCTGACTCCTGGAGGAAGTGTGCAGAGGAGTAAAGCCACCTGGGGCCACCCTGGTGCTCACAGCATGCTGGAAGCTGTTTTCCTCACCTGAGAAAAGTAGGGAGGGACGACTGAGCTCTGTGACCTCTGACCCCATGACTAGGAGCATGTGATTGGGCAGGGTTGCTCACCTCATGGTAACCAGAGGCAGATGGAGCCAGGAAGGGACCAAGGAGGTCAAGTTATGTTCTTCAAAGGCACAGCCCTAGTGACTTCCAATGAGGACCCTCCTCCGAATGGCCATTCAGCTATGAAATCATCCCTGGATTAACCCATTGATGAAGTCACCCTCACGTGCCAGTCACCTCAGAACATGCTGTGGGAGCAAGCCTCCAACTCAAAAGCCTATGGGGACATTTCACATCCAGACTCAGCAGACAAGTCTGGAGGGTGTCAATGAGAGGTGGGGTCTGATGGGTGTGTGAAATAAGCCATGTTCCAGTTGAGGTCTGTAGAGGAAGTCATGGGGGCTGGCGGTCTCTCCCACTGCCCAGGCAGAAGCAGAGCGAGAGCTCACATTGGTTGAGAACACTCAAGGAGAGAGCCTGAATGTGGCTGAAGGACTTTGAAGATCCCTTGGGAATAATGCTGAGATATTCCACTGGGATGATCTGTGTGCCCACCACACAGCCAGAGCTGAGGACTTGGAGACCTAGCGTGCCCCTGGTGAGGAGGCTCGAGCTCCTGAACCAATCAGGATGCTGGGTCCTTAGTCTCAACACATGCTCATTCTGGAATAGTGGGAAGGCAACACAGTCACACCCCTACTCACTTGCAATGGACTACATCCCTTTTAGACCCTAAAATCCAGACTTTACTCATGATTCTGACGGACATGCCTTTCCCCAGAGTGTCCTGCCTGGGCAATGTAAACAAATGACTCAAGAAATCAGTAAAGCTATCATCAGCGGTGCCCCTACCATAAGTGGGGCTTCTCTCTGTGCAGGTCGGGTCCTGCTCCAGAGACCGGCACCTGTGTGATATCTCACCACCTCTGCCCCTTGGATGATCACTGGCATGCTTGGGTGCTGCTACACAGTCTGGCAGCATCACCATGTGCTGGCACTAGGCATCTTTGCACCTGCACCTCGTTCAAGACAAGCTGGGAAAGACGGGTGAAGGGTGGTGTGAAATGCCCAGCATATGCAAGAATAGGCTGTTCTGAGCTGGTGCCTGTGTGGTGAGGCCAGTTTGAAAATGCTCATTCTGCTCCCCGTCCCCATGAAACCAGCCCCTTTACAGTGTTCCTCATGCTGCCCTGGAGGATAGGGGGATTGAGAAGGTACTAATTAGAGCATCCTCTGTCCTAAGAGCCTCAGGTCTTCACTCGGGATCTCAGTGCCAAGCAGCAGGTGCAGTCCCCAGCCCTCGGTCATTCGGGGTTCTCAGTTACTGTTTTGAAGTCTGAGGGCTTTGCACCCCATGCCTCTACTCTGGCCGAGCAGAGTAGCCATGCACTGGGCTGGCTGAAGTCTGAGAGAGCCTTAGCAGCACAGCCTGGGAGGTTAACAGTGTCCTCCCCAGCTGGGAGAGAAGTCAGGCCAGGTGGTACCACCACACCCTCCTGCACCGTCAGCCTGCACCGGGAAAAATACTATTAGGTGCAGCTGATGGAATGAAATTAGATCCTCATTAAGGCAGTGATAACAATGCATGTAATCATAATTGGATGCATGTTCAGCAAGGGAAAAATTGCAGACCTGCGGGGTGGAATCGCTCCACTCCCAGCATGTCCAGAAGTCCTAATGGACTGCTTGAAGACAGCATAACTCTGTTTCTGCCTGGAGGTCATCAGAATCACTGAAGAAACTGTGGGTTCTGCGGGCCTGGGGCTGGGAGCTGCCATGCATGAAGCTGAGTGGTGTTTCTAATGTGCGGCCTATGGGGAGCCATGAGAGCTGTGGGAGGCCTTAGAACAGAGAGGGAGGTCTGTCTGTTGTAGAGACCTGCCCAGTAGCCAACGTGGGTGCTAGCAGCTGGAGCCAGGAGAAGCGGTTTGCTCTGGGCCACAGTTAAGTCCAAGCTTTAAGAATAGCTGGGTCCATGCCTGGATATGAGCACCAAGACATATTGTCCAGAGACTGTCACACCAAGTGCCACAATCTAGTGGCTTAAACATCAAGAACTTACTCTCTCAAATTCTGATGCCTGAGGTCCAAATCCCAGAAGTGAGCAGGACAAGAGACCCTGTGAAGGTCCAGGGAAGCCATTTCCCCATGTCCTGTGTCTACCATGCTGCTGTCCACAGATGGTGCTCTCGGCTCCTGATCTACCTTTGGGCTGACCTCCTCCAGGCTCCTGCCTCCATGTCCCATCTTCTGGGTCTCCAAATTTCCCTTCTACATGGACATCAGTCATCAGCTGAACAATCCAACCTAATCTATTGCGACCACTAATTTCATCTGGACCACCTCATTCTAAACGAGGTCACAGGCATGTGGTATCAACGTGGAGACAATGTTTGGGGATCCATTTAACCCTAGGACACTGGCACAGTAAACACCAGGGTCTAAGGTGTTGTCTTCTATCCCATGCCCTGTCCTGAGGCCTCACCTACCAGGCTCTGCTCGTGCCCTGCTGCCACAAAAAGGCCATCTGGAATGGGTGTTATGAATTATTGCACGGGGGGTGGGGGGGGTGGGGAAACGGATGGACAGGAGAGTGCAGGGAAACACCCGAGCAGATGCAGTGGTGGGCTGGGAAGATGCACGCCATGTGGGCATGGTGGCAGCCGCGGCCAGTAATTCACAACCCAGATGCTGCATCCACGTGGAGAGTTTATTATAATTGAGAGATGAAGAGAAAGATAGGAAAGAGAGAGACAGAGAGGAAGAGAGAGAGGAAGAGAGGGGGGGTGCACCTCGTGGGAGGAAAAGTGGAAGAGGAGTGGGGAAGGGGAGGAGTATTTCCTTAGAATGAAGCTTTTATGGCAGGACCCAGGGTGGCGCCAAGGGGTGGGATTTCAAGGGGGCAGATCAGAATATTAACAATGGGGGCATCTTCTCCTCCTGACTGAAGTCTGAGCAGGGGTGGCCCAGGAGCTCCAGGCTCTGCAGGCAGATCTGGAGGGATCAAGTGCAGTCCTTTGCTGCTGGCTCCAGATGTGCGCCATACACAGCCCAGATGTGTGCTACTCCCACTCAGTGAGGAGGCTGGGGAGCGAGACCATCAGGCTGGTCACTCCAGGTGTCCTGTCCTGGTTCAGGGACTACTCTGTCCCTGCAGGGCCCTTGTTTGGAAGGAAGCCATTGCTCTAGATCTCCAGGGGTGGGGCCTAGGTGTTCCCTGGCCCTGAACTGAGTGCTCTACTCATAGGCCACCTTCTTATTAGGACACCAGACAAGAGGCAGAGTCCCAATTCTGCCTGTCCTCATCTTACTTCACTGTGGTATTTGGGAAGACCCGATTACAAACAAACAAAAAACCCTGACAACCCCGACATTCAGGAACACCATTGGGGGTGGGGGGCAGTTACTTAGAACTCATTGCACCTCCAGGTATATCTTTGTAGCCAGATCCTGACTTCACATTTTGAATGGGTGAACAGTGGGATGTTACATTGCAGTAAGCAGACAGATTTGTAATGCCAGGCACTCTCTGTTTTCTCCTGCTTCCCTGGCTGGAGTCTGTACATGTCAGGGAGACACTCCATGTGCGGATAAGGCCATGCCACAAGAATGCAGGGAGGCGGTGAGCTGCAGAGATGGCTCCATTGTTAAGAACACTTGTTGCTCTTGCAGAGGACCCGGGTTCTGTTCCCAGCACCCACACGGTGGCTCTCAACTGCCTGTAACTGTGGTTCTAGGGGATGTGATCCCTCTTCTGATCTCCATGGGCACCAGACACGCAGGCAGTGCACAGATAGGCATGCAGGCAAAACACTCACACCCATAAATAGATAAAATGAATAAAACCCTTTAAAAAAATGCAGGGCAGCATTGAAGGCCTGGGTCAGCCGCTGGAGGGGATCACTGTCAGTGACCAGCTTAGCCTGCATGCACTGGTTCTCCTAGGCAGTGAAGGTGGGATTCCAAGCAAAGCAAAGACCTTGGAGGTTTCTGGAAAATCTGGCTTAGCAGGCACTGGCCAGGTCTCTCGGGCTCCCTGCCTTCACAAAGAGCTGAAAAGAACAATCTTACACGAGACGGTAGCAGAGGCCCTGGCAGAGGCACACTGGGAAGTCAGGATTGGACTCAGCATGTGCTACAAGTGCTCACGAGAGACATAATGCACAGAAGGTTGCTGAGCCAGGGGCGGTATACGGCCAGATCTTCTGACACTCATTGGTCTAGCAATCCTTGGGTCCAGCTGGCTTACTGCAAACCGCGGGTATGTCTTCCCCCACCTCCCTTCCCCCTCTGTCCTTTCTCTAGCAGCATGGACAGCATCCCCCTCAACACTGGCTGGACACTTTGGCCTTGTTTTACTGGTCTTTACTTGAACCCCTGCAGGTAGTGAGCTTGAGGCCAGCCTTCCTTTCTCACTAGGAGAGACCTTGAATTGGTGAGATTGTGAGCCTGGGGGAGGGGGGATGTTTGACTTAGATCCTAAGAGGGGAGAGGTGACCAAGTCAAGATGCTACCCTATCCCACCCTTGTCTCAGGATGTTGCTCATTGAGGAATGGCTTCCAAAGAAGGCCATATCCTGAACCTGCAGAGATGGTGCATGGCATGGGCAAGAGGCGGGATTAGACTGAAGATCTCAAGAGGTGGGTGATCTGGGGTCGCTGAGTGTCAAACATGAGGAGGTATTGCTATAATTAACGAGGCAATTCACTTGTACACACCTGGCCTCCACAGCTTTAAATAGGAAAGTGGTGCAGCAGTCACAGGACACTTGTCACCACTTTATGCCTCCTGCATGGCTCTGCATCCTCTCTGGTGGTGGACGACCAAGTGGGGAGCTTAGGGATCTCTTCCCCGGTCCCTTGCCTTCAGACCCGCTGCTGAACTGCTCCAAGGTTTACACCTAAGGGCATGAATGAGTTATGTATGGTCATGGGACCCCAAAGCTTCAGCACTCACTGTCCCCACCGAGTGTCAAGGTGCCAAGTGACACCAGAGCTCACTAACAACTGAGATGTTAGAACGTCATGCACTGACTGATCTTCAGAACCTTGCAGGGAGCATCAGGGCAGGTCTACAATCTCCAAGCTCCCGCACCAGTGAATCCTGCTGGAAGCCTCAGGTCGGGCCCTAAGGCACCAGACGATGCCGGGAGACAGGAGACAGTGAAGGGTGAGCTGGGACCCACCACAGGTGGGACCAAGGACACATTTTTCTTTGAGGGGTATTTTAAAGAAATCAGTCAAAACCCATTTGAGCAGGAACCACAAGGAGCAGCCTGGGAGAAATAACCACCCAACCACAACTGCAATGAAAATATTTATTTGTGGATAATCATAGAAGTCAACAGACCAGCACAAAACGGACACAACCACAGAGTGCTGACAGGTGCTCATGTCCACAAACGCACTGACAGGGGACAGTACACAGGGCTGGGGGACTTGGGCTGGAGACCACCTGAGCCCAGAGCAAGCCCCTCCTGCACAGCAGGGGCTGTGGGCCGGCCTTGTGCTTTGCTCTAAAGGCTAGGAGCTTCCAAAAAGTTGTGATCTCTGAGAAGGAAGAGTAGGTCGGGGCAGCCCCAGATCCAGCCCGTCTTCTGATTGGTCCAGGTTTGCAACACATGGGTGAAATTCGGATAAGAATTTCAGGAAATCTTGTTATATGTGTGTATATATATAGAGAAAGACAAGGTCTATATTGGGAATTAGGCAGCTATGAAGCTAAGAGCACTCAGGAAGTCACCCATGTCTCATCCTTCAAGAGCTATGTTCATGAAGAATCCACCACCATTTCCAAAATTAGTGACTCACTCTATCATCATCCAGAAAGTGATCTTAGGTGTTTTGTGGGAACCGATCAGGTCTGAGTTGGAAGGAAGCAGGCTTCTGCCTTCCTGCTCTGTGGGACACAGGACAGATGTACTAAGCCTGGGGGTCTTCAACTGTCACCCCAGAGCATGGCCTCCTCATGTCAGGCAGGAGTCAGGACCTCTGTGAGAATGTAGCTCAGACATTTCCACGGCACTGGCCCAGGTCACACTAAGGGTGAAGGCTCCTCCACTTGCCTTCATGGGGGACTGCCTTGCCCTGCAAGGCAGTGAGGTGCAGCCTTGGCTTTACACATCTCTGTAGGCTCTATAGGATGGGCAGTGAGGCATGGCCATGGTTACACCCTAAGGCCTTCTGGGAGCTTCCAAGCATGGAGGTCTGAGTGGCAGGCTCAGAAAGACCGGGAACTAATGCCCACAGTGACCTAGGAGGAAAGAGGAGCTGCTGGCATGGGGGAGCTCAGATCACCCTCACCACCTGAAGTGGGTGCTCACCGGGGCTCAGCCCCAGGCGGGGTGGATGAAATGATGAAGATGGAGACTCCTGCTCTGATGACATGCTCCTTCCTGCCTCAGTGAGGAAGTCTGAAAACTGTGTCCCTTCTACCAGAAATAAAAAAAGAAAACCCAGGGATAACTGCGTGTGTTTAAAGACACTGTCTTACTGCATGGCGATCACCCTCCTGCCTCAGCCTCTAGGGTCCCAGATTGCAAGCGTGCACCACCATGCCAGGTAAAAAATTTCCAATAACATGAAAAAAATTAACTACTGTTAAATTTAAAGTTACTCATTAAATCCTGGTTTTAAGCAAGTGAAACCATCAGGTTGCCATGAAGGGAGAATAGGGCATATATGACACTATTTTCAGTCACTTATTGCATGGAAAAAATGTCTGCAACAAGAACAAACAAAAGTCAACAACAAGGAGACACACACGTTTCAAAATGCAACCAAATTCAGGAACTTTCAAGTCTGCCTGTGCTGACCAAGCCATGGCTTCCTGGAGTCTGGATGCTAACACAAAGAGTTACACACTAAAAAACCAGCCAACCAAATCTCCCAGCTTGGTGACTGCTGTTTAGGCTGCTGGTACCAGCCTCTGCCTGGGCAGCTGACAAAACTCTGGTCCCACTGCGCCCCCTGCTGGTGGAGACTGAAAGTGTGCAACAGGAGGCAGAATTCTTCCCACCCTGGCTCCACAGGACTGGAACCTGAAAATGCCCTGCCAGCCACCACTTGAAGCTGTCACAGGAAGTGTAGGAAAGGAACAGACTGGCACATGTACCCACCTGTCACTTGGACAGACTTGACTTTCCAGGGTTTCTCACTACAAGTAGCTGCATGGCTGAATAGAAGAGAAGCCCCCAAATGTCAGCACGACAGTAAAAAAAAAAAAAGAAAAAAAAAAAAAAAAAAAGAGGGGGGCTGGGCTGCAGCACCCTCTGGAGGGCACACAGAATCTGGACGCCACCACCAAAGCCTGTGTCCTTGCCTGCACCTCCCTGGGCCCAGATAGATACCTTGCCCCCAAAGAAAGATGCATGGAGGGGACCAGGGCAAGCTGTGGTCAGCCCAGTGGTCACCGGGCACCTGAGAACTGCAGAACTATGGACCAGATGCCCTGAGTGAGAGATCGCTCAGAGGACAGGAGGGTCCCAAATACATTCACCTCTCTCTTCTATACTTTTCAGCTACAGACAATGTAAGGTTTGAAGCAATGGGAGCTGGACACTGGGGTCAGGAGCCACCCAGGGGCACAGCAGAGGACTCAGTGCTGCCCTGGCCAACCTGCCTCCTTCAGGAGGGCCCTGCCTTCCTCAACAAGGACAGGGCATGGCCTAACTTGTAACACCCAGTGCTGTTCTCCTGTCCCAGCTGCTGGTGACATCACACTGGGAAGCCAGGGAGACTGTGGAGCACACAGGCCCCTCCTTTCAATGCCCCACTTCAGCACAGTGCAGCCAGGCCTGGCCACCCCCACTGAAACATCAAGCAGCTTTTAAACACTGGGCTCTCCCAACTGAAGAAAAGGACAGCGTCTTTTTGACAACCATTAACATATTGCAAAAGCAAGCTAGAGGCACGTGATTATCAACAGGGCCAGGCAACGATTTCCAAAGCATCCTGGTCAGAATTCCCTCTTAGTCTTCGGGGAGGTTGAAGGTGATGGACTAAGACAGTACCAGAGGGAGCCCTCAGCAGGAAGCAGGCAACACCAGGTTAACACAGCTTCATTTCCAAACACATCATGTCACAACTGAACTACGCAAACTGAGAGTGAAAGGCAATTCTGCCTTGGACACAAGGGGAGCAGACCTTGTGCTTGCTGGCAGGCAGGGCTGCAGACATTCCTCTGGAAAGCATTGCTTCTGCCCAGGCCCCACGCCCAAAGCACTGTTTCTTCTGTCACGTGCCTGAGCCACAGCCTCTGTTCATGTCCCCTGGGCTCCAAAGCACACAGGAAGACGATCCAGACCACACCCAAGTTTAGGACTTTAGAGGAAGTTCTCATGAGGAAAGAGCCCTCACCCAGCTGTGTAAGCAAGAAAGGATCCCCACACCGATTAGCGCTGGGCTACAGCCAAGTGCTAAGGCTCTCCTGGTGTGGTGGAGAGCGAGGTCATGAAGACCCCGGCACACATAAACCACCACAGCCAGCACTGCTCTGCCAGGGGCTTCTTCACATCCCACCAGACACACACAGGCTTTCCTCAACCCTGTGACAGCTCTTACCCTTTTACTGTGTGCATGTGTGTGAAGCCAGAGGTCAACATCTGGGGTCTTCCTTTACTTCCAGATTCCACTTCCCTAGCTCTGAGGTTATAGGTGCACACTCCAGGACCACACTTAGGTGCTGGGGACTGAACTCAGGTCCTCGAGTATCCACGGCAAGTACTTAAACAAAAAGGCCATCTCTCCCGTCCAGCCTCAATACTCTGAGAGGAAAAAGGAAGTTTTGCTCATTCCTGACAAAATGGTGTTCCCTGCTCTCTGGGAGGCAGTGAGGGGCTTTTCCTGTGACTTAGGGGAATGTGGTTGTTCCTCCCTTCCAGGCCACTGGCCATGGCTTTCTCTTTTCTGGTCTGCATTAATTGGGGCTCAGAGGCCTGCCATTGGGACCAGGAAACACACACCAGAGAGCTAGCTAAACCTGGCTTAGGATATTAGTGAACAAGGGTATTTTTAAAATTACATTTATTTATTTATTTATTTTTGGTGAGTGTGCATATGTGTGTGTGTAAGAAACACAGAGAGAGAACAGTTTACAAGATTCAGTTTTCTGCTTCCACCATGTGGGTCCCTCAGGTTGTCAGGCTTGGAAACAGGCAGCTTTACCTGTTCAGCCATCCTGCAGCCTGAGACCAGAAAGGTGAGAAGTCAGGATGCAGGCTGGTGGGGAAGTGGAGTTGGACTGGTGCAAGTCCATGTGGACCGGTGTCTCCTCCATCCAGGGCATTTTAACTGGGGAAGGGGAACCCTGGACTATGTTAAGGTAGGGTGTGGCACTCTGAGGTTCACCTATCGGTGGCAGCCAGGCACCCCTTGAGAACCTATGCCCCTGGGGATCACAGTGTGGTCCCCATCTCTCCCAATCTCTTATTGCTCCTTAGGCTGTGGCTTCTCAGAAGAGGCAAATCTGGATGGGTGGATGCTGAGATAAAGGTCAATCAAAAATGGACAGCCCCACTCACAGCTAGGACTAAGGGACCCCAAATTCCAAGATGTACATCTGGGAAAGCAACACTTGAGCAATGGAAATGGAACTTGTCACAGTCTCCTGCAAAGGTCTCAGAGATGGCCCTGCACCCACAGTGCCCGTACACTCCCTCTAGGAGCAGGACTTCCAAGGAGGCAGAGAGCGAGCTGGCTTCACATGAGGGCCTCTTGCCCCTCAGCAGGTGGTGGGCACAGAATACAGAAATGGGGGGAGGAGCCCGCAGTTAAGTGTGCCACCCGGGGGCACGGGCCACGGCTGCCTCTCCTCTGTGCAAACACGGCTTCAGCAGTGTGCTGTCCTCAGCAGCACATGGCATGTGCAGTGCCAACTGAGGCCCAGGGCTGGGTGAGCTCCCACAAGAACCCAGTGTGGCATCCTTCCCTGACCTTCCCAAGCCACCTCAGGCTCAGAGCCGACCCCGAGGTTGGTCAGTTCCCCAGAAGTCGCTCCCAAGTGATAGGAGTTCCTGCTGACACCCGGGAGGCTCGCAGATCCCCTGGAATGTTCGGGGCCCTTAAAGGGTCCCTGTCACAGTGACTCCATGCTTGTGGGCCTACCCAAGCATGAGGACATAAAACCTTCCCACAGTCCACAGCTGGGTAAGTGTGACGTCCTCGGAGACACAGAGAGCAGCAGAGACACACACAGAAACTCTGGTGCAGGAGCAAGGGTAAGACCCAAACGGCAATGAAGACATTTGGCGTAATTCTTCCAGATGCCATGATTAAGACTTAACCCAATTTAAAAATAATGCCACCGCAGGCCTAGTCCTAATCCCCGCAGGAATCTGGGGGCAATGGCAGCCCGTGGCCAGCAGAAGGGTCCACGGGCAGCAGGCTTGCCTACTCCACCTGCCTCCCACACACCTATGAGTCAACAAGAGGCAGTCAGTAGGCCCAGAGCCTTGGGGGAGAAGGGGCCATGTTTCTGAGTCACATATTTCTGCGACGGCTTTGTTATTATTTTTTTAAAAAAACATGATGGCACATTTTCACCATTGAGACCGGATGAGACCCGACCCTCAGGAAGGAATAAAATGTCAAGTGTCAGTCATGGCTCTAAGGCAGACGTTACAGCTTTCACAGGGATGAAAACAGAGACCCCGGGACACGGTGTGTCGGGGCGGATGCACGGCCCTCACAGCACCGTGGCCTGCACCACAATCTCGGGGTCCTCGATGTCTTTTTTGCTCTGCACCATCCTCAGCTCCAGCTGAGCCGGGCTGGGCTTCTTTCCTTCTCCTGCTTGAGCTGAGGAACAGAGGCAAGGTTAGAGCTGGAGGGATGCAGCCTCAGGCATCCCCCCTCCTCCCCACACTGGAGCTGCTGCTCCACACCGCCCCCTGCTGGCCCACTTCCACCAGGCAACAGGGTGCAGGGGCTGAAGGGAGAGCTCTCCCCTCCCTCCTGCCCTCCTCCAGACAGGGACCACCTACAGGAAGGAAAGGCAGAGCGCCAGGACAGGTACCTTTGGCACACCGGATGGTCCTCTGCAGCACGTGCTGCATGGCGGACACGGTTTTCTCACAGGCCACCTGCGGAGAGGACAGAGACATGGCCTTGGCCCACCTGGATTGAGCATCCCTGTCCAGGACAAGCAGCAGCTGCCCCAGTCACTCACACTGGACACAGCTGGGCCCCCCGTGGGGCTGACATCACGACAGCCCCCCAAAGAGATGCATCTGCATTAGCCTGTATCTGGAGTGTCCCCTGAAGCCCATGCTAGAGGCTGGGCCCTCTGCCTGAGGTGCTATTGGAGGGGAGGACAGCTCCTGGAAGTGAGGCCTGGTGTCCTGAGGTCCTTAGGTCCTTGAAGGTGGCTTCTGAAAGGGGATAGTGTAATTTCTTTATCTCCTTCCTGGATCCCACCCTAATGCACAGTCACAGGGCTTAAGCAACAAGGCCCTCTCGCCGTGGATAGACACCTCTGAACCATGAGAGGAAAGAACCTTTCGTCTTTATAAACTGTCTCAGGTATTTTGTTATAGTAGTGGAGAGAGAGCCAAGCAGACCCTGACTATTAGATTATCTACTTCGGTGAGGATGGAAATGCCTCCTGGGGAGGGACAGCAGCTTGTCAATACTGTGCACACTGGCACACTGCAGGCGCTGAACAGAATCCCTGGGAGTAATTAGTTTTAAAGACTCTATAAGGGAAAGCACCGCCGGCCTCAACTCTCAAGGCCAGAGGCCTGGGGGACTCAGCAGGTACCCAGACACTCCTCAGTCCCTACATGGGTTGGCTGATCCAGGGCTTGGCTTGGGAGCTGCTCTGTGAGGCTCCTCTGAGGGCCAGCTGGCAAGTTTCTGCTGCCCTGCACAAAGGGAACCCCCCACTGCTGCCAATTACACAGGGCAAGTCTGGCCTGGCCTGCACCTGAGGGAGGCAGGGGCTGGAGAGCCAGTGGAGGGCAAAGGCAGTGAACCTTCTAGACTTAACTTCAGAGTTTTCAGGGGACTTGACACATGGGAGTCTGTCTCCCTCTCCAGCATATAAGCAAGGAGCCAGAGACAGGTCAGAGCGGGGTGGAGTGGACGGTGGGACAGCACCAGGGAACCCATGTCCAGGTCCCCACATCCAACTGTCTCTCCGAGGTGACAGCCTTTCTCCCCTTCCTCCAGTCTAAAGGAAGGCAGCCCTCACCCAGATGTGCACCACGGGCACACAGTGCGGGACATCGAGGCTGTAGGTAGCAGTCTGCAGGCAGGCTCAGTCTACACTGGGGGAGGGGTCCTTCCAACTTTGCATTCTTCTTCTTTTGTGTTTGCTCTGCCGGGATGGGACCCAGGCCCTGTATCTGCTAGGAAAGTATTCTACCACCGTGGTAGTTTGAATGTAACAGTCCCCCATAATCTCACATGAAGTGGCAATATTAGGAGGTGTGGCTTTGCTGGAGTAGGTATGGCCTTGTTAAAGGAAGTGTGTCCCTGTGGGGGTGCACTAGAATATCACCCAGCGTGTCAGTAGAATCAGCTTGGGAACGAAAGGGCTTATTCAGTTTCCACTTTCATATCACTGTTCGTCACTGAAGGAAGTCAGGACAAGAGCTCAAACAGGGCCGGATGCTGGAGGCAGGAGCTATTGCAGAGGTCATGGAGGGGTGCTGCTTACTGGCTTGTTCCTGGTGACTTGCTCAGCTTGCTCTCTTATAGACCTCAGCCCAGGGATGGCACCACCCACAGTGGGCTGGACTCTCTCCCATCAGTCACTAATTAAGAAAATGCCCACTGGGCGGTGGTGGCGCACGCCTTTAATCCCAGCACTCAGGAGGCAGAGCCAGGTGGATCTCTGTGAGTTTGAGGTCAGCCTGGTCTACAGAGCAAGATCCAGGACAGACACCAAAACTACACAGAGAAACCCTGTCTCAAAAACCAAGGGGGAAAAGAAAGAAAGAAAGAAAGAAAGAAAGAAAGAAAGAAAGAAAGAAAGAAAGAAAGAAAGAAAGAAAGAAAGAAAGAAAGAAAGAAAGAAAGAAAGAAAGAAAGAAAGAAAGAAAGAAAGAAAGAAAGAGAGAAAGTGCCCTACAACCGGAGGTTTCCTCCTTTCAGATACCTCTGGTTAAAATGTGTGTCAAGTTGACATTAGCACATATGGGACCGTGGGTTCCTGAGCCCATAGTCAGCTGTACCTCCCACAATCTCCTGAGCTGGTGCACAGGCCCAGGCTCCCATTAAACCTGGTTTCCGGTCCCCCACCTCCCATCTCCCTACTCTGTTTTGACCACATTAACCTATTTTCCCACCGGAAGCACAGAGGTAGCTGTGTAGAGGAACAACATGGACAACTGACCTTCAGGTTGTCTGGGTGCTTGTGTGTCCACGCCAGAAGCATGGCAGCGAAGAGGTCCCCAGTGCCCACGAAGACGGCATCCACCTTGCGCATCTCCATCCGGATGCGCTGGGTCACCGTGGAGCCATCAGGCTTCCCTGGGGGAACATAAGCCAGGTCACTGGGTCTGAACCATCTCAGCTAGACAAGGGTCACCCCTGCAGTGGGAACCTGTCAGCCCAACTTGTCCCCACTTCTCCTGGAGTGACAAGAATGTCAGCACGTTCTCTCCTTGGGAGTGGTCATCAGATGTGGGGTGGCCTCCTTCAGGAGCTCTAGGACTCAGTGTGGGCTGTCATACTGACCCCCACTGCCACCACTGTCCCAAAGTGGAGTGAAACCCTGGACCCGGAGAAGCTGAAACTAGCATGACCTTTACACACTCAGAGTGCAAGGAACTGTGTGGATGCACTGCATGTGTGTGTGTGTGTGTGTGTGTGTGTGTGTGTGTGTGTGTGTGTGTATGTGTGTGTGGCATAGGAGCATTCGGGTGCACATCCCCATACCCTTGTGCATCCAGAACCCTCCCTGGAGTCAGTGGATGTGAACTGTCAGCCTGTGACTCAGGTTTCAGTACCATTGTGACATTGTTCAAACACAATGAACTCATGTGCTGTGTGCATAACCAGTCACCGAGTCCAGCAGAAACCTACTCCCTGTAGACACCTGGGCCACAGAAGCCAGACTCAGCTGGCCTCTGGCATAAGGCTCCGGTGCAGGGTGGTTCACCAGCCATGAGAACCTGGTGTTTCCAGCACAGCATGGGTCCCTGAACATCCGGCAAGTGGGAGTGGGTGAACCTGCTTATGTCCCAGTGCCCATCTAGTCCCCCCACTCCACAGAGCTCTGTCCTGAAGCTGCCTCTATCTACTCTCCTGAGGGGCATGAGGTACTAGCCACTTGCTGACCAAGTCATAATCTCCCTCCTACTGAGCCCCAAATAGTCTCTGGGCCCTGAAAGCCATGGGCTACAGAAACAGATGGACCCAGGAGCATGCAGGGGCAGGTGGAGCAGGTGGAGCAGGCACTTACGCATCCTCTGGCTGCCCAGGGCGATCAGGTAGTCACTGCCCTGTGGGGAGGGCAGGTCAGAGCTGGTAATGACCACTGTGTCAGGACCCATGCAGTGCAGCATGTCCATCACCTGCCAGGAGCAAGGGAGAGTGTCAGCACATGTAGCCACAGTGGCTCTTCCTGACAGCCATGCTTCTCAAGGGGACAGACCCCGGTCGGCCACCATCCTCTGCAATCAGACCTCAAGCAGGCAGGCGTGACCAGCATACTTGATGGGCTTCCAGAGAACCTGGAACATTGCACATGCACAGCCAAGCCTGTGGTCTGCCACCTTCTGCCAGGGCCATTGAGATTCCAGAGTCTGGAAGTGTGGGGAAGCCTGGGAGCCGTGTACCAAGTCCTTAGGAACTGGGAACCTAGTCAGATCCACCAGTGAGAAGCAAGCTTCTCTCTCCAAGCTGGCTTGTCTTTTTTTTCGCCATTTGTTTATTTATTGAGGCAGGGTCATACTATATAACTCTGGCTGACCTGAAATTGGTATGTAGACCAGGCTGGTCTTGAACTCACAGAGATTCTCCTCCTCAAGCTGGCGAAATTTCCTCAAATCCGATGGAAACTCCTGTCTGTACAGCTGTGCCTACAGGGCACAATCATGGGTACCTATGCAAGTGGCTCAAGAGGTGAACTAGCCACCAGTGCCCGCTCACAGTAGGAGATGACATTCATGGAGTTATATACTACACACTCTGTGGTCCAAGGCCACACAGGGGGTAGATGGGATAGCAACCCTGGTGTATGGGACTGCCTGGGTGTGGCACAGAAGATGTCTATCATGGGGCTGGAGAGATAGATGGCCCAGTAGTTAAAGGCACTGGCTACTCTTTCAGATGGCCTGGGTGTGGCACAGAAGATGTCTATCATAGGGCTGGAGAGATAGATGGCCCAGTAGTTAAAGGCACTGGCTACTCTTTCAGATGACTCAGGGTCAGTTACCAGCACCTACATGGTGGCTCTCAACTGTCCTTAACTTCAGTTCTAAGGAATCTGATACCTTCTTCTGGCTCTAAGAACACCAGGCATAGACATGGTGTACAACACATACATACAGGAAAAACACTCACATATAAGATACAAACAAATAAATCTTACAAAAGAAAAGATGCATTATCAACCCCATGAACACACAGGTCACAGGGCCAGGGAGGAGCCGCCACCATAGGCTTCTGGGTGGTTCACTCATGCCAGCTGCCTGAATGGTGTGAATTGAAGGTCTTCAGAGCAATGTGGGGCCATGAGGGGGACCCATGAGGCTGGCACACATTGGGCTATGGGTCTCAATAGGTAAGATTGTGCCCGGAGCTTACACAGTGCCGGACCCACAATAGGCACACATTACAGTGGCGATTACCCTGGGCTGACCTGAGAAAAGATATACTGATGTCCTCACCCCCAATTCCTCAAAGCGGGACTCTACTTGGCAATAATCTAAGGCTATAGTTTAGTGGAGTGTACCACAATGTCTTAAAAGGACCTCCTGGGGGCCTCAGAGGGAGTGCACCCTGCCTCCAACTGATTTTGGGGCTTTCAGACTCCAGACCTGTGAGAGGATGCTTGGCATGGCAGCTTCAGGTCGCAGACACGGACACATGGTGGACTGAGTATAGAACTGACAGAGGTACTGCTCAGTGACAAAGGCTGGTGCTCCCCACATCTAAGGTCAGAACTCAGCATCTTTTAGATGCCCATGTACCTCCCTGTGAACAGGGAGGTGTGTGAAGGTCTCCTTCCCGGTGAACAGGGAAGTGTGTGAGGATTCCTTCCCTGTGAACATGCCCGTGTGTGAGGGTCTCCGCCCCCATAAACAGGGATGTGTTTGAAGGTCTCCTTCCCCATGAACATGCCTGTGTGTGAGGGTCTCCTCCCCCATGAACATGCCCATGTGTGAGGGTCTCCTTACCTCCAGTGCCTCTTCCTCGCTGTGGATTTTTCTGCCACTCAGCAACCTGGAACACAGATGGGAGTGTGAGCCCAGTCCCTACAGTAAAGAAAGTAGAGCCATCCCGGCCACTGACCTACATCCCCACCAGAGGCCATCACGGCTTCTACTCCACAGGAACCAGGGGAGGCAGAGACACACACGGAAGAGTGGGGAAGGTCAAGAGTGAAATGTGGTATAAGGAAACTCACACACGTGGTGAGGTTCCAAACTGTGGTGAATGCCTTTAGGTGACAACAGAGAGAAACAACCCCTACAACCCCCAGAGTCTCTCAGCACAGCAGTCAGGTAACCAATGTGCGTGGAACTCTGAGGGCCACAATGACCAACACAACCCATGCACCTGCTTCAGCCTTCTGACAGCACAGGATCCTCAAAGGGATGCCATCCCTTACTTGGGAAGGACCCAAGGCTGGGGTCCTCAGCTACTCCATCTAAAAATGCCTACCAGTGTCTGCATCCAAGGATTACAGGACCCTGCTCATGGGACAGAGAGGCCTGTGCCCTGCAAGTCTGGGTAACCAGGAGGTTTCTCTCTCTCTCTCTCTCTCTCTCTCTCTCTCTCCCCCCGTTTTTCAAGACAGGGTTTCTCTGTGTAGCTCTGCAGCTTTCCTGGAACTCTCTCTGTAGGCCAGGATGGCTTCAAATTCTCAAAGCTCTGCCTGCCTCTGCCTCCCGAGTGCTAGGATTAAAGGGGTGCCCCACCACCGCCCGGTCAAGGGCAGGTTTCTTAGGAGCTGACTCTTCAGCTAATCATGGCTGTGTGCTCTGAGCTGAGAGAGATCTGTGGCCTGCAGTTCCACCTGGGGCATTCCCAGCCACATGTCTTTCTCTCTTTGGAGCATCCTGCTAGCAGGGAGATACTGTGAGCCAACACGATCATGGACCAAACACCAGAGAGAAAGAACACTGTGGTTACCTTAGAGGCCATGGGAACACTGTGGGGGCCGGGGGTATGTGTTTACAGGGGCAAGGGTGACATGATCTGTCTAGGGCAGGCCAGGCTTCCTAAGGGTCACCTAGACACCCGAGAGGGCAGATGTGGGGCTGCTGGGGCACGTATGAAGACGGTGCAGGGCTCACCAGGGCATCTGGTCCTTCTGATTGTGTAGTTACTTACTCAGCCTCAAATTGATTGGGAGTGATGATGTCTGCCACGGGCACCACTTTCTCCCTGTACACGGGAAGGAGGTCCTGGGGGACATACTGGAGAGCACAGGAGACAAAGAAGGAGATCACTCACACGGAAGGAGAGCCCAGGAGAGGGATGCTCCCAGCCCAAATCCTGTGGGGAGACCTGGCATCCTCACCAGGAAAGGTACACAGGGACCGGGACACAGAAGGGTGTCACCAAGTAAGAGAAGTGCCTGGGGCAGGAAGGGGAGGCCTCAGCTCACCACAACCAGAAGGGAGGATGGGAAGTAGGGAGCTAAGACAGAGGACCCCACCGGATGACTGGAGGCAGCCTCGGGCCCTCAGGACCTGCTAGCTGGGCTGGGCCGACCTGGCTCTGGTAGCCCGAGTCCTGGGGCTGGGACTGGCATAAACTGAAGAAGAGCTAAGAATAGAGTAGACCACTTGCACAGCCCAACCCCTAGACTTGGGCCTGACCGTGACATCCAAAAAGGCCCTTATACAATGGAGTTCGGTGAATGGAACACACACCAGTGGTAGTGCATTTGGCATGTGGCCCTGGGTTTGACCCTCTGCACATAAACAGAATAAAACTCATCATATGAGCTACAAAATTTCTTGCTTGGTGGAACCTAACACATTATCTTGAATCTGGCTAGTGGTTCTCAACTTTCCTAAGGCTACTCCATTTTAATATAGCTCCTCATGATGTGGTGACCCCCAGCCATAAAATTATTATCACTGGTCCTTCATAACTGTAATTTTGCTACTGTTATGAATTGCAATATAAGTATCTGATCTTATATTGCAGGAGATCTGATCTAGGCCCTCCGGGGAAAGTTATTTAATCAAAACCAGGACACATCACAGCGACACTGAGCCCGAAGCAGAGCTCTTTAGGACCCAAACACCAGCGTCTCTAGGTCGGCTGGGGTCATTGCAGCAGGCAGCATCAGGAAGAAAGGAGGGGTCTGGTGCAGGGAACCTTCCAGAAAATAGGCACTGGAGAAAGCAGATGAAAAACAGCCACCGAGCAAACCAGACACTGGTCCAGTCACTGCCACCGGCCTCCACTGGGAGAGCAGGGCGGAAAGGACGCTGGTCCAGGTGAGTCCTGTACTGGTGTGGACCCTGTGTGGCCGGCTGTGCCCAGGGAATTCACAATGAGTAACACATGAGTCAAAAGCCACAAGGGAGGCAAATGCCAGGGTGGTCTGTGTGTTAAAACACTGACTTTGAAGCTTTAGGCCTCTGAGTTGAGGCTCCCAATTCCACAGTCTGAGGTGTCTGAGACCAGTTTCACTCATGAATTGTGACCCACCCACTGTCCAGTTTTGAACAGCTGGGGAGCTCAGAGTGACTTCCTCATTGTTAAATGCACAAGGGGAAACTAACCGGAGGAAAAAACATTTACATGAGAAGGTGATCCGGCTGTGACATCCCTCACCACAGTGATCTGCAGTGTGGACAGGCTGACATGGCTGGTGAGGCGACCCCTGCCTCCCTGACTGCTTCACATGCATCCCTCCTGAGACTACAGAGAGGACGCCTCTCCTGGATGGAGGAGCACTGTCCTGCAGTCCAGGGCAAATGGCTAGCCTTCTCTCCTGCAAGAGCCTCCAAACCAGCTTTTGAGAAAAACCATTTGCAACAGGAGAAACTCGGGACATTGACCTTCAGTGTCCACACCTGGAGCTTTATTAGACAGCCTGTCCATGGCTGACAGACTGTCTATGGTACACACCCTAACGCCTGTCGTCCATTTGACCAACCTCCTAACAGGGGTGTCTCAGCCTTGTATGGGGGTCACACTGGTTGACCCGGGAAGGTGACCTTCTCTATGGTTCAAAGCAGATGCACAGACCACACGTTTAACAGCAGCCTGGGTACACTCACCATGGAGCCTTCGCCGTTCCACTTGTCGCCCATCACGGGATCACACACTGTGGGGACACAGCATCTGGTCAGCAGCTGCTACAGCTTCCAAGGACAGACCTCCACACTGTTTGCTTTCTCACTGTGTAGCCCAGGCTAGCCCTGGACTCCCAATCTTCCTGCCTCAGCCTCCCATGTAGCTGGGAAAGCAGGCATGCACACCACACATGCCTCCATATCTAACTCTTGCTCTAACTGCCTGAGTGTGTGCCTGCATGTATGTACATGTACCATGTGTGCAGGTGCCCAGGAGTTCAGAAAAGGGCAGGAGATCCCCTGTAGTGGGGTTTACAGGCAGCTAGGAGCCACCAGAGTGGGTGCTTGGAACTGAACTCGTGGCTTCTGCAAGAGGAGTACACACCCTTAACTGATGACAGGTTCTCAATTTGCCCTGGCTGGCTTTGAACCCACTATGTAGATGGGATGACCCTGAACTTCTGACCCTCCTAGTACTAGGATTAGAGGTGTACACCTGCACATTCGGTTTATGTGGTGTGAGGATCTTTCCTCAGGGCTTTGTGTATGCTAGGCAAGCACTGTACCAACTGAGCCACACCCCTGGTCTCTCAATTTTTTTTTTTTAACACTACATACATGTGGAGACACAGGACAATTTTGCGCCCTAGCACTTTGAACTTCTCTGTCCAAGACAACCAGGTCCCCGGGACAGTTTCACATATAACTTACCATCATCATTCACACCTTCTTCTCAAGAACACATTATTACCTCAGGTCACCTGGACTGGCATAGTGCCCTCCCCCCTGGCCTGGCTGAGACTAGTAACCCAGGTTTCACGTATCTTCCCAGGTTCAGGCACATTCCCTTTGGACCACAGTCCACTGCATGGACAAAGCAATGTGCCACTGGCCTTTGGGCAGGACACACTGCACACCCGGAAGACTGGTGTTCAGGCTGCTCCACGTGGCACATGGATGGACCCAGGGCTGCCTGGCAGCCACAGTGCCACTCTCCACGCAAACTGGATATGGTGTGTCACCCCATCCCCTACCCACTAGTTTGGCCCAGCCTGGGGTATCAACCCAACCTACATCCTCTTTAGGGTCAGACCTCACACATCTTGGGCACCCCAGGCCTTCACACATACTAACCGTCTCTTCCTATGCACCTCACAAGAAACCCTATAGTCACCTTGAAGAACTTCTCAATTCCCCTGCTGAGCCTGCCCTCAAGACTCACTCCTCCTCTGAGGTCCCATAAGTCAAATAACTAATAGGTAAAGGCCAAACAGGCGGCGAGGAAGCCAGAGACAGTTTGCTGAGCTGTCCTGTCCTGAGGGTATGATCAGCATGGGACAGAGTGGAGAAGGGGCATCGTGGTCCAGCTCTCACCGTACACGAGCCGGGGGTTCTGCTGCTTCAGCTCCCGTACGATGTCCACCACCATGGCCAGGAAGGACTTGTCTCTCGTGTAACCTTGGGAAGGAAAATCCAGGTTTATCCTCCCAAAACAGGACACACTGACCACCAGGGCATCTATCTGCCCTAATAAGAGCCATCAAGCATGCATCGGCCTGGGGGCAGACCAAGGAATACACAAGGTCTCCGTTAGTCTGTACTCATGGAGGGGAGGACAGGCAGCTCCCAGGGACATGAGTTTTGACTGACAGATAACTTGCAAATTTTCCACTCTCAACAAAACATACCACTTTAAAAAAATATTTAATTTATATGTGCGCCTGAGTGTATGCCTGTGCACCATGTGTGTGCATGAGTGCTTAGAAGTCAGATGACGGTGTCAGAGACCCTGGAGCTGGAGTTACAGGCAGTTGTGAGCTACCATGTGGGTGCCGAGGACTGAGCCTGGGCCCTCTACAAGAGTGGTAAGTGCCCTTAACCACTGAGCCATCTCTGCAGCCTCTGTGTCTCTAAAATGTTTTATTCAGGGGCTGGAGAGATGGCTCAGCACTTAAGAGCACTGGCTACTCTTCCAGAGGTCCTGAGTTCGATTCCCAGCACTCACATGGTGGCTCACTCCAGTCTAAAATTGTAGTCCCAGGAGATCCAATGCTCCTTTCAGTTGAGCAGATGTGTATGCAGACAAAACACCGATCTAATTTCTTTCTTTTTGGAAGCAAGGTCTCACTATGAAGCCTTGGCTCACCTGGAACTCCCTATGTAGACTAGGCTGCCCTCAATCTCACAGAGCTCCATCTGCCTCAGTGTTGAGATTAAAGATGTGTGCCACCATACCCAGGTAAAACAAGGCACTTTAATTGGGTTGAGTTCGAGGCCAGCCTGGTCTACAGTGCAAGTTCCAGGGCAGCCAGGACTGTTACACAGAGAAACCCTGTCTCAAAACATACAAACAAACAAACAAACAAACAAACAAATCCAACTAAATTAGGGCCAATGTGATGGCTTACTGAATAGGGATGCTTGCTGATTTATCTAAAGACCTACTTTTAATCAATCTCTGGGACCCACAGGGTGGAAATACCTCTGCACCCATGCTGTGGCACTGTGTATGCACAATTGTGTGGATATGGACATACATAAATACAACAAATCAGTAAATAGATTCAAAATGTAGAGAATACAACCAGAAACGTTATGTTTCTGTTATCAGATGAACTCATGGAGTGTTTCACCATCAACCCAGGGCGGCAGGACTCTAACGGCCTCCAGAATGTGTCGGTGCCTAGTGTACACCAAGACCCCCTGAGAAAGAGGCAGGGAGCAGGCCTCAGCCTAGGGAGGGGAATCTGTGCTTGACCTGTCACCAGCAGGCTGGGGACCCTCACCAGTGAGCACGTAGTCGTACTTATTCACATCGTTTATCTTGAGACCTTCGTACAGTTCATGGAGTTCCTGTGAATTCAGCACTTGGCCCTTCCAATGGGCGTAGCCTGCAGGAAGAAAACAGGCTAAGCTGTGGGTGTGGGAGCCCCAGGTTTCCCTGGTGACCATCTCAGCTGATGACCACCACCTACGCCCCTTGAGGAGATCTAGAGGGCTGTTCTAAGGGCAGGCCTGAGGCACAGACTGGGCCCAGTGCCTCAGTGGCATCCCAATACCCTAGAAGCACCCCTGTTCCTGCACTGTGGGGGCTGAACAGTGGTCTCCACCCTGCCATGCCTAGTTTCTATCAAATCAGTCCAGGGCAGCAGATGCTCAGTGTCCTAGGTAGCCCTTTGAAACCTTGTCCCATAAGATGTGGATAGGGACACCAGGGCACACAGCTGTTTACTTCCGCATTCAACGGGAGCAGCTGAAGGCAGACCACCCAACCCCTCTCCTTAGCCTAAGGTAACGCCATAGTAGAAAGCAAACAGACACGCAGGTCACCAGCTGTCAGCAGGGGGACGCGGCAGCACTCCCTGTGATTTACCTGGGCAGCTCTGCCACCACAGGAAATGCTATGGCTGCCAGCTTAGCAGAGAGGGAAACTGAGGCACAGAGGCTTTCCTACCAGTCAGCTCCAGAACAGGGGTCACACACACCAGCCATGGTGTGGGGGCAGACCCTGCACACAGTGGCACTTCTGGGTTCCATCCCCCGGCCACAAGCGGTGGCACCTACTTCCCTCAGGGCCAGGTTACACACCATGCTCACTTCTGCCATGACTACCACCCAAAGGACCTACCTGTGTGGTTGGAAAACTGCACAGAGTTCACGGCATCAACCTCAAATCCCAAAACCTGCAGGACAAGGACAAGAGGTGTGAGAGTGCCTGTCTGTGACCCCAAGAACCCAGGGCAGGGCTCCCAGCCATGACCAGAGTCTTGACTTGAGGAGGGTAACAGATGAGACCATCCCGGTGGTACAGACCCCTGGGCAGGACGGTCGCAGGGTGGGAACAGAAGGCCTTCCCAAGCCAGCCAGATGTTTGCATTTCAGGGCCACACAAGCCTGACTGTGAGATTCCTTTGTTCCTTCATTCTGGGAAACTGCCCAAAGGGCCAGGGTGGAGACACTCCTCTCCCTTGCTGGGGCGCACTAAAGGGATCATGGGGCACTCCTGAGGACCCACCTGACGGAAGAGGCCAAAGAAAGCCCTACAAGCCCCTGTCTGTCCAGAGAGAGGGCAAGGGTCCCCTGGGTCTTCTAACCCACCCCTGAGGAACAAGACCCAGAGCAGCTGGGGTAACTCTGCCCAGACAGCCTCTACCACACCGGCTAGCCAAGTCTCCTTCCCTCCATGGCAACGAGAGAAAGAAGGTCCCACGTCAGGGCTGAGGTCCCCACATCAGGGCTGAGGTCCCCACATCAGGGCTGAGGTCCCCGGAACAACCACATTCGTTGAGCAGCTTGCCGCTCTGAATGGCCTCTCACAGCTCCCGTGGGACTCATCCAGACGGGACAAATGGGCCTCCTGAGACACGCTGGGCAGAGACCGAGGCTCCGTGTGGGCAGCTGTTCATCCTCAGCACACAAAGCAGCCCACTAAGCCAAATTACAGCTATGGACCTCCAAGTCAACTTAAAGCGATCACCGAGTTTAAAAGCTTTTTATTTTAAAGTGAGAGGCCTGAGCTGGGGAGCTCACGCAGTCGGTAAAGTGATGGCTGTGCGAGCTTGAGGATGGACCCGAACTCGATCCCTCAGAACCCGCACAAAACGCCTGGTGCGTGGCTGGTGGTGGTGGTAGTGGCGCACACCTTTAATCCTAGCATGTGGGAGGCAGAGGCAAGCAGATCTCTGAGTTCAAGGCCAGCTTGGTCTACAGAGAGTTCCAGAACAGCATGGGCTACATAGAGAAACCCTGTCTTAAAAACCAACCAATGAAGCCAGGCAGTGGCGGAGGCACACACCTTTGATCCCAGCACTTGGGAGGCAGAGGCAGGCGGATCTCTGTGAGTCTGAGGCCAGCCTGGTCTACAGAGTGAGTTCTAGGGCAGGCTCCAAAGCTACACAGAGAAACCCTGTCTCAAATATATATATATATATATATATATATATATATATATATATATATATATATATATATATATATCAATCATACAAACCAAACCAAAAAAACCCTAGTATGGCAGTATGGCAGTGCTGGCCCCAAATTCCAGTGCTGAGGAGGATTCCTGGGGCTCAGTGGCCAGCCACCCCACCCTAACTGGTGAATTTCAGGTCCGCTAGAGGTCCCGTCTCAAAAACCAGGGAGGGGTTCCTCAGTTAAGAATGCTTGTGTGCAATCATGAAGAGCAGAGTTTAGACCCTAGCAACCATTGTCACAAGCCAGGTGTAACAAAGCTCCAGGGAAGTGTGAGACACTATCACTGGCCTTGCTGGTTTCCAGTCTGGCTGAGAACACATGTGCCCGGTTCAGGGAGACCCTGCCTCACAAGAACAGACAGCGAGTGAGAGGGGGAGTCGCCGGGAGAACCCCTCTTCCCTGGACTTTGTGAGCACACAGGTGAGCACACATGGTCACATACTCACACACATACCACACAGACACAAGTAAGTAAACCTGTCTGTCTGTCTGTCTGTCTGTCTCTGGTAAACAGTTCTTGAAGAACAGTACTTGGAGTTGATCTCTGGTACCTCCACAGGCATAGACGCACCCACACAAACAGGAGACCTTCCTCTACAAATAAGTGGTCCTTTTTTAAGTGAAAGGGGCAAAGGATGATTATGTCTCGAGGGTCTGGACAACCCCAAAGCCATTGACTGCTGCGCCCCTCATGACTCGGAGCCACAGTGATTTCTCCTGTTACTTCCTCCACTTCCCTGTCTCCCCACACTCAACCACGAGGACCCACACTCTACAGAGCACTCAAGGTCTATCAGCTGCCAGAGGTGGCAGACGCTGGACTCAAGCAAGAGAGATTCCTCTGTCCACCGCCCGGCTCTCATCCGACAACCCTCAGGGCCCTGCTGGGCCTCTCAGCCTCACCCTCTCGCCTCTTTCAGGCAGTTTCTTTCTCGGTGCCATCCAAGTAGATCCAGGACAGCGGTCCACCCCACGGCCCCATCCCTGGCCTTGCAGTGGCCACCACATCCCTCCATGGAGGTGGCCATTTCAGCTGCACACAAATCGCCCAACACAGAGGAAAGGCCTCTCTCTAGGGCCCTATGCTCAGTGTGTGTGTGTGTGTGTGTGTGTGTGTGTGTGTGTGTGTATGTGTGTGTGTGTGTGTGTGTGTGTGTGTGTGTGTGTGTGTGTGTGTGTGTAGGCCAATCTAGCAGAAATCTGGCCATACTCCAGATCTCAGGCACCTTGGCGAGGGAGCCTATGAAACCCAGGCATGGCTGCAAGTCTATGAACGTAGCAGCGGACCTTCCATGACCATCCCCACAGAACATCAGGCCTATTTGTGGATTCCAACTCTTTCCTATCTTTCTGATCTGGAGCCAAGATACTCTCAACCATGACAGGCAGGGGGTCAAAGAGGATTTGTGCTGTCCCCTCAGGTCACTCAGAAAGGGCCAGCATCCTGTTCTGGTACTATATTTAGCTCGGCAGGAACATGGGATTCGGCCTTGTGCTGATCCTATCTACAGGCAGGCCACAGGGACCAGGACACTCACCAGGACTATGAACTGACCCCACAGTGTCCTCCCACCTCCAGTTCAGGTCCCAGGGTCACTATGCCCAGACTGCTGCCACCATCACTGTCCTCTCCTCCTACGTGCCAGGCCACGATTGCCCAGCATCTCTCAGAAGGTCGGCCCCTCGACAGCAGCCTCTGTGCAGCACCCCTTTCCTTTCGGGGTGGTCTGCCTGCCAGAAGGACCTCCTTTGCTTGCTGAACCCCTCAGGTACATCATTCCCCAATCATCAGATGGCTGTCGCTAGAAACAGCGTCCCCTAAGTTCGGGCCTCCAGTCCCCTAGCCAGGTCTCCCCTAAAGCTCACTCCTACAGCAATGCCAGGCAAGGGCCACTGAACAAGATCCCAAGTAAACATATCCCCCAATGTAGAAGCCACCAAGAGAAGGGGCCAGAAAGAGGACCTGCCGGGGTGTGGGCGCCAAGGGTCCAGGACTCAGGAGGAACTGGCTCAATGGCCATGACTGTCTACTGCTGATATATGGAGGGATGACCCACCAGAGTCTCAGGCAGTGGTTCTCAACCTGTGGGTCAAGAGCCCCCCACAGGGGGTCATATATCAGATCTCCTGCACATCAGATATTTACATTACATTCATAACAGTAACAAAATTACAGTTATGAAGTAGCAACGAAATAATTTTATGGTGCGTGGGGGGGTGGGGGTGGGTCACCACAACATGAGGAACTGCATTAAAGGGTCGCAGCATTAGGAAGGCTGAGAACCACTCTGGACTCTAGTGCGACAGAGGTCAGGAGTATGAAAACTTCATCACACCCTTGCCAGAACCTCAAGGTCAGAGAGCCGAGGAATCCCTCCTCCAGGACACCTGACCAAAAAAGAGCCCCGTGAATCGGACCCACGGTCACCAGAGGGGACAGATATCAGTCACTGTAGAGTGCCAGAAAACAGACCCTTTACAGCACACCGTTCCTCAGATCCCTCTGATAGAGCAGATTAGTGACCTACAGAACCACCCGGACGAGGCGAGGCAGCCTATAGGACAGAGAAACGGACACAGCGAGTGAGAGCCCAGGAGAGAAACAGATGCTCGAGACAAGCCTTGGGTAGCGCTGGGGGGAAGGGGTGGAGTTCTGGGTACTGGCCACATGCCACTCATTCTGTGTGACAGTGTTTGCTTTGTGCTAAGCCATCGAGCTCAAGTGCTTATGGTTTGCATTCATACGCTCATCCCAAAAAACTTAAGCCAGTATTATCGCTGAAGCAATGCAACAAAAATTAGCAGCTGTATTAATCCGGGAAGGTAAAAAAAACAGCGCCTCGCACATCCGCTTGCCTATTCCAGACTTCTGTGCACCAATGCTTCCAGCCTCTCAAATCCCTTAAAATTCTAATCAACTGTGATGAGCCAGGCTGGAAGCGGTGATGACACACGTCCCGGAAACCCTGCCAGCCTGTCCTGCCGGCCCCGCTGCTTCTGCGTGTGCGGATAATTAATCCTCCGGAGCTGGCGCACACATCTGAGAAAGGAATCGCTATTTTTCCACTTCTCAATGATGGCGCTGAGCCCCGGTGCTGGCATTTCCATTTCAAATATTACTGTCAGAAGTGCTGTGTTAATCAGTGTCCTATGTTAGTTTCAACATTTCCAGAAATCACCCCTCCCCGCAAGCTCAGCCATCCTTAGCTGTGAAGGCAAGGACAGGGGCCTCGCTCCCAAGTGGGGAGCCCTGGGCCCCAGAGGAAAGAGTCTGCTGCCACTTAACTCTTCCCAGTTCAAGTCTATCCTTCTGGGAGGCCATGGCTGTGACTCTGGGAGGTCACATCCCTGTAAAGCAGTGGCTCCTGGCCAGGTCCTTCCAACAGGAGGATCGAATGGGGCCGGAGTGGAAGACAATGTGCCCGCTTCCGCTGGTTGACTCCACTCCAGCAGCATGCTGAGTCCCCTGGGTGATGCTCCTTTTATGCCAAGTGGCACATCTCTCCCACCAGCATTCTCCTTCCCTAAGTAGCGATGGCTCCTTCCCTAGGGGCAGCAGGACCTGTTATGTGACTTTCCCATACTTTGATTTTTGCATCCATCAGCCGGTGTTCCCCTTTCCCCGGCCTGCTTGCTCTTTAAATGTGCGTGTTTGGTTTTGATACAAGGTCTGGCTGTGTAGCCCAGCTTACCTTCACCTCAAAGCAAGCCTCCTAACGCAGCCTCCCAAGTATGTAACATCACATTCTGCTTTTCACCCTGATTTTGAGTTCTGGTGACCAGCCTCTTCTCTCTTAAAGCTGGTGCTGATGCTGACAGGCATCCCCCGCCCCCTCCCCCCATCTCCTTTTGCTTTCTCTGTACTCCCAGTACCTGCCTTGACAAATGTCACCACTTGCTGATGTTACCCCTCTGGTTTTACTGTGTGCCCCAGCCCGATACACCTTGTCTCCCAGCCCAAGGGGTGCCAGCAACAAAATAGTTCTTGCCTCAAGCAGGGCTCAAGACTATGCCCCCCCCCACACACACACACACTGAACAGCTAGCTGTCTTCTCCCCAACGTTCACCTCCTGACAACATGCAGGGCAGATTCCTTCCTGCCCTCATGATGGCCCCACAGGTCACTCTGCATGAACAGACCTCTGCCCCTCAGGGCCTCCTGACCCTGGGCTATATAAGAGTGGAACTGCTGATCTGTCTATCTCGGAAACCATGCATGTACTCAAATGCACTCAAATGTCCCATGTCAGACAGGATTCTAAGAGTGGCCCCATTGGCCCTTGGTCACCCTTGTGAGACTCTTCTAAGTGTGTGAACTCCCTCCCAGGGCCACATTTTTGCTATTTAGTTATAGGAGCCTTTTGAGAGTAGTTCCCCTAGATTGCAATGCATGGGGGCCTCGGAGATGTAAAGGCTAAGAAGGACCCAATGAATGACAGCCATCTAGAAATGATGGGGAACGACATTGTATAGTCCAGGGTTATACTGAGCCACTGCCTCAGAATACCTATACTCGTACAGTTACATCAGAAGGAGGCAGGTATGCGGTCTAACCTCACCACTTCCCAAGCAACTACCTACACCTGACCATCATCTGTGCCCAAGGTTCACATACACAGCTCTCTCTGCACGGTGGGCACCGCACAGGAGAGAAGCCATTTATTTCTCCCTGCCTCGAGCAAGAAGCTTCATTCAGCCCTAGAGGGAACACTCGAGAAAATCTAGTGGGTACTGTCTGGCAGCCCTCCCCACCCCACACCACCTCTAAACATTAATGCCTCACCACCAGAACACAGTAAAAACAAAACAAAACAAAAAAACAACCCACAAACAAGCTGCATGAAGGGGCGTACCCGAGGCTGAGGCAGGACAGCAGGTAGGAGGCTAGCCTGGACCACACAGAGAGACCCTGTCTCAAAACAGTAAAACAAAAAGAAGAGATTCACTTGAATGAGGAGAAAGTCTGGAAGGCAGGAGGAATTGTCTGTCCCTCAAAGCGCAGCCTTGGTTTTGGGGGATTGTTTTCTTTTGGCTGTTTATTTTGTTCGTTTTTGAGACAGGGTCTCATGCAGCCCAGGCTGGACTCTAACTTTCTATGTGTCCAAGGATGGTCCTTCTGGTGGCGAGAATAAGACTGGCCCCCAGAGGTCACCAGGGAGTGGCACTATTTGAAAGGGTTAGGAGGTGTGGCCTTGTTGGAGGATGTGTGTCGCTGGGGGTGGGCTTTGAAAAGGTTTCAGAAAGTCCATGCCAAGCTTCAGAGGCCTGTGGATTTAGATGCAGAACCCTCAGCTCCTTCTCCAGCTCGATGTCTGTCTGCCATGAAGAGAATGGGCTGTAAGCCAGACCCATGCGAACGCCTTCCTTTGTAAGATTTGCCATGGTCACATGGACAGTCCTCAGTTCCTGCCTCCACTTCCCAAGTGCTGCAGACCATCCCTTCCACAAGCCCTGCTCCCCTCCCCGCAGCTGCCTGGGTCCCCAGAGGCAGCCTGCTCCAGGCCTGTGTGACCAGTCTGTTCTCACCCCTCTAATGGTCTAAACTGACTACTGTGTCTCCACTGTGTGCATTCTACCTCTGACCCAGACGGATCCCACTATGCCTCTCTAAGTCCCACATTTTAGGGTTTTCTGTTGTTTTTGGATGAAGCCAGGACCCCTGATCACATGCCATGAACATAGACCAGCACCCAAGGCAGAAGGCTCATCTCCTGGGATTCTGTGAACCCACACCAGGCTCATAGAGCTACTGACCACCTTTTGCACTCCAAAAAGTTCTGAACACCCCATACCATTGACTGCTCACTTTTCTTTTGCAGTCCTGGAACTCAGTCTGTAGACCAGGCTGGCCTTGCTCTCAGATCTGCCCACTGCTGCTGCCTCCCGGATGATAGTGCACCACCACTGCCCACCTAGAGGGCAGCAGCTTCCTTTGGTCCACACTGTGGCTTCCATGGTTTCATTTATCCATGGCCAATGAGATTCCAAAATATTGAACTGTCTTGAGGGGCTGGGAAGATGGCTTGGAGACAAAGTCCTCACCACACAAACCAAGAATAAACATGAGGATTAAGATCTGGATCCTCGCTGGGCGGTGGTGGCACGCGCCTTTAATCCCAGCACTGGGGAGGCAAAGTCAAGTGGATCTCCGTGAGTTCAAGGCCAGCCTGGGTTACAGAGTGAGTTCCAGGAAAGGCACAAAGCTACACAGAGAAACCCTGTCTCAAAAAAACACAACAAAACGAAATATCTGGATCCTTGGAACCCATGTAAATGCCTGTGGATGTGACAGCCCTCAGGCCTCCACACGCACATACCTAACTATGCATGTCCACACATGTATCATGCACTTGTGAACGTGCAAACATTCATCTCATACCACACACATAGGCCAAATAAAAATCTCTCTTGACTCTTGAGGTAGAGGATAGATAAGAGTGAGCACACAGTCACTAACAGATTGAAGTGAATAGACATTTTGTCTGCATGCATGTATGTGCACCATGTACATACAGTGCCTATGAGGCCAGAAGATGGCATGAAACCCCTGGAAATAGAATCACAGACCTATGTGAGCTGCCATGTGGGTGCTGAGTGGAACCTGGTCCTCGGCAAGAGCAGCCAGTGCTCCTAACAGCTGAGCCATCTCTCCAGCCCCACATTCTAACTTATTTCATCAGGCAGGTAACAGCTACTCTCCTGTGCTACGGTTGTTAAGCTCTGCAAGTGCCAGGCTTATAAACTCAACTTTATCATAGGTGTATGAGCCCAGGACAAAACACTCTATATACAGCATCCAGTGTTACCTTTGTTTTCAGGAATCTACCACGAATCTTAGAACCAGTTCCCTACAGATAAAGCAGACACTGCATACTTTTTTTAGCGCCAAGCCTTGCCTGTAATCAGGCTGAAAACAATCCCAAGTTCAAGGCCAGCCCGAGTTACATAGTGAGATGAAAGGAGAGAGATAGGGTTAAAAAACAAACAAACAAGGAAAGTCTTGCCTTCTGGCCTCTGCTGTAGTGCTCCAAAACCTGCACGGGATTCTTAAGGCTCTGGGTACCCCCACACTCCCATGGGTTCTGCATGAATGCTGAGCTGGCCAGATGCTGTGCCTGAGCCTCCAATGGCAAAGTCACACCCACCACTACAGAAGACAGGAATGTCTCGGCTGAGATGCATGCCAGAAAAAGCTCCTGTTATTACAAAACTGGGTGGAGACCCAGCTCTAGCAGAGGCAGAAGGTCTGGCTGACCAAACGGATGACGGTGTGAGCTGGAAACCAAAGCTGGAGGCACAGTGGCACCGAGAGCCAGCGGTGCCGAGAACGACAGCTAGGAGCTGCCTCTCATCCGAGTGTCCAGCACGGGACAGAACTTCCTGACCTGCTGATGGAGGAGGGTGGGGGCCGGGCAAACTGGACAGCCCCATCCTCCGGAGAAGCCTCTGCATGTCCCCTGCGGTAGTTAAAACATCCCAGACAGAGTCTCTTATACTTCTCCCTCCCACTGCTGGGGCCAACAACACCTCCACATGAGTGCTCCTGGCACCTAGGAGAGTGAAAGCCAAAACAGGAACATGAAGCTTGCCTTTCCTGCTTCCTGCTGCCCATGGCTGCCAGACACAGACTCCTCTTCCTGTCTCTCATGCAACCCTCAGGACCCTGGCCCAGCAGTGATGTGCACTAGGCTGGGGTGGCTGCCATGAGCAGGTGGTGCACACCCCAGGGGCCCCATGCCCGCCTCCACTGCTGCATCATCAGCGCTCCGGCAAAGAGGCGCACACAGCCTCAGCCACGCTGCCAGGAGAGGCTTGTTTAGAGTAATAGCTCAGCTCATCTCCAAGGGAGGCAGAGACACTCAGCACAGCGGGAGTGGGTGAGCTCTGGAATATTCCAGTGTGGTTCTCCCACAGGCATCTAAGGACAGACAGGAGGGGCAGGCCGAGCCTCACAGGTGTTTCCAGCTGTGGAGAACCAGTCCTGGGGCTGGTGCCTAAAAGCTTCTTTCACAGATGGGAATCAGCAAGCAGGCCGGGCAAGCATCTTGTGACTGTTGTGACCGTGAGCAATCTAACAGCCAAGGGCCCTACATGGTTCCCATCACTGATCACTGATCAGCCTTATCATCCAGCCAGACCACACCCTCTGATTTCCATGGTGAACTGCTAGTAGACAGCCTGCACCCCACAAAGCATCTCTTTAGGAGTTGCTCACTCCAAGTCCTGTGGCCACCCCAGCCTGGCTCACAGAACTCACTGCCAGGATCACAGTGCTAGGCAGGCCTAGCCAAAGGCCACGTCTACTGCAGGGGTCTGCCTGTGCTGGGCTGCAGTGACGTCCAAAAGGAAGGGGCCTGTGCTGAGCTCACGGTGGCATCCACTTCCCGACCTTGTTGGCACTTGTTGCTGCCAGGTCACTCTGAGACTCAGTAACCCAGATACGGGGTCACCTCGGTTCCAGAGGGTCACGGAGATGCAAGCCTTCCAAAAACTGCCCCGCCACCCCCTTGTCTATCAGCTGGCCAGCTGCTCACATATGGCTCACACAGCCAAGAGTGGCTGAGCTTCCAGGGGTTGCCAAAACAGCATTCCTGACTCCAGATGAGTTAGTTGCACAATGTGGCCCGAGTTCACCGTTACAGGCCACTGCACCAGAGCGGCCCTTATTCTGTGCTATGGTGCCTCTACCACAGGGCTTCCTGCATGCTGCTCCAGGATGAACTCCTCTTCCTGCCCCAGAGCAGGTAGGGGTGGCAGGCTCCCATCCATGGGACCTCACAACACTCACAGCAACTGGCCCCTGGGTGGGCCATGCCTTGTGTGCCTCGGCAGTGTCCTCATTTAGCTACTCAAGGGACTGTTTTTCCAGGAGACAATCACAGCTAAGGAGACGGGACAGGAGGGGCCTCTCCAGAGGTCACATGGGTTCCTCTGTCACAGACAAGCGGCTGCCACCCTCGGAGGACCCAGCTTGAAGCCACAGCCATATGCAGAGCTCTGAGACCACAGTCCCTCCTGCTCTCTCCCTGTTCCTAAGAGACATCTTGATATCAACACTGCAGCCTTTCACTAGACCCTAAACTTGGATGTTTCCAGATTTCTCTGAAAGCAGATGGAATAGAGACATAACCCCTGACACACTTAAAGAATATGAGCTGGCAAATCATTATGCCGGAAGGCTCTCCACACGCACACAAGGGGCTCAGGAAGCCCATAGCACATATGTGTATTCCTGAGCATGCTCACATACACATACCTACATGTACACACACCTACACAGGGGTGGATGCACACCCACCCACCATTGAGATATTGACTCCTCTCTTGACTCTGGCAGAACACAGGCCTGGGGCACAGCGCAGTGGAAGAGCACGTGTTAAACACGCACAGGGCCCTGGCTTCAGTCCTCTCCACCACAGAAAACAAGGAGGCAAGACACTGGGGTGCCTGGGAGGTGGGAGCAGGCAACAGGGCACACTGGACTGCACCCTGCCCTTCCCTGCTCACCCCACAGTTTAGAGTCAAAACAGCAGGACACCCCCAGCTTCCCAGGCCCTCCCCTGCTGCAGAGGTGAGTGAGAAGGGGATGGGGTAGGGGCAGGGAGGGCAGGAGCCTGGTCCCACTCTCCTTTGCCCTCCCTCTGCCCTGCAAACTTTGAACTATTCCGCCTGGTACCCACCTCCCACTGGCTCTGGTCCCAGGAAACCTTTGGCCACTACACCCCTGGCCTGGGGCCAGAAGTCAATCTGAAAACAGGGACAAGGTTCTGCTGCCTCTTTGGAGGATTATTTTCCCAGCTGCCTGTGGGAGACCGGGGAGGGAGGAGCTCAGAAGACTTTTCAGGGAGCACTGGGGAGGGAGGGCTGATGGCCCAGGTGTGTGAGTCTGGACCACATGGCAGAATTTGGAGGGAGCTCCCCAGTCACAGGCACAAGCCAGGCCCAGCACAAGGGACTCTGAGGTCCTGGTGCCAGCTCAACAGCTTGGTGCCAGGTCTACAGGGGAGGCCCAGAAACTTGCCCAGCCGTTGCTTCGGCACGACTGGACAGCCACCTGATGGTACAACGTCCAGTCACCTGGGTCAGTCCCAAGAGGCCTCCCCAGCCTCCTGCCTGTGGCCTTCTTGGAGCAGCACTGGACAAATGTCAGGACCCCAGCCCAAGATTACATTCTCTCCCTTTCCTGCTTTTCACCCCCATATTCAGCCATGTCAGTGAGACTTTGTACTCCAGATTGTACAGGAAGAACACACACACACACACACACACACACACACACACACACACACACACACACCCCTCCACAGAGAACAGCTCTGGACCTGAGGGGTGTTCCTCTTGGAACAGCTGCTCAAAGACTGGCTAGTGCCGGCCCCAGCCACGACAGACTGACAGTGCCAGCCCCATGGGTGCTCACTAAGGCTCTCCATGTTGGACGTGTCCTCCCTACCCAATTCATTGCTTCTCCCTATCCAGGGGTGCACAGAGGTATGGTGAGCAGCAAATTGCCAACAGGTACCTCGAGGGAGTCCCCAGGTCCGTAAGCTCCTCTCTGGAGGGACGCTAAGAAGAGCCCCCTCTCTTGAGCAGCTGGGACACCATGTCTTCAGCCTGAATAAGGCAGCTGAGCCCTTGGTACAGTCTAGAGGACAGAGGTCCAGGGGAGCCAGGGACAGAGGACCCAGGGAAGGAAGAGCAGCACCAAGTGGAAGAGGCAAGGGACGCAGGACACAGGGCCTCAGGAGCCCTGCACACCTCTGCCCAAGGTGAGGGGGCTGCTTGGAGCTCAGCCAGGCTCCACCCTCCCTGGTCCCTGCTTCAGGGACTCTAGCCGCTTGCTCCTAAGTACAGTCTCACCTCAGTGACCTTGCTCCCCACCCCTGACCCCCTGTAACCTAGAGGGCAATGGTTAAGAGCATGGAGCACCAGACCAGTGCATCTTAGATAGAATAAAAATGGGTGTGGCCGGGTGGTGGTGGTGTACACCTTTAATCCCAGCAGAGCCAGGCGGATCTCTGTGAGTTCAAGGCCAGCAGGGGCTACAGAGTGAGTTCCAGGAAAGGTGCAAAGCTACATAGAGAAACCCTGTCTCGAAAAACAAACAAACAAAAAGAATGGGTATGGGTGTGAAGAATTGCTTATGGACCAATAGGCACTCAAAACTCAGCAACCGCCCTCAGGCAGAGGACTTGAACCCTGTGCTGTACACCCACAATCATTTGCCCTATTTTGTCTGCCAAGTATGCGCGCCTCAGGACATCCTTCAGATTGTCCTTAGATATTGCTCTGGGCCACCCGTCTTCCTTCCAGGTCCTTCCTGAAGGATGGTGGTAGCCAGGTGCTCCTTCTTAATGTCCCCAAAGAGTCAGTGCAGTGACTGGACATGAGCTGAAGGGGTACAGGGACCCCACCACATCACTCAGTGACCAGTCAAAGAGGTGCAGTGAAGGAGGCCACCACCTGGCTGGCCAGGTCAGCCCAATCTTCCTGCTGGACCGGCCAGGCAAGTAAATGCCAATCACTCTGACATTGTCTCTGGCCCCCATGTTAATACCCTCTGCAGCCTGGTTCCCTCCTAGGGCCACTGGGTCACAAACAGGGAGCACCACCGGCCAGAAATGATCAGGGCCTCATTCATTGCACACCTCATGGGAAAGAGGCTCCGGGGAGACGACAAAGCTACAGCCCTACTAACAGGTTGCTTCCAAAGCAAAAGTCAGCAAACTGTGTTGTCTCTTAAGACAGAAGCAGGCCTGCGGGAGGCACAGGGCGGTTCCAGCCCGACCCCAGTGGATGACAGATCACCCTAGGAGTGGTCGAACCCAAAGTGGTGGCCTAGCCTCCTTGGTCCAAGCAAACAGGGCGGCCAGAGGCAGAACCTGGATTTCAGCAGGGAGCGAGCAATCACCCGCCAATGATTCTATCAAAAGGCTGTTCACGCTTCCGTAGGGCAGTATCCTCCCAGCTCAGCATTTCATCGCCTCGGGGAGCCCCCGCCCACGGCTGGCCAAGCAGCCGGAAGCAGCAGGGACAGAGTGCGCCACAGCCGAGTAGGGGGCTTCGTGCCACCTGCATCACCCTACTGTGGGCTCCCCAGGGTACTCCACGCCCACCGCCTGCGTACGTCAGGCTCTGTCCACAGCACGCTCAGCTCGCAACGGGGAACTGAGGGTGGCTGCAAGGGGGGACCAAGGTCATCGGTCTGGGGAGGCTACGCCGCGATCCAGCGGACTCCCCAGCAGCCCGGGTTACATAAGCGGCGAAGCGCGTACCTGCAGCGGGAACATGGCGGCCCGGTTGCCCACGTAGCCTCGGACGACATGGCTCTGGATGGAGAGCACCCGGCACTCGCCCTCCATGCCGGGCAGGGCGTGGTGGCGCGTGGCCCAGGTGGTGTCACGGAATCCGGCTACCCAAGCCGCACGCTCGATCTCTCTGCTCCTGGTTGCCTTGAGCACGCGCAGGCGCTGGTTTTGGACGCGTTGCCCGCCTCCTCTGACCTCAACAGGCCGGCGGCTAACCCACGAGTCCCGCGCGCCGAGGGGCGGGCTGGAGGCGGTCCCGCACACAGGCCACGCCCCTCCGGGAAAAGGGACTTGTGGAACTGAGCTGGACCCGGTGCAGCGCGTGAGCATTCGTCTCTTCTGCAGACTTCAGTCTGCACCAGCCAGCACACCTGGGACACACTCTCTAGTATGGTACATTCATTCCACACCATTCCCCCTCATTTTCTTGGGACGCTGATCGCCCCATGGGTGGCACTCCTGGGAACTACTGTCTAAAGAGCTCCCACTGAGCTCTATCACCATAAAACTCAGATCCAAAGGATCCCTCCTGCCATGAGGCCTATGGGGACTCCCAGACCCAGTAAGGCGCATGCTGGGCTGTCTGATCTAAGGCTGCCTCTGAGTTGAACCACGTGTCCCTTCCCAATAGCCCAGCTAGCCCAGGCTCAAGTCCACCTCAGAGCCGCTCATGGGGACAGACTCAATGCTGCTGCACTGGCTCTCCCCCCTTTTCAGCCCCCACCCAGTACTCTCAGTCCTTGGGAAAGTGAACCTCTCTCGTGTGTCCCATCTCCAGATCTAGCACTTTGGAGTTCCTGTGGTCACAGATTCCAGGTTCACAGATTGGCGGCAGAGGCCAGCATGTCCAGTGTGCAGTGTCTTGGTGAGAGTACTGGGGGACCAGGTCTGCTCTGAGGAGAGAGGAAGGATCCCCATTGCTCAGGGAACAATTTAGAAAGAGGAAATGGGGATTTTAGCCCAGTTAGTGGAGTGTATACCAAGGCCCTAGCTTTAATCTCAACACCAAAAAAAGTGAACAGAACAAGGAAACACATTGTAAGGAATGCTTGGTTGGGTTAACTAAATGGAGTACATTGTAGGAATAATTAATTGCCTACTGATTTAAAGCATTTACTGAACATTTGGTGGGTTTTTTTTTTTTTTTTTTTTTTTGTGAGACAGGGTTTCTCTGTGTAACTTTATGCCTTTCCTGGAACTCGCTTTGTAGACCAGGCTGGCCTTGAACTCAGAGATCCGCCTGGTTCTGCCTCCCAAGTGTTGGGATTAAAGGCGTGCACCACTACCGCCCGGCATTTGGTGGGTATTAAACATTTCTTGTAACACAATGAATCTTGCCAGGAGCAATGGGTACACCTATAATCCCAGCATTTGTGTGTGTCTTTTAGCTTTTTTTTTTTTTTTTTGGTTTTTCGAGACAGCGTTTCTCTGTGTAGCTTTGTGCCTTTTCCTGGAACTCACTTGGTAGTTCAGGCTGGCCTGGAACTCACAGAGATCCGCCTGGCTCTGCCTCCCGAGTGCTGGGATTAAAAGTGTGCACCACCACTGCCTGGCTGTCTTTTTGCTTTTTTGAGACGGACTTTCATGATTTCTCCCTGCCTGGCCCAGAACTCACCTGCCTTTGAGTACTGGGATTAAAGGTGTGTGCCTCCACACCTGGATCTGCCGTAGTTTATGTATGTACGTATGAATGTAGATATCCTCTAGGACCTAGTTCTCTCTTAGTCTATGTGTCTGGCTAGACACCCCAGGGTTCCACCTGTTTCTACTTCCCCAGTGCTGGGATTGTGAAAGGACCCCAAATTATAGCTTGACCACACAGCAGCCATGACAGGCTTAGGGGCCTAGACACAGCTTCTGTGACAGGCTTACTGGCAGGCAACACCCAGATCCAGGAAAAGCCTTAAGCTGATACCACCCAGGGATCTACCCAGGGGTGAAGAACCTGACATCCCAAACATTCCAACCATTAGATAAGGGGGCCAGATGTCCCTCAGTCTAGTACACACGTTTTTGTTTTACAGATACCCCTAGACAATTGTCAGTCAATTAGGGTCCTGGACCCTGGAAATCCCCTCACCCCAACCTCTGCTGATAAAAAACTCTGCCCCACCTGAGCTCAGGGCTCTCTGCTCTCACCGCTGTGTGGACAGACAGAGGGACTGAGCCCCAGAGCTTGAATAAAGGCTCTTTGCTTTTACATAGGGGATTTGGTCTTCATGGTGGTCTTTTTTTGGGGGGGGGTCTCTGCAATCTGGGCATAACAGGATTACAAATTCTAAGTTTTTTTTTTAAGGCAAGGGTCTCACTGTTTAGCCATGGCTGACCTGGAACTTGCTGTGTAGGACAGGTTGGTCTCAAAATCAAAGATCTACCTGCCACCTGAGTGCCTGGAATAAAGGGGTGTGCCACCATGCCTGGCTAAAATGTTTTTAATTTACAATTTACTTAGTGATGGGAGGGGGCTCGCATGCATGCATGCATGCATGCATCCATCTATGCGGGAGTGCGCACACTGCACGGTGTGTGCATGTGGCTATCAGAAGACAAGGCGCAGAGATGGTTCTCTCCTTCCAGCGTGTGGGTTCCCAGAATCTAATTCAACTGCCTGGTTCTGTGGCACTTTTTTTTTTTTTTTTTTTTTTTTTTTTTTTTTTTTTTTGCCTGTTGAATCAACCACATGCTGCAGATTACAAGATTTTTAACCTTTAAAATCTCCATGATTCAGGTCTGCCTTTTTGTTGAGAATGCTGGGCTGAGGGAAGGTTAGCAAAAGAACTCAGCGGACACCTCTTGAATGGTGGCCATTGTCACTGTTAGAAGAATAAAAGGTGGCTCAGAGCTCCTGTGTCTTCTGTCCCTAGCCCAGGAGGCCATAGGCAGCTCTGAGATTCTGGTCTTCAGAACACCTTCAGATGGGCAGTATGTGGAGCCCAGAGCTGAGCCTCAGTGTTTTTGCCCAGGCTTGCCTCCTCTGTGGGTCTTTTGGAGGATTTGGAAATCGAAGGTGGATGGAAACTCCCTGGCACAGAGCATCTGCGAGCAAGCGCCCCTACTCAGGGTTAGTGTTCCCTCCTTTTCTCTTTCTTCTCAGGCAGCATGGCACGGCCTCAGGCCTTTTGCTATAGTGTATTGAGCCTTCTCTGGAGTGGCATGGACTTGAGTGTGCCCAGACTGCAGTGTGATTCCAAGAGACCACAGAGCGAATAGTGTATCCCTCTCAGCCCCAAAGCAGGTTCTCTTTAGCCAGGAAGCAGTACCTGCCCCACGCACTGCCTTACCTTGGGACATTCCCTGGAGGATTGGGTTGGCTTGTGGCAGAATCTCCCCATATAATCCAGGCAGGCTTCAAACTTAGATCCCTGCCTCAGCCTCCAAAGTTTGGCAATGATAGTCAGGGACCAGGACACCTAGACAGAACCTAATGCTGAGTCTAACTGACTTTATAGCCCACTGGGTGGACTTTGGCAGCCTTGGGGAGGGTCCAGCAGGGGTCATGACTTTTCTGTGGCAGGTGCCTTGCTGATGGGCTAATTACCATGGTACCTCCAGCCTTGGTCTCCCAGCTTTCTCAGGAAGCTAGCCTAGTTTAAAAGGCCTTTACTTTCAGCTCTAGGGAAGGGAAGTTCCCTAACCCCAACACACACACACACACACACACACACACACACACACACACACACACACACACAGCCAGCATCAGAATGTGACTCCAGAGAGCTGGAGAGGCATCCCTGGCAGCTCACGGCAGCTCTCAGTTAACACAGGCCAGCATGCTCTCTAGGAGGACACCAAGGAGCCTGTCCTCACCCAGTCAGGGCACAGAGCCAGGCACTCTGGGGACACAGCACATCCCAGCAAGGTGCCATTCCCACAGAGCTCCTGCAGCTTGTCAAGCACAAACTGGCAGCTGACTTCTGACTGAAGCTGTGGCTGTCGCTAGGACCTCAGAGGTCAGGATAGCCTGAGGTTGCAGCCATGAGACTGGTTTGCACAGCCAAGGGTCAGAGCCTTGGAGGGGATTTTGTTATTTGACCAACTCCCCAACAAAATACTGTGTCTCCATAAGTGTAACCTGAGCCAAGCCAGAGATTTTTCTAAAAAGCACAATGCAGCTGCAGCTGCGGTCCCAGCACCAGGGAGGCTAAGGCTGGAGGATTCTCAAGTTCAGGCCAGCCCAGGCTACCACAGGAGAACGTGTTTCCATAAACGAAATGAAGGAAAACAAACTCAAGCTGGAGGAAGAAAGGTAACTGGGCTTGTCTCTTGTGAGCCTGCAGAAGTCTCCAGAACCTGTGCCATGATCTCCTGCATCTACTAGAGGTCCTGGGGACTGAGGCAGGGCACCTCTGAGCAGAACACCAGGCTCCCACCAAGCTTTTGGCCAGCAGGCATGGTGACATGTGGTCGCTGCTGCTCCTCCTGAAGATGAAGGTGAGAACACACCTGGCACCCTGCCAAGTGCCCAGTGACAGGCACCAAGAAGCACAGGAAAGACGTTCACTTCCAGGTTCTGAGGAGCAGAGGCACACCAGGATGAAGGATGCATCCCAAGTGCCACATGAGTCACGGACTCCAGCCTTTGCCACTGCGGACCCTCCCAGCTTCCTGGAGTGGCAGGCTTTCTTTTTTTTTTTTTTTTTTTTTTTTGGTTTTTTCGAGACAGGGTTTCTCTGTGTAGCTTTGCGCCTTTCCTGAAGCTCACTTGGTAGCCCAGGCTGGCCTCGAACTCACAAAGATCCGCCTGCCTCTGCCTCCCAAGTGCTGGGATTAAAGGCGTGCGCCACCACGCCCGGCTTGTGGCAGGCTTTCTTTAGGGCCACCAACCAGCCCCCCAGTCATGACACAGAGACGTATTAGTTATGGATGCTCCACCTAGCTTAGGCTTGTTTCTGGCTACCTCTTTTTTTTTTTAATTTAATTTATTTTATTTTACAATACCATTCAGTTCTACATATCAGCCATGGGTTCCCCTATTCTCCCCCCTCCCATACCCTTCCCTTACTCCTAGCCCACCCCCCATTCCCACCTCCTCCAGGGCAAAGCCTCCCCTGAGGACTGCGATCAACCTGGTAGACTCAGTCCAGGCAGGTCCAGTCCCTTCCTCCCAGCCTGAGCCAAGTGTCCCTGCAAAGCTCCAGGTTTCAAACAGCCAACTGTGGTGGTATTGTGTTCCCCAAAATATCGTGTACCTTAATAAACTTATCTGGGGTCAGAGAACAGAAAAGCCACTAGTTAGGCAGTGATAGCACCTTTGATCCTAGCATTCCAGAGATAGAAATCCCTCTGGATCTCTGTGAGTTCAAGGCCACATTGGAAAAAGCCAAGCATGGTGATACACACCTTTAATCCCAGAAAGCAAACCTTTAATCCCAGAGTGGTGGTAGAAAGCAGAAAGATATATAAGGCGTGAGGATCAGAAACTAGAAGCATTTGGCTGGTTAAGCATGTGGCTGGTTAAGCATGTGGCTGGTTAAGCATGTGGCTGGTTAAGCTTCAGGCTTTCCAGCAGCAATTCAGCTGAGAGCCATTGGGATGAGGACACAGAAGCTTCCAGTCGGAGGAAACAAGACCAGCTGAGAAGTTGACCAGATGAGGTTAGCTGTGGCTTGTTCTGTCTCTTTGATCTACCAGCATGGACCCCAATAACTCACCTAGGGTTTGATTTTATTAATAAGAACTTTTAAGATTCCTGCTACAGCCAACTCAAGCAATGAGCACAGGACTTGGTCCCACTGCCTAGATGCCTCCCAAACAGATCAAGCCAATCAACTGTCTCACCTATTCAGAGGGCCTGATCCAGCTGGGGGCCCCTCAGCCTTTGGTTCATAGTTCATGTGTTTCCATTCATTTGGCTATTTTTTTCAATAATTAAGTAAAACCGAAATTTATTATAAGCCACAGTCGTGTATATATATATAGCCTCCATGGTCCTATGGGTTGTGGTCTGATTGTTCTTTATTTTATATCTTGAATCCACTTATGAGTGAGTACATACCATGACTGTCTTTCTGGGTTTGGGTTACCTCACTCAGGATGGTTTTTTTCTAGTTCCATCCATTTGCCTGCAAATTTCATGTTCTTTATTTTTCTCTGCTGAGTAGTACTCCATTGTGTATATGTACCACATTTTTTTCATCCATTCTTCAGTTGACGGGCATCTAGGTTGTTTCCAGGTTCTGGCTATTACAAATAGTGCTGCTATGGTATGAATCAGCATTCCTTGGGTATATGCCCAAGAGTGGGATGGCTGGGTCTTGAGGTAGTTCGATTCCTAATTTTCTGAGAAACCACCATACTGATTTCCACAGTGGTTGTACAAGTTTACATTCCCACCAACAGTGGAGGAGTGTTCCCTTTGCTCCACATCCTCTCCAACATTGACTGTCATTGGTGTTTTTGATCATAGCCATTCTTACAGGTGTAAGGTGGTATCTCAGAGTCCTTTTGACTTTGCATTTCTCTGATGATTAAGGATGTTGAGCATTTCTTTAAATGTCTTTCAACCATTTGTAGTTCTTGTTTTGTGAATTCTCTGTTTAGCTCTTTAACCCATTTTTTAATTGGACTGTTCAGTATTTTGATGTCTAGTTTCTTGAGTTCTCTATATACTGTGGAGATCAATTCTCTGTCAGATGTGGGGTTGGTGAAGATCTTTTCCCATTCTGTTGGCTGTCTTTTTGTCTTATTGACTGTGTCTTTTGCCCTGCAAAAGCTTCTCAGTTTCGAGAGGTCCCATTTATTAATTGTTGTGCTCAGGGTCCTGGCTACCTCTTTTAACTTAAATTAACCTGTTTCTTTTTATCTACCTTTTGCCTCGGGGCTTCTTATTTTTCTTTCCTCTGTATATCTCACCTTCACTGCTTCTTGCCTCTGCTGGCTGGCGGCCGCCTGGCTTCTTGCCCTGAGCAGCTACCTCGTTCTCTCCTCCTCCCATCTTTCTTCTCGTTCCTCCTGAGGCTAGGGTTTTTTTTTTTCCTCCTATTCATTCTCTCTCCCTGCCAGCCCCACCTATCCTTTCTTCTGCCTAGTTATTGGCCATTCAGCTTTTGATTAGACCAGTCAGATGCCTTAGGCAGGCAAGGTGAAACAAATGCAGCACATCTTTACATAATTGAAGAAATGCAGCACTAACAAATAAAACACATCTTTCCATAATTAAACAAACGCAGCATAAACAAATGTAACACACCTTTTTTTTTTTTTTTTTTTTTTTTTTTTTTTTTTTTTTGGTTTTTCGAGACAGGGTTTCTCTGTGTAGCTTTGCGCCTTTCCTGGAGCTCACTTGGTAGCCCAGGCTGGCCTCGAACTCACAGAGATCCGCCTGGCTCTGCCTCCCGAGTGCTGGGATTAAAGGCGTGCGCCACCACCGCCCGGCGTAACACACCTTTACACAGTTAAAGTAATACTCTACAGCATAAACAAATGTAACACATCTTTGCCCAGTTTAAATATTCTGCATCTTTCCCTGCTCCCCCTTTCTCTTTGTCTCCCCTCTCCCTCCCTCTCTCCTTTTTTAACAGAGTTGATTATTTACCCTGCCTGTCCTAGAACTAGCTCTGTGGACCAAGCCTGCCCTGAACTCACAGAGATCTGCTTGTCTCTTCCTCCTGAGTGCTGAGATTAAAGGTGGGTTCCACCACATTTTTTTTTTCTTTTATGAACAGGATCTCATTATGTAGCTCTGGTTAGCCAGATACTCACTATGTAGCCTAGGCTGACCTCAAACTTGTGGCAATTCTCCTGCTTCAGCTTCCCAAATCCTGGGATTACAGGCATGAACCACTTGACTTGTGGTCACATTTTATAAACAAATAACAGAGCACAGTAACATGAGCACATTTTATAAACGAATAAACAAAGAACTGGGTACAGTGACATAGACCTGTATCTCTATCTCTTGGGAGACTGAGGCAGGAGGATCCTTGAACCTAGATGTTCAGGACTAACCTGGGAGACATTGTTAGATTATCTTGAGAGGCAGTAGGGGGGATGGGGAGTAAGAAAAGAAAATTGGCAAACTATGTTAATCCAATTTATTCTGAAATACCAAAAAGTTTATCATTTCAACATGTAATCAGTATAAAAAGTCGAGGTCATGTTCAGTCATTTTCCCATAGTCTCAGAAATCCATGTGTATTTTGCATCCCTGGTTTGCATGACAGGGAATCAGTCCACCTGTGGCTCAGTCTGTGATAATGACCAAGGCTGTTCTACACCCAAAGGTGAAAGAATGTTTACTGTGGGGGACCCACCCCCACCTTTTCCCCCAAGGTACTCTTGAGGAGTGAGGGATAAAAGATTTAGATAGAAATATAGAGATGGAGAGAGAAAGACAGAAACACAGGATAGCCCCAGGAGGGCCTAGATCCTTATCCACTGGCCCAGAACTTTATTCAAAAGGGCTTTTTACAACAATTTGAGGCAAAAGACCTCCCCCTTGCTAGATACTACCAAGTGTAGACCTTTCCAAACTCTGGTACCCAGGTCTGTGGTCTAATTATCCTCTTATGCAGTCCTGTTGGGAAAAGCAAGCTCGGATCTCACTAGAAAAGACAGTCTTTTTTTTTTTTTTTTTTTTTTTTTTTTTGGTTTTTCAAGACAGAGTTTCTCTGTGTAGTTTTGGTGCCTGTCCTGGATCTCAGTCTGTAAACCAGGCTGGCTTCGAACTCACAGACATCCACCTGGCTCTGACTCCTGAGTGCTGGGATTAAATGCGTGCACCACCAACACCACCCAGGAGGCCGCTCTTCTTAATATTTTTTTTTAAAAAGCTCCCCATTAAGCACTTGCAAGTAGTTGTAACAATCCCCAAATCTGCCACACCTCCCATTGAAGGCGTAAAGGATGATAAATATGGAATATCCTTTTTGGACTGGGTCTAAGGTGACTACAGCAGTTTTAGCTGCACCAAGCCCTTTTTTAAATCAATAAACTCCTGATGCAACTGCACCAAATAAATCAATAAATTTCTGATGCAACTGCATCAAGCTTAAATACTCCCCTAGCTTCAATCATTAACAGGTTAACATAATTCTAACATAAGTATTACTATACATAATTACAATTCTCTCAAACTTACATCCAAAAGCAAACTCTTGCTGGGCAGTGGTGGTGCTCACATTTAATCCCAGCACTCGGGAGGCAGAGCCAGGTGGATCTCTGTAAGTTCGAGGCCAGTCTGGTCTACAGAGTGAGAGCTAGGACAGGCACCAAAGCTACACAGAGAAACCCTGTCTCAAAAAACAAAAAAACAAAAATAAAATACAAAAGCAAACCATTAACACTTTAAAAACTTTAGCAAAAATACACTTTAAAGCAATCTCTTAATAGAACCACTTGCATTTCTTGCTAACAAAACAGGATAAACTTCTGATGCATGTGCATCAAACTTGAATACTTCCTTAACTTCTCCAAACCATGGTGTATCAATATCAACAGGTTAACATAATAATTCTAACAAATATTACTATACATAATTATAATATTTACAAACCTACATCTAAAAGCAATACTCTCAATATAACCATTAACACTCTAAAAACTTTATCAAACATCCAAAAGCCATTTCTTAATAGAACTATACAAAACATAGGGTACATTAACACAAATTAAACATTAATCCACTCAAGTAACAAAAAAAATTTAAAAAAAATTAAATTAAATAGACTGAGGAATTTTTGTTTGTTTATTTGTTTGTTTTCTTGCGACAAGATTTCTCTGTGTAACAGTCCTGGCTGACCTGGATCTCACTTTGTAGACCAGGCTGGCCTCAAACTCCCTAGATCCACCTGCCTCTACCTCCCAAGTGCTGGATTTAAAGGCATGTACCGCCGCCACCGCCGCCGCCGCCACCCAGCTTAAAATGAGGAATATTAACTCCCCATTTTCTTTATAATTTTTTTAAGCTGCATCTTGAGCTTGAGAAAAAAAACCCAAACTTCTGTTTAAACAGTTCCATTTTAAACACAAAACTGTTCGTGAATCACCACAGTAATAGAGTCTATATGTGTAGGTAAAGTCAAAATTGTCCATTGCAATTAAATCACTCCTGTCCATCTCATTTCTTAAGTCTGAAAAGTTCAAAAACACAGTTCTATCACCAGTCTTAAAGTTACAGAAAGCTTTCTGATATCAATCTTAAAGTTCTTCTGAGCACTCAAAATCAGGGCACGTCCTGTCAGCTGTTCTTAAATCTTTGCATAGCTATCAGAGTCATAATGACTGTAAAGCAAGCAGCTCCAAATAGAAGGAGTCCCATAACTGAAACCTTTTTTCAGTTCAGCAAGCCTCTCTTAAACTTCACTCTCTGCTACAGCTGCGCTTTGCCTTCCCCTAAAGCCATTTTTTTGCTCCAGGGCAAAAGCTACTAGTTGGCTGGGGCAGAGTCTTTTCAATAGAGACTGTCTTACAGCCAGCAAACAGAAACTGTGTGGCTTTAGCAGCTAGCTGTGTTCAGGCTTTTACAATGTTCATAGTCCTGGTCTGTCTGTGCCTCTTCCCAGGACCTCTGCATGCTGAGCCCCTGAGGGCTTTCAATTGTTGCACGCCGCATGGACTCAAGTGGCCGTCCCTGCTGCTTGGGGCCGCTGCTCTCAGCACCCAGAGTCCGGAGGAAACCCAGCCATGGCCAGTTGTGGCTGCTGCACCCCAGCTGTTACCTGCTCTGCCGGTGGTCCTCAAATTCTGTGCTCTGCCTCATTTGCATGGCCAAATTCTGCTGCCCATTACCTGCTTTGCTGGGGGGGGGGGGTGTCTCTCCTTTGAGAGTGCTGGCTTCTTGCATGGCTAAATGTAGCCCCAGGGCAACTCCACGGTTCCAGCCATACTCTGATGCTGGGAGCTCGGACTCTGTCAGTGTCAGCAGTTCTGGCAGAGCCATGGTCTGGCTGTTCAGCCTGGAGCACAGCCCTCACCTCCACAGCTCCCTGGGCTCCAGCGCATCTCAGCTGCTCCTCTGGCTGCTTCTCCTGCGACATCTCTGCTGGGCTCCAGCCACCAGGGACTGTGGCTCAGGGAGACAGACCTGTTCTGTCCGCTGGGGTCCATTCTCTCTGCTGCACTCTAAGCCACTGCCTTCTCTTTGCCTCTCTCTGGCAGCAGGGTGTCTCTGCTTGGCTTGTCAAGGTTGAGTGTAGCCTCACGCTACATCCGTCAGGCTTTCACAAGCACCCTAACTGACTGCATTCTCCTCACCAGGGCTCCTCACAGCAGAAAACACACAGAACCCCACTGCTCGCGCTGGCTCTCAGATATCTGCCACCTGCGCTGTGCTGATGCCCTGTGGGTGTGTCAGCAGCTCCTGCTCAGCTGCTGCCACTTGTTCTGGCTCTGGTGTCCACCCTTGTTGGTGGCTTCTGGGGCTTCTGAAGCCGCTCAGACTGCCAAGTGCACAGTCTGCCATGGATGCTGCTTTCTGTATCCCAGGTTCCACTTGTGCTGAGGTGGGGGGAACTGCTGTACTCTAAATTACTATTATACCTAAGTCTTATTCTACCCCAATATACCTAAGCCTACACAATATCCGCTTGCCTAAAGCTTATTCAACCCGAATATACCTAAGCCTACATTTCTTTTTTTTTTTTCAATAATTGAGTAAAACCGAAATTTATTATAAGCCACAGTCGTCCTAGGGACCTCCATGCTATATATATAGCCTCCATGGTTCTATGGGTTGTGGTCTGATTGTTCTTTATTTTATATCTAGAATCCACCTATGAGTGAGTACATACCATGACTGTCTTTCTGGGTTTGGGTTACCTCACTCAGGATGATTTTTTCTAGTTCTATCCATTTGCCTGCAAATTTCATGCTTTCATTGTTTTTCTCTGCTGAGTGGTACTCCATTGTGTATATGTACCACATTTTTTCATCCATTCTTCTGTTGACGGGCATCTAGGTTGTTTCCAGGTTCTGGCTATTACAAATAGTGCTGCTATGAACATAGCTGAGCATGTATCTTTATGGTATGAATCAGCATTCCTTGGGTATATGCCCAAGAGTGGGATGGCTGGGTCTTGAGGTAGTTCGAGTCCTAATTTTCTGAGAAACCGCCATACTGATTTCCACAGTGGTTGTACAAGTTTACATTCCCACCAACAGTGGAGGAGTGTTCCCTTTGCTCCACATCCTCTCCAACATTGGTTGTCATTGGTGTTTTTGATCGTAGCCATTCTGACAGGTGTAAGGTCTAAGCCTACATTTCTATGACTTACTTATACTACCATTTTAAAACCTAATTTAGTAGCTAGAGATTAAGAGAGAGAGAAAGAGAAACAGAGAGAGAGAGAGAGAGAGAGAGAGAGAGAGAGAGAGAGAGAGAGAGAAACAGAGAGAGAGAGATGCTGCAGCCTCATTTGGGCATCTTTTAGCCACTTCACTTTCACTCCAGAGAATAAAATACCATCACCTTTATTTTTCAGTTCTTTATCCACATGCCTCCTCATGCCCATGATGCCCCCTCTCTCCTTTCACCAAGCCCCTGCTCCCTGTTTGGGCACCATTTGTTGGGGGACCAGCCCCCACCTTTGCCTGGGTACTCTTGAGGAGTGAGGGATAGAGATTTAGATAGAAATATAGAGGGGAGAGAGAAAGATAGAAACACAGGATAGCCTCAGAAGGGCCTGGATCCTTCTCCACTGGCCGAGGACTTTATTCAAAAGGGCTTTTTATAACAATGCCAAGGGGCAAGGCAAAAGTCCTCCCCCTTGCTAGATACAACCAAGTATATGTAGCTAGAGTTTTCCTGCCTTGCCCAGAGTCAGGACAAATCTTTGTCACCGGCCAGTCCCACAGCCTCTCAGACCCACCAAGTAAACACAGAGACTTACATTGCTTTCAAACTGTATGGTCATGGCAGGCTTTTTGCTAACTGTTCTCATAGCTTAAATTAGTCCATTTCTATAACTCTATACCTTGCCACGTGGCTTGTGGCTTACCGGTACTTTACATCTTCCTTGTCCTGGCGGCTGCTGCAGGCAGTGACTCCTTCTGCCTTCCTGTTCTTTTATTTCTTTTCTCTCTTAGTCCCGCCTATACTTCCTGCCTAGCCACGGCCGATCAAGTTTTATTTATTGACCAATCAGAGCAACACATTTGCCATTCAGACCATCCCCCAGCACAGCCAAGTGCAGACCATCTCAGACACCTGCACTCACGCCCGTGGTCCTAATCATCCTCTATGCGGACCTGCTGGATAAGGCCATGAAGAACCCAAGAATGAGCTCCCACAGGACATACAGAACATCCCACAGCAAGTGTAGACCCTTCCAAACACCTGGTACCCAGGCCTGTGGTCCAATCATCTTCTTATGTAGTCCTGCTGGGTAGAGCAAGCTCAGATCTCACTAGGAAACCTCTGTGGGCTCCCACAGTTTACCCAAGGGCAAGTTGGGGTAGACAGAGGGAACCCCGCGGCAAGGTATGCAGAGGCGGTAAGAGGCATAAAGCCTGAGTGCGGCTGAGGACAGAAGGGCTGACCAGGTGCCCTCCAGTCAGGACCGGTGTGGAGACCTGTGGGAACATCCAGGGGTCTGACACTTTAGATAAGTCCAGGTTAGATTTGGTGGTGGCCTCTGGGGAAGGATAGGGTCAAGGAAGAGGTGGCACTCGGTGGGCCCCAGCTGGAGAAACAGCTTGACTTGTCTCCAGGAATGCAGCGGGAGAGGATGGCTTCTGGGTCATGAATGAGGTGACAAGGGAGAGTGAGGACAGAAGAAAGGTCACTATTAAAGTGTCCACCACTCAATCACTTCATAGTTCTGGTCCTGACAATGTCATGGTTCACCTGATCTTCCAAAAGGAGCTGGGGAGCTGGGCATGGTGACCTATACCTGTAAACAAGGACTGCCATGAATTCCAGGCTGGCCTGGTCTACAGAGTGAGACCCAGTCTCAGAAAGAAAAAGTGAGAGAGAGAGAGAGAGAGAGAGAGAGAGAGAGAGAGAGAGAGAGAGAGAGAGAGAGAGAGAAGGGGGAGGAGGAGGGAGGGTAGAGAGAAAGGGAGGGTAGAATGACAGAGGGAAGGAGAGAAGAGAGAAGAGTGACCAGGAGTAGACAGCCTTTGCCTTCCTCTCTTTAATAATGGCAGGCCGGCCTCCCACATGTCCTGAACCCCCTGCATGTGGTGGATCGCTCTCAAGGGGACTTGAGGGTTGCCTTAGTTAAGGTTTCTATTGCTGTGAAGAGACACCATGACCTGGAGACAGGCTGAAGTAAGAAAGTTGGCTCGCTCCATGTCTAGTGGCAGGGGTGGGGAGACTCTTGTATAGTATTAAAAGGACTAGCCTTAGTAATATACTTCCCAGGGGCTCAGGAGAGAAACTATGAACAGCGAGAATTATTTTCAGGAAAAGAATCTAAGTACACCGAGCTCTTTAGTCCACTTGCTTTAATTCCCTCCCCAGTCTCTAGCTTTACGGTTATATACCCAAACAATCACAATCCTCCCCTCCAGCCAGGTGACCATGGCCTGAATTCCTGCAAGGTCATAAAGGCAGGTAAGTGTTTCCTCAGACAGTGACTGTCAGGTTTTCTTTTACGACCTGAAAATGGAGTGGTTAAGGGAGGAGGTCAGCTGAGAGCTAATATCAGTTAGTACATCAAAAAGGGAATTTATGTGCTCAATCTATATTCCTAGGAGTGGTTAGGTAAGAAGTTAGGGGTCTATAAAGTTAGTAAGGCTGTAAGAAAGGAGGGTCCAGGCTAAACTGTGCAAAGCTATTACTTAACGTCCACCTGACCTAGGCGGTGTCTCTTTGTGGAATTTACCTTAAATCAGGAGACTTATTATATGGTGGCTTGGACTGTTATTTCTGTTAGTACTTGAATGTGGCTAAGGGAGAGATCTGATTCCAGTGCTGAAAGGGGAGAAACGGATGGGCTGGGGGAAGGAAACCTTTCCTGAGGCTGTTCTCCAAATACCTGGAATGTGTATGCCCAGAGAGTGATCAGTCCACACTGTAGCATTTCTTAGGGAAAAATCAATTGGGAAAACTATGAAGGCACACATGATATTTATGACAGAAGAGAGCTGATATATAACAAGCCAAGTAACACCAAAAGCTCCTTGGAATTTGGCTTCCTCTGGAGGAATTCCCTGATCCCTTCAGGTAGTGTCTTTGCCATCACCAGCTGAGTTCTTGTGATATATTCCTGAGGCCCATAACAGGGGACTGCCCCAGAAGTCAGCTGTACCCACAGTGACTCCACAGTGACAAGCTTCCCCTGAGGAAGCCAATCATGCTGGGTCCCTGACTTCTGCAGGATGGAGGATGGAGCAGGCGCTGGACCACCTGGGCTTTGATGGACAGCGCTGGCGTTCCTCCCAGGCTCAGAACACGCCTTTTGTTCTTAGAACTCGCTGCCTTTCTGAACCCAAGCTAAAAATTGCTTCAGTTCTTCCTGGAGTTACTCATCGCCTGGTGACTAATGCTTCAGTCCATCAATCTTTCAATCCCTTTCTTATGTCTCAGCCTAGGGTCTCAGGAACAAAAGTTGAAGAGGTATTCAACCGGAAGTGACCAGATGGCCGTCCTACTTCAGCTGTCCCTTCCAGAGGGTGGGCAGTATTGATTGCACCACAACAAAGTGGCCGTGATAACTCTGGGGAAAAGTGGTGTGTCACTCATGTCTTCCCAGCATGCAATTTCCTCTCTAAGGCAGTTACACAAGAAACAAGCTATAAAGTGGGGCCTGAAATGGGGCAGGGTGCAGTGTGCTTTGTGTGATGACTTTCTTGCAACAAGCTGGGCCAAGTCCAGACTCTTTGCTTCAGTGTGCCCTGGCCCTCCCCAGCCTTCCCACCTCCCACACCCTGTTCAAATTACTCTCTCTCCCCCAGCTTCCTAAACACCCACCAGTCAGTCAGTCGGCTGTCTCCCACTTCCCGCCTGGCTCTCATCCTCAAAACCGTCTCCAGGCCTGCCACATAGGTGACTGCTTAGAGTGTCTGTGTCACCCCAAATATGCACGTGTTGAACCTGTCCCCAGTGTGATGGTGTTTGGAGGGGGTGGGGTCTTTAACAAAACACTCTGGCCAGGCGATGGTGGTGCACGCCTTTAATCCCAGCACTCGGGATGCAGAGGCAGGAGGATCTCTGTGAGTTCCAGGTCAGCCTGGTCTACAAAGTGAGCCAAGATTGTTATACAGAGAAACTGGCTGCTGGTTTTGTGGGTCAACTTGACACAAACTAGAAGCATCAGAGAGAAAGGAGCCTCAGTCGAGGAACTGCCTGCATGAGATCCAGCTGTGAGGTATTTTCAATTAGTGATCAATTAGGGAGGGCCCAACCCATAGTAGAGGTCCTGGGTTCTATAAGAAAGCAGGCTGCGCAAGCCATGGGAAGCAAGCCAGTGAGCAGTTCCTGCCTGGCCTCTGCACCAGCTCATGCTTCCTGTCCTGACTTTCTTCAGTGATGAACAGCAATGTGGAAGTATAAGCCAAATAAACCCTTTCCTCCCCAACTTGTTTTTTGGTCATAGTATTTCATCATAGCAATAGAAACCCTAAGACATAACTAAAACCAACCAACCAACTGTGAAGCGGATAGTTTGTAACAGGCATTCATTCTCACCTTACTTGAAAGCTGGAGATCCAAGATCAAGGTGCCTGCAGAGCCAGAATCTGAGGAGAAACTGCTTTTTGGCTGAGAGCTGATGACTTACATGTGGTTAAAAGCCCATTATTAGAAAATTATGTATTTGCCAGATACATACACCTTTAATCCCAGTACTTAGGAGGCAAAGGCAGGTAGATCTCTGTGGGTTTGCGATCAGCCTGGTCTACCTAGTAAGTTCCAAGCCAGCTAGGGATACACAGTAAGTCCCTGTCTCAAAATCATAATAATCACAATAATAATAACATGTATTTGCTGATCATGCTAGCACACGCCTATAATCCCAGCACTCATGAGGCTCAGACAGGAGAATCATTAATTGGAGATCAGCACTGGCTGCATAGGGAAATCCTAACTCACCAAACAAGTCCAGGAGGGTGGCTCAGTGGGTAAAGGTGCTAAGCCTGATGACCTGAGTTCAATCCCCAGAACCCACTGGGCAGAAAGGAGAGAATCAACTCCCACAAATTGTCCTCTGACCTCCACGGCATTCCCAGTTTTAGCTCTGAAGTACAAGGCCTCCTTGACTTGAGAACCCCCTCATTCCACCCCTGGAATCCAGCCAGGGAACAGCCATGTAAGTGCCATTCAGAGCTTTCCTCATGTCCCATGCTGTCCCCTGTCTGTGAGGATGCCCTGCCCAGGACACATTCCTGCCTTCATCCTGCCAGGGTCCAGTGCCCAGGAGCCTGCAGAACCAGACCTCCTGAGAGAGAAGTTGGGGGTGGGGGTGGGGGTCCAATTCAAACATCAGAGAACGGAAGGAAGTGATGAGCAGAGGAGGTGGAAGAGAAGGAGGAAGCTTCAGGGGCCATGCACACACCACAGCACAGGGCACAGCACCAGAGATGGGTCTCAGTCCCCTCCCCGGGCCCTGCATCCCTGAGGATAAGAAGGTGCCTGTGACCCCTGGTGGGTTTCCAAGTCCAAGAGCCAAGTCAGTGTGGCACAGACGGGGTATCAGGCCACCCCAGCTGCTGGGCCACACCTCAGCCCTTCTAGTCGGGGTGAAGGCTTGGCCCCTCCAGCAGGACAGTTTGGCTTCCTTTAGTCCTTGCCCACCTGTGCAGCAGCTTTCTCCTGTACTGGTCTGCTGTCCTGCTGGGGCCGGGAGGAACCAGCCATTCCTGCAGCCCGGGAGTTCCTCTGACCCAGCTCCCACGTGGTGTTATTCTGATTAAGTCTGATATGCCAGCTCTGGAGTTTATGCTTTTATTACAGTTTTTGTGTAAGGCAGAGTTTCTCTGTAGAGCCCTGGCTGGCCTGGAGCTCCAGGGGCAGAGCAGGCTAGGTTCAAGCTTGAGGTGATCCTCCTGCCTCTGTCTCACAAGTACTAGGAGAACAGGCTTGCCCCATAATGCCTGGCTCAAAGTTTGTTTGTTTTGGGTGATGGTAGGAATTGAATCTAGGGCTCGCATATGCCACCCACCCAGCCCTGCTTTTTTTTTGACACAGAATTTTGCTAATAGCCCTGCTTCATCTAGAAATCACAGTGTTCTTTCTGCCTCTGTTTTGCGAACGTGGTCCCAGACATGTGCCACCACTCACAGGTTCATGTCTTGGCCGCCTTGGAATTCATAGCAACCCTCCCGCCTGCTTCTTTGGCGCTAGGATCACCAGGAACATCATCATGCCCTGCATGCCTTTTCCCAGGGAAAGTGCCACCGAGGAGAAGGTGTCCCATCCGGCCATGTGGCCCGCACTGGATACTCAGCTCATGGTTGTATCTTTGGCTTGAGGAACCAGCAGTGGAAGCCTGCTCCTCAGAACTCTGAGGGCAGAGGTCTGCAGATGGCTGGGAGCTGTCTGGGGTCCACCGTGGCTCAGGACGGCCTGAACAGCTGTCACTAGGGGCCCTCCATTCACCAACGGATGCAAGGTGAGTGAGCTTCAAGCCAGGCGTGTTTGCGGCTTGAAACATCCAGCTCCATCGGAAAGCCAAGTCAAGTGTGTAGGAAGGGCTGGTCCGAAGAGGGTTAAAGCCTGAGAATGGCCCAGGAGGCTAGGTGTGGTGGTGCACTACTGGAGTTCCAGCACTCAGGAAGCAAGAAGACTGAGTTCAAAACAACCGCTTCTCAGCCAAACAAAACCAAGTCCACCCCATAGGAAAGGAGGGAGGGAGGGAGCGGCCTTGCAAACCGGGCTGCTGCTAAAAGTCACAAGAGTGACGGGCCTGGGTATGACGACGCATGGAAGCTGGAGCATGGGGGTCAGGAGCTGGGGCCACAAGAGACCCTTTCTCAAAACAAACAAACAAACAAACAAACAGCAACAACAAAAACAGGGAGGCAGGAGGGAGGGAGGGAGGGAAGAAAAGAGAGAGGGAGAGAATGGTGGCATTACATCCATAAAGCAAAAGGAGTTATTTTTTTGTTTGTTTATTCTCTAGGCTGGCCTTAAACTGACAACCCTCCTGCTTCCGCTCCCGAGGGCCGGGATTACAGGCTCAGACCACAGGGCCAGGCTGAGAAGCTGTGCCGAGTGGTTCTTAGTCTTTTCTGAGTAAAGTTCATGATTGGGTAACTTAACAGAAGTTCGTTTCTCACTGTTCTGGGAACTGAAAGTTCACGTCTCAGGTGCTGACTGATTTGGTTTCTGGTTGGTGCTGTCTTCCTGCCCGCAGCTGCCCGCCGTCACACTGTGCCCAGTTCAATTCCCAGCACCCACGTGGCAGCTTACAACTGTCTGTAACTCCAGTTCCAGGGAATCTGACACCCTCACACAGGCAAATGTGCACATAAAATTAAAAGAAAGAAAAAAGAAAAACACACAAACAAAATAATAATAATAAAAAACCCAACCAGAAAAGTCTGACAACCTGTGGCGTGTTTGGGGGCCCACAGAGGCTCCCTAGTAAGGCCTTGCTAAAGGTCAGAGATTCTGAGCTTGCTTTACCCAGCAGGGCTGCGTAATAGGACGATTTGTCCACAGGCGTGGTTACCAGGTGTTTGAAGGGTCTACACTTGGCTGTATGCTGTGCTTTGATCTTGAAAGGGGGAGGTCTTTTGCCTCTCCCCTTGGTAGTGTATAAAAAGCCCATTAGAATAAAAGTCTGGGTGTTCTATATCTATCCTGTGTCTCTGTCTTTCTCGTCGCCTCCGTCTATATTTCTATCTAATATTTCTTCATTCCTACTCCTCCCCCTAAGAACCATTCAACAAGTCGGAGCTCGTCTCCAACAGGCATGCAGTGTCATGTGCCAGCTGAGCCTACAGGGGTCAATGTCAGCGTCCTGGACCATTGTGTCCAAGCTGGACACTTACCAGATGGGATGCTAGAGTGAGATGAGAATTCACACACACGATGACATGCAGGTCATCAGCAGCGTGACATCTTTCACCTAGTCAGTTGGTACAGGAGTTGGCCAGAGAATAACAATGTACCACACACTGGGTGGCTTAATGTATAGCCATGTTTTCTTTCGCATTTCTGGAAAACAGGGGTCTAAAAGAACATGTTGGTCAGGTTGGTTTCTTCCTAAAGAATCTGCTGCAGCCTCTCATCTTGGCGAGGCAGCCATTCTCTCCTGTCACCATACTGTCCCTGTGTGTGTGTGTGTGTGTGTGTGTGTGTGTGTGTGTGTGTGTGTGTGTCTGACTGTGTAGACCAGGCTGGCCTCGAACTCACAGAGATCCACCTGCCTCCTGACTTCTGGGAATAAAGGTGTGCGCCACTATGCTTGGCTTCTATCCTGGATTCACCTCCACCACTTTTAACTGGAGACAGAGGCTCCCCTGCATAGCTCAATCTAACTTTGTGCTCATTGTATACCTCAGGCTAGCCCTGAACTCAAGCTTTCTCTTGCCTCAGCCTCCTTAGTGCTGTGGTGTGTATACTGGTCTGGTGGAAGCTACACCTGAGCCCCTGGCCTGTATACTCAAAGAGTCTGATGATTAGATGGAAGTCCCACCTCTCTCTCTCCCCACACCCTGCCCCATTCCAGAAAGCCCACCATCGGTGGCTCCTCCCCCAGAGATGCCCAGGACCACACCTATTGGCTATTTAAGACTCAGCCCATAGATCTGCCATGTGTGCTCTAGTGTTCTGTCTCCTGCCTTCCTGAGAGCCACCCAGGAGTGCTCTGCTTTGCATTGTCCTGCTTATTATATCTGGATTTACTAATTTGGTTTGATTTGGCTTATTACATTGGTGATGGAGGAACCCAGCAACCTGGGATACAATACTTATCATATACCACCAAACTTATCTCCTATTTTTTATAAATGAGGCAGGACAGAAGGATAGGGAAAAATTATAGGGACATGGCTGGGAAGGGAGCCCCTCATCCTGGAGTCTGAGAAGCAAGAATTCCAGCGCAGGTAGCATTTGCTGTGAAGGTTGCCAACAGAGAGATAATATTCCTTAGGTAGAGAGGGATTTCATGGTAAATAGCAAAGGAACCAGGCCTAAGTCCTGAATGTACATGACTTGGGTAGGGCCCCTTTCTTCTCTTAGATACTTCCTGGGAGTTGAATCAATAAGACTTTTTTTGTTTACAAAAAAATATATCCTAGCTTCCTGCATCCCTGAGATCTAGATTTTTAACTTGCCGATTGTAATCACATCAGGTGACCTCAGGAACCACCTTGACTTCTCACGGAGGTCCCTGTAGAAACCCTATGGTGATATTTTATTTGTGCTAAAATGTGATTTTATTTGTATGTTAATAAAGTTGCCTGGGGATCAGAGCTAATAGCAAGCCATTAAGCAAAAGTCTGGTAGTGGTAGCACATGCCCTTAATCCAATCACATGGCAGGCAAAATCTCTGTGTGTTCAAGGACATAGCCAGCAGGGTGACACACGCCTTTAATCCCAGTACCAACCATAGAGACCTGGAGGTCTGTATAGACAGGCAGTAACAAAGAAGTCATGTGGTTGGGTTTAGAACCAATGAGGAGGCAGAACAGAAAGGCAATAAAAATACAGAAACACAGGAAGAAGGTCTCTTTCTTAGGGGAAGGACGGCGGCGGCAGCAGGGAGTGGTAAGACGGTGGTCTTAGCTCTTGGTTACTGCTCGATCTCTGGGTTTTTAACTCTGCATTTGGCTTTGTGTTTCTTATTTTAAAAGACTGTTTAGAATTACATCTACACAACCCTTTGAAGATACTAGCTTCAAAATCCACCTGCCTCAGTCTCCTGAGCACTAGGAATAAAGCCATGTACCCACCACCCAGCTAAAATCTCTTTTTAATAAATCACAGCCTTGCCTCCTTCACATCGGCTTATCCTAAAATTCTTTTCTGCATTGAGACCCAAAGATTTAGTTTTGTGAGTAGATAACTAGAAGATCAAGAGAACTTCAGACCGTCGTGGACTACAAGGTGACAGACAGCACACCTCCATCAGTGCTGCTGTGGACATCAGTCATGCCGGACTGGGTTCATCCCAAAGACCTCACTAAGGTCATGGGCTGCAGTCCCAGGCGGTTAGGACCCCACCCTGTGAATTTCCAGGAGTGGGAGGTGTGACAGGACACTGTTTAACCCCTGATAGTTGTGGGGGACTGTGGGAGTCCTGCTCCCACGTTTTGAAGGGTTCTTAGGTGGAGGAAAGAGGAATAAGAAAATATCAGATAGAAAGAAAGACCTAAACGATGAGAAGAAAGAGACACAGGACAGCTTCAGGAGGGCCTGGGTCAATACCCAACAGCCCCTCATTTATTCAAAAGGGCTTTTTATAATGTCAAGGGGAGAGGCAAAAGACCTCCTCCTTGCAAGATCAAAGCACACTGTACAGCCAAGTGTAGACCCTTCAAAACACCTGGTAAACAAGCCCATGGCCAAATCTTTTTTTTTTTTTTCCCCTCGAGACAGGGTTTCTCTGTGTAGTCTTGGTGCCTGTCCTGGATCTCACTCTGTAGACCAGGCTGGGCTGGAACTCACAGGGATCCGCCTGGCTCTGCCTCCCAAGTGCTGGGATTAAAGGCGTGCGCCACCACTGCCCGACCGGGGAAGAGTTTTTAATCATAGCAGAGGTTGGGGTGAGATCCCTGGGTGGTATCAGCTTAAGGCTTTTCCTGGATCTGGGTGTTGCCTGCCAGTAAGCCTGTCACAGAAGCTGTGTCTAGGCCCCTAAATCTGTCATGGCTGCTGTGTGGTCAAGCTGTTTTGGGGCCCTTTCACAGATGGAACTTCTGGCCATACACAAGGCCAGAGCATCACTCATTCTACTGAAGAAAAACTTATACTGATTTAGGAAACCTCCCAGTGGCTAGGAGACTGTTGCTCAAACATCCCGTGGGAGCGGTATCCTGATTAGGGCATTTAAATGTGCAAGGGCACAGACAGTGTGCCCAAATCCAATGCATCGCTCCCTCCCTAGGTCAGCTGCTTACGCCCCTCCTCCTTACTGGGCAAACTTCCTATAAATAGTCTCTTTACTGGGCATGATAGCAGTCAGAGCTCTGTGAGAAGCAACCCAGCCTACATAATGAGTTCTAATCCAGCGAAGTCTACACAGTGAAGCCCTGTCACAACGAACAAAATCACAAGAAATTTTCCCTCCACATTCAAAACTTGAAGGAAAGACTAGAGAGGCAGGGAATGGCCGTTAGTGGTTATTGATACGTGCTCATAAAAATACTTTACTGGAGCCAGGCGGTGGTGGCTCATGCCTTTAATCCCAGCACTCAGGAGGCAGAGGCAGGCGGATCTCTGTGAGTTGAAGGCCAGCATGGGCTACAGAGTGAATTCCAGGAAAGGTACAAAGCTACACAGAGAAACCTTGTCTTGAAAACCAAACCAAACCAAACCAAACCTTATTGGGTAGTTGCAAAGAAAGCTTTTTCTTAAAATATTACTGATCATGTGATACATGGTCACTGTATCCAGTGTGTTAGTTCACTGTATTGCTGTGAAGAGACACCATGACCAAGGCAACTTACCAAAAAAAAAAAAAAAAGCACTTAATTGGGGTCTTGCTTACAGTTTCAGAGGTTGAGAGGCATGGAGTATGGTAGCAGGCGGGCAGGAATGGGGCTGGAGCAGTAGCTGAGCTCTTACATCCTCATTTGTGGTGGTTTGAGTAGGAATGCCCCCCCCCCATAGACTCGTGTGTTTGAAGGCTTGGCATAGAGAATGGCAGTTCTGGAAGGTGTGGCCTTGCTGGAGGAAGTGTGTCACCGTGGGGGCGGTCTCTGAGGTCTTAGATGACGCTCAAGTCAGTTCACTCCCTGGTGCCTGTGTATGGTGATATTTTATTTGTACTGAAATGTGATTTTATTTGTATGTTAATAAATAAAGTCACCTGGGGGTCAGAGTTAATAGCAAGCCATGGCAGAAGCTGGGTGGTGGTGGTGGTGGTGGTGGTGGTGGTGGTGGTGGTGGTGGTGGTGGTGCACGCCTTTAATCCCAGCTCTTGAGAGGCAGAGCTAGGCAGATCTGTGTGTTCAAGGATACAGACAGCATGGAGACACACGCCTTTAATCTCAATACCAACCATAGAAGACCTGGAGGTCTGTATAGATGGGCAGTGCTGAGGAGGTCATGTGGTTGGGTTTAGAACCAATGAGAAGGCAGAACAGAAAGTCTGTAAGAAGGCAGACAGAAAGTAGTTCTCTTGCTTGTCCTCTGAGAAGGACAATAGCAGCAGTGAAGGGTAAGGTTTTTAGCTCTTAGCTATTGCTCTGACCCCTTAGGCTTTCATCTCTGCATTGGCTCTGTGTTTCTTATTTAACAAGACAGTTACATCTACACTTGTGGATCAAGATATAGAACTCTTGCCGGGCTGTGGTGGTGCACACCTTTAATCCCAGCACTCAGGAGGCAGACCCAGGCGGATCTTTGTGAGTTGGAAGTCAGCCTGGTCTACAGAGTGAGATCCAGGACAGGATCCAAAATGACAAAGAGAAACCCTGTCTCAAAACAAACAAACAAAAGACGTAGAACTCTCATCTCCTCCAGCACCATGCCCGCCTGCATGCCGCCATGTTTCCCACCATGATGATAATGGACTAAACCTCTGAAACTGTAAGCTAGCACCAATTAAATGTTTTCTTTTATAAGAGTCGCTGTGGTCATGGTGTCTCTTCAACTCTAACTAAGACATCACCCAAGGATAGAAGGCAGAGAAACACTAGAAAATCACGTGGGCTTTTGAAACCTCAAAGCCCACCCTCCGTGGTACACCTCCTCCAACAAGGCCACACCTCCTGCTCCTTTCCAAACAGTCCACCAACTGAGGACCAAACATTCAAATATACGCAGCTATGGGACCCATTCTCATCGAAACCACAACAGACTCCTCAGGTGTGGCCCGGCTGAGATCCCTGGACTCTGGGCATCTGTCCTACATCAGGGACTAGGTATCTCATCCCTTAGGAGCCAAGAAATTGAGAGCAAAGCCTCCCTCCTAGTCTAGCTGTGTTCACAGTAGGGTTTGCACTTCAGGGAACCCGAGTCCTCTGTTGAGAAGTGTCCTGGAGTCCACGGGCCTGGTGGTTGCCTCACTCCTTCCCAGTCCTCACTGCCTTTTTTTCCATATGCATTTGATTTGCCTGGACTAACAGGGAGAAGGAGGTTGGAGGAGGAGACTGCTCCTGAAGTTTGCCCAGAAAGAGAAAGGGCACCGGTGGCAGATTGAGGTGAGGAGGGATGAGTCAGTTGCAGTGAGGATTCCCTTGACCTCAAGAGCCAAGGAGACAACCTCAAAGGCAGGATGAGAAAGGAACAACGGGGCAGCGGCTGGTGCCGTGGGCACTGTACAATCTTTTCACTCGGTAATCCTTGCCAATGATGTGGAACCTCTGGCCTCTTTTCCTAATCTTCAAACGGTACTGGTTATTGGTGGCCACAGACACGTGTTCATGGGATGATTTCACTGGGCTTTTGCAAAGATTTGGTGCCCTTCCCCCACTCCAGGTCTTATACCTCTGTGGCCCGGATTGTCCCCGGCTTGCTATGTAGCTGAGGATGACCTTAGACTCTTAATCCTCCTGCTTCTTCCTTCCAAACGCTGGGCTGATAGGTGTGCACCATCACTCTAGGCAAGATTCAGTGTGGTACATGAAATATGATTAGCGCATAACAAGTGTGCAGTAAAAGCTATTATCAGCAAGCATTTAATTATTCCTACAATGTACTCCATTTAATTAACCCAACCAAGCATTCCTTACAATCTGTTCACTTTTTCTGGTGCTGAGATTAAAGCTAGGGCCTTGGTATACATTCCAATAACTGAGCCTCAATCCCCAATTCCTCTTTCTAAATTGTTCCCTGAACAATGGGGGTCCTTCCTCTCTCCTCAGAGCAGACCTGGTCCCCCAGTACTCTCACCAAGACACTGCACACTGGACATGCTGGCCTCTGCCGCCAATCTGTGAACCTGGAATCTGTGACCACAGGAACTCCAAAGTGCTAGATCTGGAGATGGGACACACGAGAGAGAGGTTCACTTTCCCAAGGACTGAGAGTACTGGGTGGGGGCTGAAAAAGGGGGAGAGCCAGTGCAGCAGCATTGAGTCTGTCCCCATGAGCGGCTCTGAGGTGGACTTGAGCCTGGAGATAGCTGGGATATTGGGAAGGGACACGTGGCTCAACTCCGGGGCAGCCTTAAGGGCTTGCACCAGACTGGGTCCTGGTTCCCCTGTAGGCCTTGGGGCTGGAGGGGTCCTCCTGATCTCTGAGGGTCTTTTAGTCCTGGAGCTCATGTGGAATGAATGAACCACACTGGGGAGTGTATCCCAGATGAGATGGCTTGAGGAGAGGTTCCCAGTCAGCTCTGCAAAGCCCCTTGAGGAGGGGACGTGGCCTGCGCTTGACAAGGTCTCCAGCCCACCCCTCGACTCACCAGAGGGACTGGCAAGTGGAGCCCGAGCGATGGAGCTTGGGCTTGGGCAGCCCGGGCCCCTAGACACCACGGCCTGCCCTGCATGGAGGGCGAATGTCGGGTGCTCTCCATCCAGAGCCATGTGGTCCGCGGCTACGTGGGCAGCTGGGCAGCCATGTTCTCGCTGCAGGTACATGCTCTGCCGCTTACATAACCTGACGGGGCTGCTCAGGTGTGGGGCTGCGGGTTCACGGTATGGCCTCCCCCAATGATGACCTTGGTCCCCTGCAGCCTTCCTCAAGTCCCCGTTGCGAGCTGGGCGCAATGCGGACAGAGCCTGGCGAGTCTGACGCACGCAGGCTGGGGGCGTGGAGTACCCTGGAGAGCCAACAGTAGGGTGGTGCAGGTGGCGCGAAGTCCCCTGCCCAGCTGTGCCCATTCAGTAATCCAGCGGGTCCGTGCTGCTGCTTCTTGCCGCCTGACCAGACGTGGGTGGGGGCTTCCAGAAGCGATGAAATGCTAAGCTGGGAAGACCCAGACTCTTTTTGGTAGACATATTGGCGAGCGATTGCTCACTCCCTGCTGAAATCCAGGATCTGTTTCTACCCACCCTGTGATCCTGGACCAAGGAGGCTGCGTAAGGTCGCAGACAGGTCTGTGCCCTGGAGGCTGAGCCCCACGTTGGGTCTGATCACTCCTGAAGTGGTCTGTCATCCACTGGGATGGGACTTGAACCGCCCTTCACCTCCCACAGACCTGCTTCTGTCATAAGAGACAGCACAGTTTGCTGAGTTTGCCTTTGAAAGCAACCCTGTAAAAGGGCTGTAGCCTTCATCTTCCCAGAGCCTCTCTCCTGTGAGGTGCATAATGAGGCTGGCGCTGATCATTTCTGGGCGGAGGTGCTTTTTGCTTGTGACCCAGTGGCCCTAGGAGGGAACCAGGCTGCAGAGGGTATTAACATGGGGGCCAGAGACAATGTCAGAGTGATTGGCAATTCCTTGCCTGGCCGGTCCAGCAGGAAGATTGGGGTGACCTGGCCAGCCAGGTGGTGGCCTCCTTCACTGCACCTCTTTGGCTGGTCACTGAGTGATGTGGCGGGTCCCTATACCCCTTCAGCTCATGTCCAGTCGCTGCACTGACTCTTTGGGGACCTTAAGAAGGAGCACCTGGCTACCATGATCCTTCAGGAAGGACCTAGAAGGAAGACAGGTGGCCCACAGCTTCATCTAAGGACAATCTGAGGGCTGTCCTGGGGCAGGCATGCTTGGCAGATGAGACGGGGCAAATGGTTGTAAGTGAACAGTACAGGGTTTGCTAAGTGCTCCAGTCCCTATTGGTCCATAAGCAATGCTGTACCCACACTACATTATGTACCTTCTAGTTCTATCTAAGATGCACTGGTCTGGTGCTCCATGCTCTTAACCATTGCCCTCTAGGTTACAGGGGGTCAGGGGTGGGGAGCAAGGTCACTGAGGTGAGACTGTACTTAGGAGCAAGGGGCTAGAGTCCCTGAAGCAGGGACCAGGGAGGGTGGAGCCTGGCTGAGCTCCAAGCAGCCCCCTCACCTTGGGCAGAGGTGTGCAGGGCTCCTGAGGCCCTGTGTCCTGCGTCCCTTGCCTCTTCCACTTGGTGCTGCTCTTCCTCCTTCCCTGGGTCCTCTGTCCCTGGCTCCCCTGGACCTCTGTCCTCTAGACTGTACCAAGGGCTCAGCTGCCTCATTCAGGCTGGAGACATGGTGTCCCAGCCGCTCAAGAGAGGAGGCCCTTCTTAGCCTCCCTCCAGAGAGGAGCTTACGGACCTGGGGACTCCTTCGAGGTCCCTGTTGGCATTTTGCTGTTCACCATACCTCTGTGCACCCCTGGATAGGGAGGAGCAATGAATTGGGTAGGGAGGACACGTCCAACATGGAGAGCCTTAGTGAGCACCCATGGGGTTGGCACTGTCAGAGTCTGTGGTGGCTGGGGCCGGCACTAGCCAGTCTTTGAGCAGCTGTTCCAAGAGGAACACCCCTCAGGTCCAGAGCTGTTCTCTGTGGAGGTGTGTGTGTGTTCTTCCTGTACAATCTGGAGTACAAAGTCTCACTGACGTGGCTGAATATGGGGGTGAAAAGCTGGAAAGGGAGAGAATGTAATCTTGGGCTGGGGTCCTGACATTTGTCCCAGTGCTGCTCCAAGAAGGCCACAGGCAGGAGGCTGGGGAGGCCTCTTGGGACTGACCCAGGTGCCTGGAAGTTGTACCATCAGGTGGCTGTCCAGTCATGCCAGAGCAATGGCTGGGCAAGTTTCTGGGCCTCCCCTGTAGACCTGGCACCAAGCTGATGTTGATGAGCTGGCACCAGGACCTCAGAGTCCCTTGTGCTGGGCCTGGCTTGTACCTGTGACTGGGGAGCTCCCTCCAACTTCTGCCATGTGACCCAGACCCACACACCTGGGCCATCAGCCCTCCCTCCCCAGTGCTCCCTGCAAAGTCTTCTGAGCTCCTCCCTCCCCGGTCTCCCACAGGCAGCTGGGAAAATAATCCTCCAAAGAGGCAGCAGAACCTTGTCCCTGTTTTCAGATTGACTTCTGGCCCCAGGCCAGGGTGTAGTGGCCAAAGGTTTCCTGGGACCAGAGCCAGTGGGAGGTGGGTACCAGGCGCAATAGTTCAAAGTTTGCAGGGCAGAGGGAGGGTAAAGGATAGTGGGGCCAGGCTCCTGCCCTCCCTGCCCCTACCCCATCCCCTTCTCACTCACCTCTGCAGCAGGGGAGGGCCTGGGAAGCTGGAGGTGTCCTGCTGTTTTGTCTCTAGACTGTGGGGTGAGCAGGGAAGGGCAGGGTGAAGTCCAGTGTGCCCTGTTGCCTGCTCCCACCTACCAGGCACCCCCGTGTCTTGCCTCCTTGTTTTCTGTGGTGCAGAGGACTGAAGCCAGGGCCCTGTGCGTGTTTAACAAGTGCTCTTCCACTGCGCTGTGCCCCAGGCCCCTCATCCCCCCCCCACACACACTTTTTCTTGTCTTTCCTGAAACAGGGTTTCTCTGTGTAGTCCTGGTCATCCTGAAACTCACTCTGTAGACCAGGCTGGCCTTGGATTCAGGGATCCATCTGCCTCAGCCTCCCAAGTGCTGGGATTAAAGGTGTGTGCCACAACACCAGGCTCCAATACCCTTGTTACATGCTGCTGGGGACAGAGCCCAGGACCTTTCTCACACATACTGAGTAAATAAATGCTCTACAGCCAACCCACTTCCTCTTGCAAGAGGCAAGAGGAAGGAGTCCTTATCTCAAGGTTCTGTGTATGTGTGTGCATGCGCGTGTGTACATGTGAGCATGCACATAAGTATTTGTGTGTGCTTCCTGGGCTCCCTGTGTGTGCAGAGCCTTCTCAGCACATTGACTTGGTAGCTCAGGTTCTACATGGGGGTTCAGGGAGGGCGGGTTATGTATTCGATCTGCCTTCAGAGAAGACGGTATCCTTCCTTCAGAGCAGTCTGAAAAATGGCCAAATTTGGGGTCTAGTGAAAGGCTGTAAAGTTGGTGATGTCAAGACGTCCCTTTGGAAAGGGAAGGGAGCAGCAGGGACTGCGTCCTAAAGCTCTGCCTAGAGCTGTGGCCTCAAGCTGAGTCTTCTCTGATGGTAGCCACAAGGCTGTGACAGAGGAGCCAGTTCGTTGGGTGGGGTGGTAGCAGGCCCAGTGGCATCTACTGGTGATCCTGTGGAGTAGCTAACCTGGCTGGCATAGCCACCGCAGATATGTCTGCCCCCTGTGCTGGGTGGTCACAGTGACACTCTAGCCTCAAAATGCCACCGGGGTGGCAATGGACATTAGGTATCAACTTAATGAATCTGTGGCTTTGAGAGAACGATCTGGGCCTTTCACTCAAACCCACTGAGATGAGTGCTCTGAAACAGAAAGGCAAGACCACAGAACCCTCCTAAAGTCCCTGGAAAGGAACAACCTTGTTTGGGGTCTGCAGAAAACAGGCAGAAGCCGGGTGGCGGCGGCGGCGGCGGTGGCACACACCTTCAATACCAGTTCTCGAGAGGCAGAGCCAGGCGGATCTCTGTGAGTTCCAGGACAGCCTGGTCTACAGAGTGAGATCCAGGAAAGGCACCAAAACTACACGGAGAAACCCTGTCTCAAATGACCAAAAAGAAAAAGAAGAAATAAAGAAAGCAGGCAGAACCTGGAAATGCAATTGTCATTTTTTTGTTTTGTTTTTTGTGGGGTTTTTTTTTGTTGTTGTTGTTTTGTTTTTTTTTAACTCGTGAGAATGGCACTCGTCCCTCCCTCCTCTGTGAGTCTGGGATGGCCTCTCTGTTATTCCTCCCCACCTGCCATGAACGTGTTGATCTCATTCCTCTCTGCCATTGGCTGGGTCCATGTCTGTGCATGTGTGACTGTATGGTTGTGGGCATGCGTGCATGGTGTGTGTGTGTGTGTGTGTGTGTGTGTGTGTGTGTGTGTGTGTATTTCTTAGTATTGCTCTGGCCTCTGAAAGACCCTGGCTTAGGATAACCCCTCTGGTGTCTGGAAAGGGAAGTCATGTCTGCAGGGCCCTGAGCTTTAGGAAAATGAGACCTGCTGCTATGACACCTCCTGGTACACAATGACACAACTTTTGTCAGAGGTCTGGAGAAGGACTGAGTGAGGTTTCCCCACCAGAAAGGAAGAGGAGGTGTTGAAGAAGGTCCAAGAACGACTTCTGGTGGCTGAGGAGGTGACACCTCCCAGAGAAGCCACCCTGTCCCCATCAGGACCTTCAGCTCATTGTGGGGTCACTAGTTTAGGTATAAGTCTGTTAGCTCTCCAGGAGCCTCCATGGCCCCTTTATACCCTCCTGTCCCGTCTCCTTAGCTGTGATTGTCTCCTGGAAAAACAGTCCCTTGAGTAGCTAAATGAAGACACTACCGAGGCACACAAGGCATGGCCCATCCAGGGGCCAGTTGCTGTGAGTGTTGTGAGGTCCCATGGATGGGAGTCTGCCACCCCTACCTGCTCTGGGGCAGGAAGAGGAGTTCATCCTGGGGCAGCGTGCAGGAGGCCCTGTGGTAGAGGCACCATAGCACAGAGTAAGGGCCGCTCTGGTGCAGTGGCCTGTATCGGTGAACTCAGGCCACATTGTGCAACTAACTCATCTGGAGTCAGGAATGCTGTTTTGGCAACCCCTGGAAACTCAGCCACTCTTGGCTGTGTGAGCCAGATGTGAGCAGCTGACCAGCTGATAGACAAGGGGGTGGGGGGTGCAGTTCCTGGAAGGCTTGCATCTTGGTGACCCTCTGGAACCGAGGTGACCCCGTATCTGGGTTACTGAGTCTCAGAGTGACCTGGCAGCAACAAGTGCCAACAAGGTCGGGAAGTGGATGCCACTGTGAGCTCAGCACAGGCCCCTTCCTTTCGGATGTCACTGCAGCCCAGCACAGGCAGACCCCTGCAGTAGACGTGGCCTTTGGCTAGGCCTGCCTAGCACTGTGATCCTGGCAGTGAGTTCTGTGAGCCAGGCTGGGGTGGCCACCGGACCTGGAGTGAGCAACCCCTAAAGAGATGCTTTGTGGGGTGCAGGCTGTCTAGTAGCAGTTCATGGAAATCGGAGGGTGTGGTCTGGCTGGATGATAAGGCTGATCAGTGATCAGTGGTGGGAACCATGTAGGGCCCTTGGCTGTTAGATTACTCACAGTCACAACAGTCACAAGATGCTTGCCCGGCCTGCTTGCTGATTCCCATCTGTGAAAGAGGCTTTTAGGCACTAGCCCCAGGACTGGTTCTCCACAGCTGGAAACACCTGTGAGGCTCGGCCTGCCCCTCCTGTCTGTCCTTAGATGCCTGTGGGAGAACCACACTGGAATATTCCAGAGCTCACCCACTCCTGCTGTGCTGAGTGTCTCTGCCTCCCTTGGAGCTGAGCTGAGCTATTACTCTAAACAAGCCTCTCCTGGCAGCATGGCTTCAGGCTGTGTGCGCCTCTTTGCTGGAGCTCTGATGATGCAGCAGTGGAGGCGGGCATGGGGCCCCTGGGATGTGCACCACCTGCTCATGGCAGCCACCCCAGCCTAGTGCACATCACTGCTGGGCCAGGGTCCTGAGGGTTGCATGAGAGACAGGAAGAGGAGCCTGTGTCTGGCAGCCATGTTCCTGTTTCGGCTTTCACTTTCCTAGGTGCCAGGAGCACTCATGTGGAGGTGTTGTTGGCCCCAGCAGTGGGAGGGAGAAGTATAAGAGACTCTGTCTGGGATGTTTTAACTACCACAGGGGACATGCAGAGGCTTCTCCGCAGGATGGTGCTGTCCAGTTTGCCCGGCCCCCACCCTCCTCCATCAGCAGGTCAGGAAGTTCTGTCTCATGCTGGACACTCGATGAGAGGCAAACCCAACACACAGGACTCTAACTGGCCTGAAATTCACCAGGTAGACTAGACTGGCTGGCTCGTGAACCCTCGGAATCCTCCCCAGCCCTGGAATTGCAGGCAAGCACTGCCACACCAGGCGTTTCGTGCGGGTTCTGAGGGATCGAGTTCGGGTCCATCCTTAACCTCGCACAGCCATCACTTTACCGACTGCGTGAGCTCCCCAGCTCAGGCCTCTCACTTTGAAATAAAAAGCTTTTAACCTCGGTGATCGCTTTAAGTTGACTTGGAGGTCCGTAGCTGTAATTTGGCTTAGTGGGCTGCTTTGTGTGCTGAGGATGAACAGCTGCCCACACGGAGCCTCGGTCTCTGCTCAGCGTGTCTCAGGAGGCCCATTTGTCCCGTCTGGATGAGTCCCACGGGAGCTGTGAGAGGCCATTCAGAGCGGCAAGCTGCTCAACGAATGTGGCTGTTCCGGGGACCTCAGCCCTGATGTGGGACCTCAGCCCTGATGTGGGACCTCAGCCCTGATGTGGGACCTCAGCCCTGACGTGGGACCTTCTTTCTCTCGTTGCCATGGAGGGAAGGAGACTTTGCTAGCCGGTGTGGTAGAGGCTGGCTGGGCAGAGTTACCCCAGCTGCTCTGGGTCTTGTTCCTCAGGGGTGGGTTAGAAGACCCAAGGGACCCTTGCCCTCTGTCTGGACAGACAGGGGCTTGTAGTGCTTTCTTTGACCACTTCCATCAGGTGGGTCCTCAGGAGTGCCCCATGATCCCTTTAGTGCACCCCAGCAAGGGAGAGGAGTGTCTCCACCCTGGCCCTTTGGGCAGTTTCCCAGAGTGAAGGAACAAAGGAATCTCACAGTCAGGCTTGTGTGGCCCTGAAATGCAAACATCTGGCTGGCTTGGGAAGGCCTTCTGTTCCCACCCTGCGACTGTCCTGCCCAGGGGTCTGTACCACCGGGATGGTCTCATCTGTTACCCTCCTCAAGTCAAGACTCTGGCCATGGTTGGGAGCCCTGCCCTGGGTTCTTGGGGTCACAGACAGGCACTCTCACACCTCTTATCCTTGTCCTGCAGGTTTTGGGATTTGAGGTTGATGCTGTGAACTCTGTGCAGTTTTCCAACCACACAGGTAGGTCCTTCGGGTGGTAGTCATGGCGGAAGTCAGCATGGTGTGTAACCTGGCCCTGAGGGAAGTAGGTGCCACCGCTTGTGGCCAGGGGATGGAACCCAGAAGTGCCACTCTGTGCAGGGTCTACCCCCACACCATGGCTGGTGTGTGTGACCCCTGTTCTGGAGCTGACTGGTGGGAAAACCTCTGTGCCTCAGTTTCCCTCTCTGCTAAGCTGGCAGCCATAGCATTTCCTGTGGTGGCAGAGCTGCCCAGGTAAACCACAGGGTGTGCTGCCGTGTCCCCCTGCTGACAGCTGGTGACCTGCGTGTCTGTTTGCTTTTCCACTATGGCGATACCTCGGGCTAAGGAGAGCCCCATGTGGTTCTAGACTCAGCACCAATACCCTGGGGAAGGGTCTGTGTGTATCTGCCTTGTCCTGGGGACTCCAAAGACATCACTGCTCATTACTGAAGGGAACTGTCCTGGGAAGCCCCTTGACTTGTTTGGGACAAGTGTGTGTTCCCCACAGCCCTGGCCTATGGTCCCTGGAGTCCTCCCTAGTTTCCATGCTGGCAGGAGAACAAAGCCATTCTGGCATTTGGAATGCCTCCAAGGGCCTCTCCTGACATTGTTCTGAATACAAAGGGGACTTCAGGAGCTCAAAGTGTCCCAGAGCCGCCCAGCTGGTCACCTGCAGCATGTGAAATCTCAGAGAATTTAACACGCTTCTCGAGTGTGATAGATTTTAAAACTGGGAGGGAAGAATTATTAGCTGCCCCGGGAGCTGAAAGTGGGCCACCATAGTTGGTGACTGCTCCGTACCAGTGCTCTGGCCTTTGAAGTCCCAGGTGGTCCAGGGCCTCCAGGGAACTGCATGGACCCCATTGACCCTTACTGATACCCTTTCTTATGTGTGTTTAAATGAGCCGAGATGTCTTGGATGTTGCACAGTGGGGTTGAGTTTAGTTCTGAGGACTGTGCTGTGTGGGATCACCGTCAGTCTGTGCTCCACCTGGTGCTCGATAGGCACAGAAAACACCTGGATGCCTTAGAGGGGCTGTGAGTGTGTACCTGGAAGACCTGAGATGCTGAACTGAGACAGTTCTCATTGGTGAAATTCAGGATGTCAGTGACTGGCCCCATCTGGCATCAGCTGCCCAGGTGTTCTGCATGTCAGAAGGTGTCCCAGAGGACCGGGTTCCTGGCCATAGCAGACAGAGGGTCAGGTTGTATGCCTGGGCTAGACCTTTTCCTTACTTATGTTTGTCTCTTGCTAGGATTTGGCCTATGGCTTGTTTTGGCAGTGTTTTAATTTGCTTGTGGGAGAGAGAGAGAGAGAGAGAGAGAGAGAGAGAGAGAGAGAGAGAGAGAGGACAGGGTGAGCCCTTACCTACCAGGGTATCAGGTGGCAGCGACCAAGCAACTTGACTTTGATGGCTAGAAACACATAGAGGAGATTGGAAACCAGGCTCAGCTAAGGGGTAGGGCTCAGGTGGGCTAACCTGAGCTGGGGTGGCGTGAGCTTCCTGAGCTGCTCCTGTTGAATGCAGAAGCAAACAGCTGTGTGCCCTGGTGTCCCTATCCACATCTTCTGGGACACAGTTCCACAGGGCTACCTAGGACACTGAGCATCTGCTGCCCTGGACTGATTTGATAGAAACTAGGCATGGCAGGGTGGAGACCACTGTTCAGCCCCCACAGTGCAGGAACAGGGGTGCTTCTAGGGTATTGGGATGCCACTGAGGCACTGGGCCCAGTCTGTGCCTAAGGCCAGCCTTCAGAAGAACTGTTCACTGGATCTCCTCAAGGGGGGTAGGTGGTTGTCATCAGCTGAGATGGTCACCAGGGAAACCTGGGGCTCCCACACCCACAGCTTAGCCTGTTTTCTTCCTGCAGGCTACGCCCATTGGAAGGGCCAAGTGCTGAATTCACAGGAACTCCATGAACTGTACGAAGGTCTCAAGATAAACAGTGTGAATAAGTATGACTACGTGCTCACTGGTGAGGGTCCCCAGGGTCCTGGTACAGGGTCCCCGGCCTCCTGGTGACAGGGATAGGCCCACATCCCCTTGCTGGGCTCTTGCTTGGTTTCCTGCCTTCTTCAGGGTGGGTTTTGTTGTGCCGGAGCTACCGATACACCCTGGAGGCATCCTGGTAGAGGAGAGAGTTGGAACATTGCCAGGTCGATTTGTTGAGGGTGAAATGCTTCTACCTGGAACATGAGCTCATCTGTCACATTTCCGGCTGTATTTTCTACATATTGAATCTATTTATTCTGTGTGTGTGTGTGTGTGTGTGTGTGTGTGTGTGTGTGTGTGTGTGTGTGTGTTCACACAGTTGTACACACACAGTGACACCGCATGGGTGTGGTGATAAGAGTACAACTTGTGGGAGTTGGTTCTTTCAACCCTGTGGGTCCCAGGGATTGAACTTAGGTTTTCTGACTTGGCAGCAAGCCTCCCTACTCAATAGGCCATCACACCAGCCCCCAATTCAGTGTTTGTTTGTTTGTTTAGTCAGGTTTAAAATGCCGTGTTTGAGCTGGGTATCATGGCAGACACCTTTAATCTCAACACTCAGGTAGGTGGAGCTCTGCCAGTCTGAGGGCAGCCTAGTCTACATAATGAGTTCTGGGTGGGCCAGGGCTTCAGAGTGAGACCCTGCCTCCAAAAATAGATAATTAAGTAAAAGTATTTATGTATTTTTATGTAGATGGGTGTTTTGTCTGCGTGTACACCTGCACACCCGAAGAGGGCATCGGATCCCCTGAGAATACAGTTATAAACAGTTGTGAGCTGCCATATTCTTAACAGCTGAGCCATCTCTCCAGCACCTGAATAAAAACTTTTTAAAGAGACACAGGGGCTGCAGAGGTGGTTCATTTGTTAAGAGCACTCTTGCAGAGGACCCAGGCTCACTTCCTAGCCCAAATAGGGTAGCCCACAAGTGCCTATAACTCCAACTCCAGCGGTTCTGACACCCTCTCTGTCCTCCGCCCTCTTCTGTCCTCCCAGGCCTTAAGCTCACATGTGGTGCACAGACATACACTCAGGCACACAAACATACACATAAAATATTGTTTAAGTGATTTATTTTGAAAGTGGAAATTTTAGTTACCTGCCAATTGTCTGTAGTTCCATCATTTAAAACTCCTCACATACATCTGGTATCTTCCTGTCTTCCCCTCTGTGACTACAGACTTTTGGAAACCTGTGTATTCCCTGGCTGGCCTCCCCCACTCTCATGCATGTTTGATTTGATTGTGTTACAGCACCCTGGTGGTCAGTGTGTCCTGTTTTGAGAGGATAAACCTGGATTGTCCCTCCAGGTTACACGAGAGACAAGTCCTTCCTGGCCATGGTGGTGGACATCGTCCAGGAGCTGAAGCAGCAGAACCCCCGGCTGGTGTACGGTGAGAACTGGACCACGATGCCCCTTCTCCACTGTGCCCCATGCTGATCATACCCTCAGGACAGGACAGCTCAGCCAACTGTCTCTGGCTTCCTCGACACCTGTTTGACCTTTACCTATTAGTTATTTGACTTATGGGACCTCTAAGGAGGAGTGAGTCTTGAGGGCAGGCTCAGCAGGGGAATTGAGAAGTTCTTCTAGGTGACTATAGAGTTTCTTGTGAGGTGCATAGGAAGGGAGGGTTAAGTATGTGTGAAGGCCTGGGGTGCCCAAGATGTGTGAGGTCTGACCCTAAAGAGGATGTAGGTTGGGTTGATACCCCAGGCTGGGCCAAACTAGTGGGTGGGGGATGGGGTGACACACCATATCTAGTTTGTCTGTGTGGAGAGTGGCACTGTGGCTGCCAGGCAGCCCTGGGTCCATGTGCCACGTGGAGCAGCCTGAACACCAGTCTCCCGGGTGTGCAGTGTGCCCTGCCCGAAGGCCAGTGGCACATTGCTTTGTCCATGCAGTGGACTGTGGTCCAAAGGGAATGTGCCTGAACCTGGGAAGATACTGTGAAACCTGGGTTACTAGTCTCAGCCAGGCCAGCGGGGAGGGCACTATGCCAGTCCAGGTGACCTGAGGTAATAATGTGTTCTTGAGAAGAAGGTGTGAATGATGGTAAGTTATATGTGAAACTGTCCCAGGGACCTAGTTGTCTTGGACAGAGAAGTGCAAAGTGCTAGGGCACAAAATTGTCTGCGTCTCTACATGTATGTAACGTTAAAAAAAATTATAGGGGTGTGGCTCAGGTGGCCAAGTGCTTGCCTAGCATACATGAAGCCCCCCGGGAAAGATAAAGCCTCTTCACCACATGAACCGAATGTGCAGGTGTACACCTCTAATCCCAGTACTAGGAGGGTCAGAAGTTCAGGGTCATCCCATCTACATAGTGGGTTCAAAGCCAGCCAGGGCAAATTGAGAACCTGTCGTCAGTTAAGGGTGTGTACTCCTCTTGGAGAAGCCATGAGTTCAGTTCCAAGCACCCACTCTGATGGCTCCTAGCTGCCTGTAAACCCCACTACAGGGGATCTCCTGCCCTTTTCTGAACTCCTGGGCACCTGCACACATGGTACATGTACATACATGCAGGCACACACTCTGGCAGTTAGAGCAAGAGTTAGATATGGAGGCATGTGTGGTGTGCATGCCTGCTTTCCCAGCTACATGGGAGGCTGAGGCAGGAAGATTGGGAATCCAAGGCTAGCCTGGGCTACACAGTGAGAAAGCAAACAGTGTGGAGGTCTGCTGACCAGATGCTGTGTCCCCACAGTGTGTGATCCCGTGATGGGCGACAAGTGGAACGGCGAGGGCTCCATGGTGAGTGGACCCACCATGTTAAACGTGTGGTCTGTGCATCTGCTTTGAACCATAGAGAAGGTCACCTTCCCGGGTCAACCAGCGTGACCCCCATACAAGGCTGAGACACCCCTGTTAGGAGGTTGGTCAAATGGACGACAGGCATTAGGGTGTGTACCATAGACAGTCTGTCAGCCATGGACAAGCTGTCTAATAAAGCTCCAGGTGTGGACACTGAAGGTCAATGTCCCAAGTTTCTCCTGTTGCAAATGGTTTTTCTCAAAAAACTATTTTTTTGGTTTGGAGGCTCTTGCAGGAGAGAAGACTAGCCATTTGCCCTGGACTGCAGGACAGTGCTCCTCCATCCAGGGGAGGGGTCCTCTCTGTAGTCTCAGGAGGGATGCATGTGAAGCAGTCAGGGAGGCAGGGGACGCCTCACCAGCCATGTCAGCCTGTCCACACTGCAGATCACTGTGGTGAGGCATGTCACAGCCGGATCACCTTCTCATGTAAATGTTTTTTCTCCGGTTAGTTTCCCCTTGTGCATTTAACAATGAGGAAGTCACTCTGAGCTCCCCAGCTGTTTGAAACCCAATGGGTCACAATCCACGAGTGAAACTGGTCCTGTGGCCATGCCAGACACCTCAGACTGTGGAGATGGGAGCCTCAACTCAGAGACCTAAAGCTTCAAAGTCAGCGTTTTAACACACAGACCACCCTGGCGTTTGCCTCCTTTGTGGCTTTTGACTCATGTATTACTCATTGCGAATTCCCTGGGCACAGCCGGCCACACACGGTCCACACCAGTGCAGGACTCACCTGGACCAGCGTCCTTTCTGCCCTGCTCTCCCAGTGGAGGCCGGTGGCAGTGACTGGACCAGTGTCTGGTTTGCTCAGTGGCTGTCTTCATCTGCTTTTTCCAGTGCCTATTTTCTGGAAGGTTCCCTGCACCAGACCCCTCCTTTCTTCCTGACACTGCTTGCTGCAATGACCCCAGCCAACCTAGAGACGCTGGTGTTTGGGTCCTAAAGAGCTCTGCTTCGGGCTCAGTGTCACTGTGATGTGTCCTGGTTTTGATTAAATAACTTTCCCCGGAGAGCCTAGATTAAAGATAATGTGTTAGGGTCAAACTAGCCGAGAGTCTGTGGCTCAGGTGATCAATTTTGTTCTATTTTTGTTCTGGGGGGTCAAACCCAGGGCGGCTCATATGCTAGCCAAATGCTCTGCCACTGAGATGTGCGCCATCCATAAAACTTAGTTGTATAAGAATCTTTAGTGATGGTGTGCTGGGTTGGGTATGTCAACTTGTCACGAGCTAAAGTCACCTGAGCCGAAGGAATCTAAGCTGAGAAAATGTCTCCATAAGATTGGACAGTAGGAAAGCCTGTAAGGCATTTTCTTAATTACTGATTGATGGGGGAGGGCCCGGGCCATTGTGAGTGTTCAGGGCCAACCTTGGGCAGCAAGCCAGTCAGCAGCACCCCTCCATGCCCTCTGCATCAGCTTCTGCCTCCAGTTTTCTGCCCTGTTTGAGTTCCTGTCCTGGCTTCCTTCAATGATGGACTACAATGTGGAAGTGTAAGCCAAATAAATCCTTTCCTCTCCAACTTATTTTGGTCATGGTCTTTTATCCTGGCAATAGGAACCCTAGCTAAGGCAGATGTCATGGTCAGACCCAAGTCTAAGGGTTGGGCTGTGAAAGTGGTCCCATCTTTCCTTAGCTCATTTTCATTTATGCCCGCCAGCAGGAGTTCATCTGCATATGACCTCAGACCTCCAGGGAAATTCCTCAGCAACTGGATGGGGAGAAATTGGAACCCTGGACCACTCACCAGTGCTGCAAAGCATCGTGGGAACAGACAGTTATTTCAGAGCTTCATGTGGGATTTGGATGTCAGGAACTGGACATGGTATTGGGCATCTGTAATCCTAGTTACTTGGAAGGCTGAGGTGGGATGATTGCAAGTTTGAGGCTAGCCTTAATCAAAACTTTAAAAAAGGGAGCGTGAAGGTTGCTAGGGTCCTGGAGAAGTCCCACAAAAGATCACCATCCACGTATGCAGTCAACAAGAGCATTCTTCAATCCAGCATGCTGAAACCGACCATCCTACACAAAGGCAAAATGGCGATGACCTTGAGAGGAGCTCACAGGCTCCTTTTAAGCACAGCTAAGGGGAGGTCCTAGGGCAGTCCTAGGTCGTTGGCTTAAGCAAGTGGCAATTATATTAATATGTTCTAATGGCTAGGGCTGGCAGGAGCTGGTTAAGGTACAGCTTTTCCATTTGGGGGCAGTCCTGGACAAGTCCCAGGCTTTGTCCTTATTTGGTTATCACCTTGAGGTAGTGACTGTGACTTAGGCCTGGCAAGGGTGTTGGAGATTTATTGTCCTTTGTTCATGGCTCTTTCAGAAACTGCTTGTTCAGTCTCAGGAAGCTGAAATTGAGGCCTGATCTCAAATAGAAACCTGGGAAGTCTGTAATGGCATCTGCTCAGTCCTCTCAAAGGCGTAGATCATGCTTGCTCAACTGGCACGAGGCCCCAAGTCCATCACTAGCATGGAAATAATAAACAAAAGCTGAAGATTGTTCTAAGCTGGCCTTGGTGACTCACACCTGTAATCTCAGTATTTGGAAGGAAAAAGGGGGATTGCTCTGAGTTCTAGGCTAGCCTGGGCTACAGAGTAAGAGCCCATCTCAGGAAATAGGGGGCAGGGAGAGCACTGTTCTGTTGAATTATTCATTGGTAACTTAAAAATGAGATGATCATGAGTATGTTGGCTCACAAGCATGTCTTAGTGGAGATGAGATACCCCAGAACTCAGGCTACCAGAGCCAAGTAGGCGCAGCCCCAGCTGGCAGGTTCCTGAGGGCCCCAGGCTTCCTCCAGTCATCCTGTGCAGTCCTGTGTCTTAGCTCCCAACTTATCTTCCTCCCTTCTGGAGGCCTTTCCCTCCTGCTCCAGGAACTTCTCTTACTTGGTGACACCCTTCTGTGTCCCTGTCCCTGTGGGCCCTCAGTTATGTACTTTTTGTGTGTTTTTCGAGACAGGGTTTCTCTGTGAAACAGTCTTGGCTGTCCTGGAATGCACTGGGTAAACCAGGCTGGCTTTGAACTCACAGAGATCCTGCCTGCCTCGGCCTCCTGAGTGCGGAGATTAAAGGCGTGCGCCACCACAGCACGGCAGCTGTGACTCTTCCTGGTGAGGATGCCAGGTCTCCCCACAGGATTTGGGCTGGGAGCATTCCTCTCCTGGGCTCTCCTTCCGTGTGAGTGATCTCCTTCTTTGTCTCCTGTGCTCTCCAGTACGTCCCCCAGGACCTCCTTCCCGTGTACAGGGAGAAAGTGGTGCCCGTGGCAGACATCATCACTCCCAACCAGTTTGAGGCTGAGTAAGTAACTACACAGCCAGAAGGACCAGATGCCCTGGTGAGCCCTGCAGAGCCCTGCACCATCTTCTCACGTGCCCCAGCAGCCCCACATCTGCCCTCTCGGATCCCTAGGTGGCCCTTAGGAAGCCTGGCCTGCCCTAGACAGATCATGTCACCCCTGCCCCTGTAAACACGTACCCCAGGCCCCCACAGTGTTCCCATGGCCTCTAAGGTAACCACAGTGCTCTTTCTCTCTGGTGTTTGGTCCATGATCGTGTTGGCTCACAGTATCTCCCTGCTAGCCGGATGCTCCAAGGAGAGAAAGACGGGGTGGCACCTGTCCAGTTGATGTCTCATGTGGCTGGGACTGCCCCAGGTGGAACTGCTGGCCACAGATCTCTCTCAGCTCAGAGCACACGGCCATGATTAGCTGAAGAGTCAGCTTCTAAGAAACCTGCCGGTTACCCAGACTTGCAGGGTGCAGGCCTCTCTGTCCCATGAGCAGGGTCCTGCAATCCTTGGATGCAGACACTGGTGGGCATTTTTAGATGGAGTAGCTGAGGGCCCCAGCCCTGGGCCCTTCCCAAGTAAGGGATGGCATCCCTTTTGTAGGGAGCCGCTATTCAAAGATGGCCCTGGCTTCCTGGTAGCCTAGCTGTAAACAACTCCATATTTGGCTATGATGCACGAGTATGGTAATTGGCCTTATGTCCTCAGCCTATCCTGTGGCTCCCCATGCTAGCATTCTGGCGGGACCCAATCACAGTACGGCACGTTTGCCTGATTCCCTATATAAGCAGCGGCAGTTTAGTCCTCGCCGCCCCTCACCTCCCGCTCTCCCTTAACCAAGAGGCGCTCCAATAAAGTGTGATCTGAGAAGAATCCTCGTGTGGTGGTCGTTCTTCCTCGCTGGCCGAGGAGCGCGCCGCACCCTTTGAGGATCCTGTGCTGTCAGAAGGCTGAAGCAGGTGCATGGGTTGTGTTGGTCATTGTGGCCCTCAGAGTTCCACGCACATTGGTTACCTGACTGCTGTGCTGAGAGACCCTGGGGATTGTAGGGGCTGTTTCTCTCTGTTGTCACCTAAAGGCATTCACCACAGTTTGGAACCTCACCACGTGTGTGAGTTTCCTTATACCACATTTCACTACCCCACTCTTCCGTGTGTGTCTCTGCCTCCCTGGTTCCTGTGGGGTAGAAGCCGTGATGGCCTCTGGTGGGGATGTCGGTCAGTGGCCGGGAGGGCTGTCCTTTCTTTACTGTATGGACTGGGGCTCACGCTCCCATCTCTGTTCCAGGTTGCTGAGTGGCAGAAAAATCCACAGCGAGGAAGAGGCACTGGAGGTAAGGAGACCTTCACACATGGGCATGTTCATGGGGAAGGAGACCTTCACACATGTCCCTGTTCAAGGGGAAGGAGACCCTCACACACGTCCCTGGTCACGGGGAAGGACATGAGCACCTAAGAGATGCTGAGCTCTGACCTTAGATGTGGGGAGCACCCAGCCTTTGTCACTGAGCAGTACCTCTGTCAGTTCTATACTCAGTCCACCATGTGTCTGTGTCTGCGACCTGAATCTGCCATACCAAAGCATCCTCTCACAGGTCTGGAGTCTGAAAGCCCCAAAATCAGTTGGGGGCAGGGTGCACTCCCTCTGAGGCCCCCAGGAGGTCCTTTTAAGACATTGTGGTACACTCCACTAAACTATGGCCTTAGATTATTGCCAAGTAGAGTCCCGCTTTGAGGAATTGGGGGTGAGGACATCAATATATCTTTTCTCAGGTCAGCCCGGGGCAGTCACCACTGTAATGTGTGCCTACTGTGGGTCCGGCACTGTGTAAGTTCCGGGCACAATCTTACCTATTGAGCCCCATAGCCCAATGTGTGCCAGCCTCATGGGTCCCCCTCATGGCCCCACATTGCTCTGAAGACCTTCAATTCACACCATTCAGGCAGCGGGCATGAGTGAGCCACCCAGAAGCCTATGGTGGCGGCTCCTCCCTGGCCCTGTGACCTGTGTGTTCACAGGGTTGATATGCATCTTTTCTTTTGTAAGATTTATTTGTTTGTATCTTATATGTGAGTGTTTTTTCTGTGTGTATGTATACACCATGTCTATGCCTGGTGTTCTCAGAGCCAGAAGAAGGTATCAGATTCCTTAGAACTGAAGTTAAGGACAGTTGAAAGCCGCCATGTAGGTGCTGGTAACTGACCCTGAGTCATCTGAAAGAGTAGCCAGTGCCTTTAACTACTGGGCGATCCTCTCGAGCCCCATGATAGACATCTTCTGTGCTACACCCAGGCAGTCCCATACACCAGGGTTGCTATCCCATCTACCCCCTGTGTGGCCTTGGACCACAGAGTGTGTAGTATATAACTCCATGAATGTCATCTCCTACTGTGAGCAGGCACTGGTGGCTAGTTCACCTCTTGAGCCACTTGCATAGGTACCCATGATTGTGCCCTGTAGGCACAGCTGTACAGACAGGAGTTTCCATCGGATTTGAGGAAATTTCGCCAGCTTGAGGAGGAGAATCTCTGTGAGTTCCAGACCAGCCTCGTCTACATACCAATTTCAGGTCAGCCAGAGTTATATAGTATGACCCTGCCTCAATAAATAAAAACAAATGGCAAAAAGAAAGACAAGCTAGCTTGGAGAGAGAAGCTTGCTTCTCACTGGTGGATCTGACCAGCTTCCCAGTTCCTAAGGACTTGGTACAGGGCCCCCAGGCTTCCCCACACTTCCAGACTCTGGAATCTCAATGGCCCTGGCAGAAGGTGGCAGACCACAGGCTTGCCCATGCGTGTGCAATGTTCCAGGTTCTCTGGAAGCCCATCAAGCATGCTGGTCACGCCTGCCTGCTTGAGGTCTGATTGCAGAGGATGGTGGCCGACCAGGGTCTGTCCCCTTGAGAAGCATGGCTGTCAGGAAGAGCCACTGTGGCTGCATGTGCTGACACTCTCCCTTGCTCCTGGCAGGTGATGGACATGCTGCACTGCATGGGTCCTGACACAGTGGTCATCACCAGCTCTGACCTGCCCTCCCCACAGGGCAGTGACTACCTGATCGCACTGGGCAGCCAGAGGATGCGTAAATGCCTGCTCCACCTGCTCCACCTGCCCCTGCATGCTCCTGGGTCCATCTGTTTCTGTAGCCCAGGGCTTTCAGGGCCCAGAGACTATTTGGGGCTTGGTAGGAGGGAGATTATGACTTGGTCAGCAAGTGGCTAGTACCTCATGCCCCTCAGGAGAGTAGACAGAGGCAGCTTCAGGACAGAGCTCTGTGGAGTGGGGGGACTAGATGGGCACTGGGACATAAGCAGGTTCACCCACTCCCACTTGCCGGATGCTCAGGGACCCATGCTGTGCTGGAACCACCAGGTTCTCATGGCTGGTGAACCACCCTGCACCAGAGCCTTATGCCAAAGGCCAGCTGAGTCTGGCTTCTGTGGCCCAGGTGTCTACAGGGAGTAGGTTTCTGCTGGATTCGGTGACTGGTTATACAAACAGCACATGAGTTAATGTGTTTGAACAACGTCACGATGACACTGAAATCTGGGTCACAGGCTGACAGGAACCCCAAGTTCGCACTCACTGACTCCAGTTAGCATTCTGGATGCACAAGGGGGTGGGAATGTGCATCTGAATGCTCCTGGGCCACAACACGCATGTAGACACACACACACACACACACACACACACACACACACACACACACACATGCAGTGCATCCACACAGTTCCTTGCACTCTGAGTGTGTAAAGGTCATGCTAGTTTCAACTTCTCCGGGTCCAGGGTTTCACTCCCCTACGGGACAGTGGTGGCAGTGTGGGTCAGTATGACAGCCCACACTGAGTCCTAGAGCTCCTGAAGGAGGCCACAGAACATCTGATGACCACTCCCAAGGAGAGAACGTGCTGACATTCTTGTCACTCCAGGAGAAGTGGGGACAAGTTGGGCTGACAGGTTCCCATGGCAGGGTGACCCTTGTCTAGCTGAGACATCTCAGACCCAGTGACCTGGCTTATGTTCCTCCCTCCCCAGGAAAACCTGATGGCTCCACGGTGACCCAACGCATCCGGATGGAGATGCGCAAAGTGGATGCCGTCTTCGTGGGCACTGGGGACCTCTTCGCTGCCATGCTTCTGGCGTGGACACACAAGCACCCAGACAACCTGAAGGTCAGTTGTCCATGTTGCTCCTCTACACAACTTCCTCTGTGCTTCCGGTGGGAAAATAGGTTAAAGTGGTCCACGTAGCAGGAGAGAGACAGAGAGAGGAGCAGGCTTAGTGGAGGCCTAGATCTGAGCACCTGCCTAAGTGTGGGGGTGGGGTGGGGAGAATACTGCTGACTGTGTGCTCAGAAGCCCACCTTTTCAGTGTGTCGCCCACTCTTCTCTTGTTTTGGAAGTGGTGACATCAGAAACAAGACATCGGGGACTTGGATTTGAGAGTTAGAAGCCACAGGGACCTGGGGATGTAGTTCAGTTGCATGCGTTAGGCCTGGGTTTGACCCATAGCAGTGCCTTAACAAGAAAAGAGAAGAAAAGAATTGGCATTTAAACTGGAGTCAGCCGGGAGTCCTGGGCCTGTACAGCCCTCCAGGTGCTCCTTGGCGACTCAGGCTCTTCCAGTGCTCAGTCCAGTTCAGGTTGTTTCCTGCTGTGTAGCCGTTGCCTGACTTGATGGACACAGCCCTTGGGGTACCAAGGGCAGAAGGTTGAGGATGCAGGCTGAGGCAGGCCCTTGCCCCTCAGACCTGTCATGGAGATGGATGTTTCTATGGTTGTCTGTATGTCCGTCCCACCTGCTTCATGCACTTGTAAGGAGGAGGGTGCTTTTGCTCAGGTGCTCCTTAGCAGAATGGATCAGCTGGGACCAAGTTTGTACTAGGTAGGCACTCAAATTAAGCCGCATCTGGAGCTCAAGTGTACTGATGTTGTGACTTGGGGATCAGGGATGGCTTTTCTTGTGAATATGCAGTTAGTTATGGGGCTTATCAAGGGCAAGGGAGTTTTTCCTTTCTTTCTTTCTTTCTTTCTTTCTTTCTTTCTTTCTTTCTTTCTTTCTTTCTTTCTTTCTTTCTTTCTTTCTTCCTTCCTTCCTTCCTTCCTTCCTTCCTTCCTTCCTTCCTTCCTTCCTTCCTTCCTTTCTTTCTTTCTTTCTTTCTTTCTTTCTTTCTTTCTCCTTCCTTCCTTCCTTCCTTCCTTCCTTCCTTCCTTCCTTCCTTCCTTCCTTTCTTTCTTTCTTTCTATTTTTTCCGAGACAAGGTTTCACTGTGTAGCTTTGGACTCTGTCCTGAAACTCGCTTTGTAGACTAGGCTGGCCTCATGAGAGATCCTCCTGCCTCTGCCTCCCGAGTGCTGTGATTAAAGGTGTGTGTCACCACCACCCTGCTGAGTTTTCTTTTCTTTAATAATTTATTTTTATTTTATGTGCATTGGTGTTTTGCCTGCATGTATGTCTGTGTGAGGGTGTCAGATCTTGAAGTTACAGACGGTTGTGAGCTGCCATGTGGACGCTAGGAATTGAACCTGGGTCCTCTGGAGGAGCACTCAGTGCTCTCAAACTCTGAGCCATCTCTCCAGGCATAGGAGTTTCCTTCAGCTATGACCTTGAATCTGATCTACTGGCCTGTGTGCATAAAAGCTGCACGGTGACCGATTAGCAGGTCGTCTCTCCTGATGCCCAGCAGCTGACAGCCAGCATGTCCTCCTCCAGTGATGTTGCAGAGTATAAGGCTGGGAGCATGGTTCAGTGGCAGAGCACTTTGCTAACACATACAGGGCCTGGGTCCCATCCCAGCAGAACAAAAGAAAAAGAATACAAAGTTGGAAGGACCCCTCCCCCGGTGTAGACTGAGCCTGCCTGCAGACTGCTACCCACAGCCTCGATGTCCCGCACTGTGTGCCCGCGGTGCACAGCTGGGTGAGGGCTGCCTTCCTTTAGACTGGAGGAAGGGGAGAAAGGCTCTCACCTAGGAGAGACAGTTGGATGTGGGGACCTGGACGTGGGTTCCCTGGTGCTGTCCCACCGTCCACTCCACCCCGCTCTGACCTGTCTCTGGCTCCTTGCTTATATGCTGGAGAGGGAGACGGACTCCCATGTGTCAAGTCCCCTGAAAACTCTGAAGTTAAGTCTAGAAGGTTCACCCCTTTTGCCCTCCACTGGCTCTCCAGCCCCTGCCTCCCTCGGGTGCAGGCCAGGCCAGACTTGCCCTGTGTAATTGGCAGCAATGGGGGGTTCCCTTTGTGCAGGGCAGCAGAAACTTGCCAGCTGGCCCTTAGAGGAGCCTCACAGAGCAGCTCCCAAGCCAAGCCCTGGATCGGCCAATCCATGTAGGGACTGAGGAGTGTCTGGGTACCTGCTGAGTCCCCCAGGCCTCTGGCCTTGAGAGTTGAAGCCGGCTGTGCTTTCCCTTATAGAGTCTTTAGAACTAATTACTCCCAGGGATTCTGTTCAGTGCCTGCAGTGTGCCAGTGTGCACAGTATTGACAAGCCCCAAGCTGCTGTCCCTCCCCAGGAGGCATTTCCATCCACACCGAAGTGGATAATCTAATAGTCAGGGTCTGCTTGGCTCTCTCTCCACGACTGTAACAAAATACCTGAGACAGTTTATAAAGACGAAAGGTTTCTTTCCACTCAAGGTTCAAAGGTGTCTATCCACGGTGAGAGGGCCTTGTTGCTTAAGCCCTGTGGCTGTGCATCGTGGTGGAATCCAGGAAGCAAGAGGAAGGAAATAATGAAATTAGACACTATCCCCTTTCAGAAGCCACCTTCAAGGACCTAAGGACCTGGCACCAGGCCTCACTTCCAGAAGCTGTCCTCCCCTCCAATAGCACCTCAGGCAGAGGGCCCAGCCTCTAGCATGGGCTTCAGGGGACACTCCAGATACAGGCTCATGCAGATGCATCTCTGTGGGGGGCTGTCAGCCCCACAGGAGCCCAGCTGTGTCCAGTATGAGTGACTGGGGCAGCTGCTGCTTGTCCTCTGGACAGGGATGCTCAGCCCAGGTGGGCCAAGGCGGTGTCTCTGTCCTCTCCGCAGGTGGCCTGTGAGAAAACCGTGTCCGCCATGCAGCACGTGCTGCAGAGGACCATCCGGTGTGCAAAAGGTACCTGTCCTGGCGCTCTGCCTTTCCTTCCTGTAGGTGGTCCCTGTCTGGAGGAGGGCAGGAGGGAGGGGAGAGCTCTCCCTTCAGCCCCTGCACCCTGCTGCCTGGTGGAAGTGGGCCAGCAGGGGGCGGTGTGGAGCAGCAGCTCCAGTGTGGGGAGGAGGGGGATGCCTGAGGCTGCACCCCGCCAGCTCTAACCTTGCCTCTGTTCCTCAGCTCAAGCAGGAGAAGGAAAGAAGCCCAGCCCGGCTCAGCTGGAGCTGAGGATGGTCCAGAGCAAAAAGGACATCGAGGACCCCGAGATTGTGGTGCAGGCCACGGTGCTGTGAGGGCCGTGCATTCGCCCCGACACACCGTGTCCCGGGGTCTCTGTTTTCATCCCTGTGAAAGCTGTAACGTCTGCCTTAGAGCCATGACTGACACTTGACATTTTATTCCTTCCTGAGGGTCGGGTCTCATCCGGTCTCAATGGTGAAAATGTGCCATCATGTTTTTTTAAAAAAATAATAACAAAGCCGTCGCAGAAATATGTGACTCAGAAACATGGCCCCTTCGCCCCCAAGGCTCTGGGCCTACTGACTGCCTCTTGTTGACTCATAGGTGTGTGGGAGGCAGGGTGGAGTACGCAAGCCTGCTGCCTGTGGACCATTCTGCTGGCCAAGGGCTGCCATTGCCCCCAGATTCCTGCGGGGATTAGGACTAGGCCTGCGGTGGCATTATTTTTAAATTGGGTTAAGTCTTAACCATGGCATCTGGAAGAATTACGCCAAATGTCTTCATTGCCGTTTGGGTCTTACCCTTGCTCCTGCACCAGAGTTTCTGTGTGTGTCTCTGCTGCTCTCTGTGTCCAAGGACGTCACACTTACCCAGCTGTGGACTCTGGGAAGGTTTTATGTCCTCATGCTTGGGTAGGCCCACAAGCATGGAGTCACTGTGACGGGGACTCTTTAAGGGCCCAGAACATTCCAGGGGATCTGCAAGCCTCCCGGGTGTCAGCGGGAACTCCTATCACTTGGGAGCGACTTCTGGGGAACTGACCAACCTCGGGGTCGGCTGCTGAGCCTGAGGTGGCTTGGGAAGGTCAGGGAAGGATGCCACACTGGGTTCTTGTGGGAGCTCACCCAGCCCTGGGCCTCAGTTGGCACTGCACATGCCATGTGCTGCTGAGGACAGCACACTGCTGCAGCCGTGTGTGCACAGAGGAGAGGCAGCCGTGGCCCGTGCCCCTGGGTGGCACACTTAACTGCGGGCTCCTCCCCCCATTTCTGTATTCTGTGCCCACCACTCACTGAGCGGCAAGAGGCCCTCATGTGAAGCCAGCTCACTCTCTGCCTCCTTGGAAGTCCTGCTCCTAGAGGGAGTGTATGGGCACTGTGGGTGCAGGGCCATCTCTGAGACCTTTGCAGGAGACTGTGACAAGTTCCATTTCCATTGCTCAAGTGTGGCTTTCCCAGATGTACATCTTGGAATTTGGGGTCCCTTAGTCCTAGCTGTGAGTGGGGCTGTCCATTTTTGATCTTTATCTCAGCATCCACCCATCCAGTTCTTGAGATTTGCCTCTGCTGAGAAGCCACAGCCTAAGGAGCAATGGAAGATTGGGAGAGATGGGGACCACACTGTGATCCCCAGGGACATAGGTTCTCAAGGGGTGCCTGGCTGCCACCCATAGGTGAACCTCAGAGTGCCATACCCTACCTTAACATAGTCCAGGGTTCCCCTTCCCCAGTTAAAATGCCCTAGATAGGGGAGACACCGGTCCACATGGACTTGCACCAGTCCAACTCCACTTCCCCACCAGCCTGCATCCTGACTTCTCACCTTTCTGGTCTCAGGCTGCAGGATGGCTGAGCAGGTAAAGCTGCCTGTTGCCAAGCCTGACAACCGGAGGGACCCACATGGTGGATGCAGAAAGCTGATTCTTGTAAACTGTTCTCTCTTTCTCTTACACACACACATATACACACACACACACACTAAATAAATAAATGTTATTTTAAAAATTACCTTGTTTTGCTGTATTTTTTACTCTTTTGCTTTTATAGCTCTTTGCTCTTTGGGGGGGCCTGTAGCTAGAGTTTTCCTGCCTGGCCCACAGTCAGGACAAATCTCTCTCACCTGCCAGTCCCACAGCCACTCAGACCCAACCAAGCAAACACAGAGACTTATATTGCTTACAAACTGTATGGCTGTGGCAGGCTTCTTGCTAACTGTTCTTATAGCTTAAATTTATCCATTTCTATAAATCTATAACTTGCCACGTGGCTCATGGCTTACCAGCATCTTCACATGCGGCTTGTCATGGTGGCAGCTGGCAGTGTCTCTGACTCAGTCTTCCACTTCCCAGAATTCTTCTCCTCCTTGTCCCACCTATACTTCCTCCTGCCTGACTACTGGCCAATCAGTGTTTTATTTATTGACCAATCAGCAACACATTTGCCATATAGAACATCCCACAGCAGGGGCCCACCACCAAGCTCCCAAATAAATACACAGGGAGGCTTATTATTACTTATAAATACCTGACCTTAGCTTGGCTGGTTTCATGCCAGCTGTTCTTAAATTATCCCATCTACCTATTGTCTCCAAGCTTTTACCTTTCTCTATTTCTGTATATCTTTTCTTTCCTTCTTACTCCCTGTCTGGTGTGCCTTGATCTTCTCCCCTATTTTTTTTTTTAATTTATTTTCTCTGACTGACAGCCCCACCTATCCTGCCTTGCTATTGGCCATTCAACTCTTTAGTAGACCAATCAGGTGTTTTAGACAGGCAAAGTAACACAGCTTCACAGAGTTAAACAAATGCAACATAAAAGAATGCAACACATCTTTGCATCCTTAAAACAAATGCTTCACAGCACCAACAAATGTAACACATCTTAAAACATTCCTCAACAGCCTTGTTCAGGAAGGTTGGCTAGCTTTCTGTCATGTATTTCCTGGTCCCAATGCTAGGCCTCTGAGCTCCAATTCCTGCTTATCAGAAGAAGGAAAGCCATGGCCAGCGGTCTGGAAGGGAGGAACAACCCCATTCCCCTCAGTCACAGGAAAAGCCCCTCACTGCCTCCCAGAGAGCAGGGAACAACCATTTTGTCAGCAATGAGGAAAACTTCCTTTTTCTTCTCAGAGTATTGAGGCTGGACGGGAGAGATGGCCATGTTGGTAAAGTGCTAGCCGTGGATACACGAGGACCTGAGTTCAGTCCCCAGCACCTATAACCTCAGAGCTAGGGAAGTGGAATCTGGAAGTAAAGGAAGACCCCAGATGTTGACCTCTGGCTTCACACACATGCACACAATAAATGGGTAAGAGCTGTCACAGGTTTGAGGAAAGCCTGTGTGTGTCTGGTGCCATGTGAAGAAGCCCCTGGCAGAGCAGTGCTGGCTGTGCTGGTTTATGTGTGCCGGGGTCTTCATGACCTCCCTCTCCACCACACCAGGAGAGCCTTAGCACTTGGCTGTAGCCCAGCGCTAATCGGTGTGGGGGATCCTTTCTTGCTTACACAGCTGGGTGAGTTCTCTTTCCTCATGAGAACTTCCCCTAAAGTCCTAAACTTGGGTGTGGTCTGGATTGTCTTCCTGTGTGCTTTGGAGCCCAGGGGACATGAACAGAGGCTGTGGCTCAGGCATGTGACAGAAGAAACAGTGCTTTGAGCGTGGGGCCTGGGCAGAAGCAATGCTTTCCAGAGAAATGTCTGCAGCCCTGCCTGCCAGCAAGCACAAGGTCTGCTCCCCTTGTGTCCAAGGCAGAATTGCCTTTCACTCTCAGTTTGCATAGTTCAGTTGTGACATGATGTATTTGGAAATGAAGCTGTGTTAATCTGGTGTTGCCTGCTTCCTGCTGAGGGCTCCCTCTGGTACTGTCTTAGTCCATCACCTTCAACCTCCCGGAAGAGGGAATTCTGACCAGGATGCTTTGGAAGTCCTTGCCTGGCCCTGTTGATAATCACGTGCCTCTAGCTTGCTTTCGCAATATGTTAATGGTTGTCAAAAAGACGCTGTCCTTTTCTTCAGTTGGGAGAGCCCAGTGTTTAAAAGCTGCTTGATGTTTCCGTGGGGGTGGCCAGGCCTGGCTGCACTGTGCTGAAGTGGGGCATTGAAAGGAGGGGCCTGTGTGCCCCACAGTCTCCCTGGCTTCCCAGTGTGATGTCACCACCACCAGCTGGGACAGGAGAACAGCACTGGGTGTTACAAGTTAGGCCATGCCCTGTCCTTGTTGAGGAAGGCGGGGCCCTCCTGAAGGAAGCAGGTTGGCCAGGGCAGCACTGAGTCCTCTGCTGTGCCCCTGGGCGGCTCCTGACCCCAGTGTCCAGCTCCCATTGCTTCAAACCTTACATTGTCTGTAGCTGAAAAGTATAGAAAAGAGAGGTGAATGTATTTGGGACCCTTTGCTTCCTTCCTGCCCTCTGAGCGATCTCTCACTCAGGGTATCTGGTCCATAGTTCTGCAATTCTCAGGTGCCCAGTGACCACTGGGCTGACCACAGCTTGCCCTGGTCCCCTCCATGCATCTTTCTTTTGGGGCAAGGTATCTATCTGGGCCCAGGGAGGTGCATGCAAGGACACAGGCTTTGGTGGTGGCGTCCAGATTCTGTGTGCCCTCCAGAGGGTGCTGCAGCCCAGCCCCCCTTTCTTTTACTGTTGTGCTGACATTTGGGGGCTTCTCTTCTATTCAACCATGCAGTTGCTTGTAGTGAGAAACCCTGGAAAGTCAAGTCTGTCCAAGTGACAGATGGATGCTGACCACAGGGACCACCAGTGGATGCCTGGAGAAGGTGCCCCCCCCCCCCACCAAGGACAGGTCTGGGAGGTCAGGTTCACACTAAGTTTCTTCATAGAACTGTGGGCTCTGCAAGGAAGGCTTGAACCTGGTCCCACCAGACTGGATGCTGCCCTCTCTGAGGAAGACGGAGGAGCGCCCTGGAGTGGAGGTGCTGCTAGATGTGCATGTGCCAGTCTGTTCCTTTCCTACACTTCCTGTGACAGCTTCAGGTGGTGGCTGGCAGGGCATTTTCAGGTTCCAGTCCTGTGGAACCAGGGTGAGATTTCTGCCTCCTGTTGCACACTTTCAGTCTCCACCAGCAGGGGGCGCAGTGGGACCAGAGTGGTGTCAGCTGCCCAGGCAGATGCTGGTACTAGCAGCCTAAACAGCAGTCACCAAGCTGGGAGATTTGGTTGGTTGGTTTTTTAGTGTGTAAATCTTTGTGTTAGCATCCAGACTTTGGTGCTGTATGACATCTCACAGTGAGTAGGAGCTCAGTGTGTCCCCAGGCCTTGCATGACATCTCAGGAAGCTATGGCTTGGTCAGCATAGCTAGACGTGACCTTTCTTAAATTGGGTGCATTTTGAAATGTGTGTGTTTCCTTGTTGACTCTGGTTTATTCTTGTTGCAGCCGTTTTCCATGCAAAGTCTAATTTAAAATAATGTGTTATATGCCATATTCTTTCTTCATGGCACCCTAGTGTGTTTATTTGCTTAAAACTAGAATTTAGTAAGTAACTCTTAATTTCATAGTATTTTTTTTTTTTTTTGGTTTTTCGAGACAGGGTTTCTCTATGTAGTTTTGCGCCTTTCCTGGAACTCACTTGGTAGCCCAGGCTGGCCTCGAACTCACGGATATCCGCCTGCCTCTGCCTCCCAAGTGCAGTCAATTTTTTTATATAAATGGAAATTTTTGCTTGGCAAGGTGATGTACACTTATAATCTACCCTAGGGGCTGAGGCAGGAAGATAGCTGTGTAGCTGTGTAGTAATATCTTTACACACACACACACACACACACACACACACACACACACACACACACTCACATACACACGTTATTCCTGGATTTTTTTAAAATTTCTGGTAGAATAAACACAATTTAAAGACTTCACTATTTAAAACAGGCAGGAGCATGTCCTCAATCAGGAGTCTTTATCTCCCATTTACCTCCTCCCCTCGAGACAGGGTTTTTCAGCATAGCCCTGAAACTTACTAGAACTTATTCTGTACTGTAGACCACCAGACTGGCATTAAACTCACAGAGATCTGCTTGCCTCTGCCTTCTGAGTGCTGGGATTAAAGGTGTGCGAGGAGCAGCCGCCGCCACCGGGCTTATCTCCCATCTCTTACCCTCACCACCTGGGGCTGAGCCCTGGGGGACACCCACTTCAGGGTGGTGAGGGTGATCTGAGCTCCCCCATGCCAGCAGCTCCTCTTTCCTCCTCCTAGCTCACTGTGGGCATTAGTTCCCGGTCTTTCTGGGACAGGATGCACATTCCAGGTGAAGGTCCCCCTAAGCCATGGGGACCCCACCCTGCCCCTGTCAGCTCTTAAATAGACAGCTGGGGCTGCCCCAGTCCTGAGGCTTTAGGTGGGTGTTAACAGAGGAGAGCCTGCCACTCAGACCTCCATGCTTGGAAGTTCCCAGAAGGCCTTGGGATATAACCATGGCCATGCCTCACTGCCCATCCTATAGAACAAGCAAGCAGACCCCATCAAGGCAGGCTGGGATGTGCAAAACCATGGCTGCACCTCACTGCCTGCCTTGCAGTCCCTATGAAGGCAAGTGGGGAGCCTTCACTCTTAGTGTGACCTGGGCCAGTGCCGTGGAAGTTTCTGAGCTACATTCTCACAGAGGTCCTGACTCCTGCCTGACATGAGGAGGCCATGCTCTGGGGTGACAGTTGAAGACCCCCCTGCTTAGTACATCTGTCCCATGTCCCACAGAGCAGGAAGGCAGAAGTTTTGATTCCTTCCGACTCAGACCTGATCGGTTCCCACAAAACACCTAAGGTCACTTTCTGGATGATGAGAGAGTGAGTCAGTATTTTTGGAAATGATGGTGGATTCTTCATGAACATAGCTCTTGAAGGATGAGACATGGGTGACTTCCTGAGTGCTCTTAGCTTCATAGCTGCCTAATTCCCGATATAGACCTTGTCAGAATTTCACCCACGTGTTACAAACCTGGACCAATCAGAAGATGGGCTGCATCTCTGGGGCCGCCCCAACCTACTATTCCTTCTCAGAGATCACAACTTTTTGGAAGCTCCTAGCCTTTAGAGCAAAGCACAAGGCCGGCCCACAGCCCCTGCTCTGCAGGAGGGGCTTGCTCTGGGCTCAGGTGGTCTCCAGCCCAAGTCCCCCAGCCCTGTGTACTGTCCCCTGTCAGTGCGTTTGTGGACATGAGCACCTGTCGGCACTCTGTGGGACAGCTATACAAATCCAACTCCACTAATCTCTCTTTTCTCTGATGCCCTCCTCAGAACCACCCCTAACGTACCTCAAATATTAAAAAAAGTAAAGACCTTTCAGAGTGCCTCCTATTGACCTCAACTCTCTTCTTAAAATGTTTCATTCATGTTAGGCATTTGTAGGGCAAGCCCTTAATCCCAGCACACAGGAGGCAGAGGCAGGTGGATCTCTGTGAGTTCAAGGCCAGACTTAATTGAACATGGGGCCATGTTCCAGCCTTAGAAAGCAGCAGAATTTGGTAGATTTAGCCATATAGCTCTGGCTTTACAATCAAGGATAGAAGGAAGGGGTTATGGAATCTCCCTCTGCAACTTAGGAACGCCTCCGAGGTGAGGCATGCATGTCTCAGGGGTGTCCTTGAATGGAGGACTAGAGAGGCCATTGTATGAGGCTGTTAAGGAGAAGCCTGGGTTGCCTTGGAGAACCCAAGATATTGGAGATGCCAGGAACAGGGGATACCTGTCAAGGGAAGCTGCTAACAGGGAGCAGAAGCAGCCCAAGAGAGAGAAGTGTGTTGGAGTCAACAGAGCTGAAAGGAGTTGGAGATCTGAAGAGCGTTTTGACATCAGACATGGGGATGCAGAGTTTGGAGTTTGCCCAGCTGGTTCTCAGTCTTGCGTTGGTCCAGTAATTTCTCACTATGCTCCCTTTCCTCCATTTTTGGAATGGTATGTATACCCTGTGCCATTATATGTTGGAAGTCTGTGATCGGCTTCTTGATTTAAAATTTACAGGGAATTACAGTTAAGAGATGGCATGAATCTTGGAAGAGACTTTGAAATTTAGTCTTTTAAATAAGTTTGAGACTGTTATAGATTATATGGACTTTTGAAGTTGGACTGAATGCATTTTTGCATTATGATATGGCTACAAGCCTTTGGGGACCAGGGAAGTTGATGGTGTTCTTAAGCATGACATCCAAGGCTGTTCTCTGGCCTTTATATGCATGTGCACATGTACATGAGTACCCCCTGCACATGAATTCAAAATGAGAGAGGCAGGTCATTCACGACTTTGATCCAAGCACTCAGGAGGCAGGTGGAACTCTGTGAGCTTGAGACTACCCTGGTCTACATAGTGAGTTCCAGGACAGTCAGAGCTGTATAGAGAGATCCTGTCTCAAACAAACAAACAAACAGACAGACAGACAAAGTGAATGAATAAATAAATAAAAGAGGCATGCAAGCCGGGCCATGGTGGCGCACACCTTTAATCCCAGTACTTGGGAGGCAGAGCCAGGCAGATCTCTGTGAGTTCGAGGCCATCCTGGTATACAGAGTGAGATCCAGAACAGGCACCAAAACTACACAGAGAAACCCTGTCTCAAAAAAAAAAAAAGTTATAAAAAAAAAAAAAAAAGAGGCATGCAATTGTTGATGACAGGGTCTCAGGCATATGGCCTGCCACCTTTTCCAAGTTAACACTTCCCCATTTCCTCTTTAGTTAGGATTCTATTGCTGTGCCAAAACACCATGAGCAAAAGCAACTCCGGGAGGAAAAGGTTTAATTTGGCTTACTGTTCCACATCATTGTCATCATTGAGGGAAGTCAGAGCAGGAACTCACACAGGACAGGAACCTGGAGGTGGAGCTGATGCAGAGGCCATGGAGGAGTGCTGCTTACTGCCTTGCTCTCATGGCTTGCTCGGCCTGCTTTCTTTTTCTTTTTCTCTTTTAACTATGTTTATTATTATTATTTTAATTTTTATAATAATAATAATAATAATTATTTTTAATGCCAAATGCTGTTTATTGAAGGAGGGAGGAGGTCTTAAATACAGGCTTACAGCAAAATGGGAGAACCCCAGGGGGCAGAAGTTCGATACTGATGTTTTACAATCTTGCATCTAAGCTGTTAACACCCATTATGCAGGATACACAGACAAGGAACTTCCCTTAAGCATTCAGGAGGGTGGAACCCGGCAGGGAATTAGCATAGGGAGGATATCAAGGTCAAGGTCAGCAAGTAAGGCAACAGTTACCCAAAACGGGGACCAGGACCCTACAGGTCACCCTTTTACTAATAAATGAGCTTCTGACTTAGGTTGTGAGGGACCTCAGCAGGTCACCTTACCTGTCATGGAGACGCCTGCCCAGGCTACACAGGTGCTCTGTCTTAGGTTGGTGAGTGCCCCCCCCCCAGTCAGCCTGCTTTCTTATAGAATCCAGGACCACCAGCCCAGGGGTGGTTCTATCCACAATGGGCTGGGCCCTCTCCCATCAATCACTATTTTAGAAAATGCATTACAGACTTACTTATAGAGTGATATTTTTGGTTTTTATTTTTTTAAATCAAACTATCATAAAATTGTCCCTGAGCTTCTAAAAGAAAAGAAAGGAAGGAAGGAAGGAAAGGAGGGAGGAAGGGAGGGAGAAAGGGAGGGAGGGAGGGAGGGAGGGAGGGAGGGAGGGAGGAAGGAAGGAAGGAAGGAAGGAAGGAAGGAAGGAAGGAAGGAAGGAAGGAAATAGTTCATTCTGAGCCAAATATGAATGCTCACGGTCCAGGATCATGTTTCAAGTTACTCTTAATGACATGTTTGCCCTCCATGGAGAAGGGTCCATGAACCTTGATAGTCATAGAAAAGGAAGTCATGAACCTGTTAGTGGTGGAATATGTCTGTGACCACATTTGAGAGACAGAGGCGAAAGGATCACTATGAGTTCCAACCCAGGCTACATAGCAAAATCCTATTTAAAAAAAAATTAAAAGCAGGACTGAGTGGCATATGTGAGCCCTAGATTCAATTCCTACCTTAAAAAAAAACAGACTTTTAGCCAGGCATTATGGGGCAAGCCTGTTCTCCTAGTACTTGTGAGACAGAGGCCTGATACCCCGTCTGTGCCACACTGAGTTGGCTCTTGGACTTGGAAACCCAGCAGGGGGCACAGGCACCTCCTTATCCTCAGGGATGCAGGGCCTGGGGAGGGGACTGAGATCCATCTCTGGTGCTGTGCCCTGTGCTGTGGTGTGTGCATGGCCCCTGAAGCTTCCTCCTTCTCTTCCACCTCCTCTGCTCATCACTTCCTTCCGTTCTTGGATGTTTGAATTGGACCCCCACCCCAACTTCTCTCTCAGGAGGTCTGGTTCTGCAGGCTGCTGGGCACTGGACCCCGGCAGGATGAAGGCAGGAATGTGTCCTGGGCAGGGCACCCTCACAGACAGGGGACAGCATGGGACAAGAGGAAAGCTCTGAATGGCACTTACATGACTGTTCCCTGGATGGATTCCAGGGGTGGAATGAGGGGGTTCTCAGTCAAGGAGGCCTTGTACTTCAGAGCTAAAACTGGGAATGCTGTGGAAGTCAGAGGACAATTTGTGGGCGTTGATTCTTTCCTTTCTATCAAGTGGGTTCTGGGGATTGAACTCAGGTCATCAGGCTTAGCTGCAAGCACCTTTACCCACTGAGCCACCCTCCTGGACTTGTTTTGTGAGTTAGGACCTCCCTATGTAGCCAGTGCTGATCGCCAATTAATGATTCTCAACCTGGCAGTGGTGGTGCATACCTTTAATCCTAGCATTCAGGAGGCAGAGGCAGGCAAACCTGTGAGTTGGAGGCTAGCCTGGTCTACAGAGCATTCTAGGACAACCAAGGCTACACAGAGAAACCCTGTCTAGCAAATTAACAAAACAACAACAGCAACAAAAAAGACTCTCCTGCCACAGAACCATGAATGCTGAGAATTATAGGTATGTGCTTGCATGACCAGCAAATACATATTATTACTATTAGTTATTATTATTTTGAGACAAGGTGTCCAAGTGTATCCCTGGCTGGCTTGGAACTTAGTAGGTAGACCAGGCTGGCCTCAAAGCCAGAGAGATCTGCTTGCCTTTGCCTCCTAAGTACTGGGATTAAAGATGTATGTGCCTGGCAAATATATAATTTTTTAATAATGGGCTTTGGATTACATACAAGGCATCAACTATCAACCAGAAAGCAGTTCCCCCTCAGATTCATCTTGTGTAACTGCTTTAGAGAGGAAATTGCATGCTGGGAAGACATGAGTGACACACCACTTTTCCCCAGAGTATCACGGCCACTTTGCTGTGGTGCAGTCAATACTGCCCACCCTCTGGAAGGGACAGCTGAAGTAGGACGGCCATCTGGTCACTTCCGGTTGAATACCTCTTCAACTTTTGTTCCTGAGACCCTAGGCTGAGACATAAGAAAGGGATTGAAAGATTGATGGACTGAAGCATTAGTCACCAGGCGATGAGTAACTCCAGGAAGAACTGAAGCAATTTTTAGCTTGGGTTCAGAAAGGCAGCGAGTTCTAAGAACAAAAGGCGTGTTCTGAGCCTGGGAGGAACGCCGGCGCTGTCCATCAAAGCCCCGGTGGTCCAACGCCTGCTCAATCCTCCATCCTGCAGAAGTCAGGGACCCAGCATGATTGGCTTCCTCAGGGGAAGCTTGTCACTGTGGAGAGGTGGGTACAGCTGACTTCTGGGGCAGTCCCTCCACCCCGGCCACCAGACATGGAGTGAGGCCAACTTTCTTACCTTAGTCTGTCTCCGGGACCTTGGTGTCCCTTCTGATTGATACAGGTCTATGCCACTGTACCCAGTTGTTTGTTTGTTTATTTAATTTTTTTAAAAAAATTTTGTTATGAGACCGTCTCAATCTATATGTTTTAATTATGTATATGAGTGTGTGTGTGTGTGTGTGTTTTAAGATTTATTTATTATGTATACAGTGTTCTGCATGTATCCCTGCAGGCCAGATGAGGGCACCAGATCTCATTACAGATGGTTGTGAGCTACCATGTGGCTTCTGGGAATTGAACTCAGGACCTCTGGAAGAGCAGCCAGTGCTTTTAACCTCTGAGCCATCTCTCCAGCCCTATCTTATTTTATTTTTTTTTAAAAGATTTATTTCTTTATTATGAACGCAGTGTTCTGCCTGCAGGCCAGAAGAGGGCACCAGATCTCATTACAGATGGTTGTGAGCCACCATGTGGTTGCTGGGAATTGAACTCAGGACCTCTGGAGGAGCAACCAGGGTTCTTAACCTCTGAGCCATCTCTCCAGCCTGCAGTTGTTTGTTTATAAAATATGCTGGGACCGCAGCTGCAGCTGCATTGTGCTTTTTAGACAAAACTCTGGCTTGGCTCAGGTTTCACTTATGGAGACACAGTATTTTGTTGGGGAGTTGGTCAAATAACAAAATCCCCTCCAAGGCTCTGACCCTTGGCTGTGCAAACCAGTCTCATGGCTGCAACCTCAGGCTATCCTGACCTCTGATGTCCTAGCGACAGCCACAGCTTCAGTCAGAAGTCAGCTGCCAGTTTGTGCTTGACAAGCTGCAGGAGCTCTGTGGGAATGGCACCTTGCTGGGATGTGCTGTGTCCCCAGAGTGCCTGGCTCTGTGCCCTGACTGGGTAAGGACAGGCTCCTTGAGCTGCCGTGAGCTGCCAGGGATGCCTCTCCAGCTCTCTGGAGTCACATTCTGATGCTGGCTCTGTGTGTGTGTGTGTGTGTGTGTGTGTGTGTGTGTGTGTGTGTGTGTGTGTTGGGGTTAGGGAACTTCCCTTCCCTAGAGCTGAAAATAAAGGCCTTTTCTAGGCTAGCTTCCTGAGAAAGCTGGGAGGCAGAGGCTAAGGCTGGAGTTACCATAGTAACTAGCCCTTCAGCAAGGCACCTGCCACAGAAAGGTCATGACCCCTGCTGGGCCCTCCCCAAGGCTGCCAGAGTCCACCCAAAGGGCTATAAAGTCAGTTAGACTCAGCATTAGGTTCTGTCTAGGTGTCCTGGACCATGACTATCATTGCCAAACTTTGGAGGCTGAGGCAGGGATCTAAGTTTGAAGCCTGCCTGGATTATATGGGGAGATTCTGCCACAAGCCAACCCAATCCACCAGGGAATGTCCAAAGGCAAAGCAGTGCGTGGGGCAGGTACTGCTTCCTGGCTAAAGAGAACCTGCTTTGGGGCTGAGAGGGATACACTATTCGGTCTGTGGTCTCTTGGAATCACACTGCAGTCTGGGCACACTCAAGTTCACGTCACTCCAGAGAAGGCTCAACACTACATGGCAAAATGTATGCCCTAGCTTAATCCACAGTGGGCCCTTCCTTAATGTTCCTTCCCTCTATACAGCTGAGTTTGACTAAGGGAGTGTCTCATGCTCCCACCTCAAAATGCACAATCACAAACCCCTTGGGAATGTGTGTGTGTTCTGGGAGTGGTGGCAGGGGGTGGTGTCTGGGACTTGAACCCATGGCTGCCCACAGACTATATCACTCCATCACTGAGTTACACCCTAGCCAATGATTAAAAAAAAAAATTTTTTTTTAAATTTCTTTTTGTTTTTTTAAGGCAGGGAGGGTTTTTCTGTGTCCAGGCTGTCCTGGAACTTGCTTTGTAGGCTGTCCTGGAACTCAGGTCTGCCTTTGCCTCTACCCCCTAAGCTCTGGGATCAAAGGTGTGTACTACCATGCCAAGTCTAAATGATGGTTTTTGTCATATGAATGGCTCCTGGTTTTCTGAGTACTTTGTCTCATGGAGGAGCCTTCCCATCTCCATCTCCCTCACAATCCTTCCTGAGATTGGCTGATAACAGATAATGTGGGGATTTAACAAGGCAACTCCACGTAGTTAAAAGGTTTGTTTTGGGGTAACTTATAGCCAGTAAAAAGGTTGGTTACAGGATCTGGGAGAGGTGAGGTGCAGTCCAATGGGGTTCTCTGGAGAATTCTGACTTGGTCTCCCATCCAGGATCATGAGGAACCAAGATGGTCGGCCTGAAAGGATCTCAGGTTTTCTTTTTCTTTCTTTCTTTTTTTTTTGGTTTTTCGAGACAGGGTTTCTCTGTGTAGCTTTGCACCTTTCCTGGAACTCACCCGAGACCAGGCTGGCCTCAAACTCAGAGATCCGCCTGGCTCTGCCTCCCGAGTGCTGGGATTAAAGGCATGCGCCACCACTCCCCGGCTGGATCTCAGGTTTTAAGGGCTCCTGTCCCTGCCATGTCCCAGGCGGCTGCCTCACTGGGGCAGTGTTTCAAGGTCACAGCTGGAACAGCTGCCCACTGCAGATAACCTTTCAGGGTCCCCCTTGTACACGTCACTTACATATGGCTGATTTTAAGTGAGTTTCCAGCTTACATCTGGGTGCACGTGTTTCCTTCCTTTGGTGGAGTTGGGAAATTGCACTCAGGCTTTAGACACAGTCAATGTCAGTGAGCTGTCACAGGACTGCATCAACCCCCTGCCTTGCCTGAGCAAGCCCACTGGCTCTGGGGGAAAAGGGACAGGTACCTGCTATGTCCTCTTTTCAAATGGGACAGATGCCTGCATTTTCCAGACCCTGGCATGGCAAGTGTCCAGAGAGGTCGATTTTTATAGACACCAAGTCAACAGTAAAGACAGAACTGAGGATAAAAACATATTTCTTTTAATTGGTCTTGGCTTTGATTTGTACCAACAAGCCCTGGTGACAATACAATTGGATCGTAAACAAGCATCGCTGCGGGCAGTCATGCGATCCGGAGAAACACACACCTACTTTCCAGGGAGGCAACTGCTTCCCCACCCCCCTCATGCTCCTGTGCTTCGGTTCAGAAAGGGGATTGTGTCCCAGCACGAGGGAGGCTGAGGCGGGATGACCACCAGTGTGGGGCCATCTGGGATACATAATGGGACCTTGGCGGGGTGGAGGAGAAAAAAGTTAAGTTTGAAACCAAACTGCAAAAATGACCACATCCACACTACTAGGAGAGTATCATCTTCCCAGGTGCTATTTAGGTCACCAGCGCTAAGTTTTGCTTCTCCACCAGCCATTTTACTTGAGAAAAGGGCACACATTAAGGACAAAGATGTCATTCTAAACGCACTCCTTCACGTGGTAGAGCCTTCCTGTGCTGTGCACAGAAGAAAGAAGAGCAAAAATCTCGGCCTGGCATGACCGCGTGTGCCCACCTGTGAACCCAGAGCGCCCAGAGGTTGCCCTCCACCCTGGCAGTGATTTTGGCAGGAGGTGTGCTCCCAGAATATTTACTGGTCCCTGAGGATGGGTAGCTAGCATGAAAATGCTGTGAGGAAGTTTCCACCACTGCTGCCGGATGACCGACCCGCTTGGCTATATAACCTACCTTTTAAAACAGAAAACTGTGGGACGTGTTGAACTTTTTAAATGAAAAGCTAACAGCATTTGCTGCCTTAACCCTTACCTTAAAACCTCTACACGGGTTTTAGTTCTGACTATGACCGTCAAACTGAGCACACTGTAACCATGCAACCACAAGTTACACTGCACGTGACCTATTGTAACCACAGCGTCATACCTCCCTTTTCTATGGCCTAATGACAGACTTGATTAGTGAGCAGGCAGAAGACAGTGACTTCACTCCTATCAGGAGTGTCACCCACCAGTCAGCTGGCCCGACGGCAGGAAGTGGACCCCTTGACTGTGTGAAGGAGTGGAGCCCGAGGCAGTGGTAGTGACCTGCAGTCCTCTACTGGGGAGCGGCAGCGTGGAAACGGCACAAGGGTGTAGAGTAGGTGGTACCTGGGGATACCCTGAGCACAGCAGGCAGATGGTTAGTGCTGAGTGCCGAGGCCCTGCCAGTCAAGCCTGCTACACCAGGAGGATGTGGGCTCCCTGCGGTGCTCCTGCTCCCTCCTGAGCGGCTCCACCCCTCAGACCCCAGGGTAGGTTCCTTAAACAGTCAGCTGCCAAGCAGGCTCTGCTCTGAAAAAGAAGCCCGATTTGCTCCCAGGGAAGGCTGAGCGTCTCCCTGGGCTCTGCACAAATGCAAGCTCGAAGAGCCGTACAGAACCTGTGGACGCAGGCACTTGTGTTCCGGGTCACAGGCAGCTGGCTGTCAGTGCATGCTCTCCCGGGCAGCCAACTTCCTGTTCTACCAAGAGCCTGGGGCCCAGACATCACTGGTGCAAGCCTCGATGACGACGATGAAGGGGAGAAAAAAAAAAAAAGGAGGCGCGGTCAGAGAGGCCCTGGGCTCACTCACTGAGCTGAAGAACTATGCCCGAGGCCTGGGAAACTGTGCTAATGTGGGCAGCAGCCTGGGGGGCACTGGCCCTCCTGAAAAGACACTTTGGGCTTGCTATAGAGGTAGGAAGACAGGGACAGGAACAGGCCAGGCAGAGGAGGAAAAGCCTCCCGGACAGAGTGGCTTTTCTCCACCCCACACCCGTCCACCCCCCTGCTGGTCACACATAGAAAAACTACACTATTGCTCATTGGGTTTCAAGAGTCATCCCCAGGAGAAACGGCCGAACGCCCACAGACCGGGCCCGAAGCTGACGACATGCTTTCACAAGACAGACCGAGACTACAAAAGCCCAGAAAGGCAACCGACTGTGGCAGACGCAGCAGGGGCACCGAGGAGAGGGCTCCTCAGACCAACAGCACTCAGTCCTTCTGGTGAGAGTGTGCATGGACTCAGCCAAGAACCATGGCCTGCAGCCCTGGCGAGGAGGTTCAGAACATTTGCCCCGTTCACGGGGATTTGTAAAATAATTAAAAAGCCCACATTTAAAAGTTATAATTTATAGAATATCCAGTATAAAAGCAGTCTTTAAAAAGGGACTCTGGCTCTCAGAAGAAGTCCGCAGCCCTTGGCCTTCTCTTTGGAGTGGTGGCTGGTAGCTTCAGGGTTGATAGAGGTGTGCTGGCCGGGGAGCTGGCCGGGGACTTCAGCACTCCATGGAGTGGCCTCTGCTCAGGGTTGAAGGCCACTCGGGAGAAGCCTGTGGGGCTGACCAGGATACTCTTGTCTGTCTTCTTAAATTCTGGTCCAAAGGAAAGTAGAGGCTATTAGTTGGACGTCACGTCTGCTCCTCCCAGGTGTGCAGAGCCCATGGCTCACACACCCCATGCCCCAGAAATGCAGAAGACACCTAGATGTATATAGAGGGGAACACGTTTCACCTGGGGTTTGCTGAGGTGTGTGTGTGGGGGGGGGGCCCAGGAGGGACAGCCAGCTGCCTGGGCAAGTGTCCCTCAGCAGGGCCCGTCTTCACCTTCAGCTCTACACATGGGGATGTTGAGCTTCAGGAATGGGCTCCTCACTCCTTCCTGCATCCCCTATTCTCAAACAAAGGTGTGCGTGTACACATTCCCTTACTGTCCACAAGAGTAAGGTCTTCAACTCATTAAACTTAAAACTAGTGGGACATGGTGGTATATGCCTTTAATCTCAACGACTCAGAGGAAGAGGTGGAGGATCTCTGTGAGTTCCAGGCCAGCCAGAGCCACACAATGAGAACCCCCCCCCCCTTTTTTGAAAAATATATTTTATTTATTTTTACGTGCTTTGGTGTTTTGCCCTCATATTTGTCTGTGTGAGGGTGTCAGGTCCCCTGGAACTGGAGTTACAGACAGTTGTGAGCCGTTATGTGGGTGCTGGGAACTGAACATGGGTTCTCTAGAAGAACAGCCAGTGCTCTTAACTGCTGAGCCATCTCTCCAGCCAGAGACCCTGTCTCTTAAAAAAGGGGGCGGGGGAGCCAGGTGGTGGTGGCACACGCCTTTAATCCCAGCACTCGGGAGGCAAAGCCAGGAGAATCTCTGTGAGTTCGAGGCCAGCCTGGGCTACCAAGTGAGCTCCAGGAAAGGCGCAAAGCTACGCAGAGAAACCCTGTCTCGAAAAACCAAAAAAAAAAAAAAAGGGGGGGGGGGGCAGGTGGTGGTGGTGGTGGTGGTGGTGGTGGTGGTGGTGGTGGTGGTAGTGGTGGTGGTGCACACCTTTAATCCCAGCACTCAGGAGGCAGAGCCTGGAGGATCTCTGTGAGTTTGAGGCCAGCCTGGTCTACAGAGCAAGATCCAGGACAGGCACCTAAGCAAACACCACGTTCTAACAAGAGTCCTTTGGTTTCTTTGAAGTAATAGTAGCAACAGTCCTACTACTTAGTGGGAACCACTGCTACCAAGCCAGCAAGGAGAGGGCTTCCTTCCTCTCCCTTCTGGTCCACCAGCGGCCCCGAACTAGAGCCTAGGCAGCTATAACTAAGGAACCAGGGTTTCTTAGCTTCAAGGACAGAACTAGAGAAAACCCAGAAAAATGGCTTCTCACCTCACCCTTTTCCTGGTCGCCTCAGGAGGCCCCAAGAAATTTCTCCCTGCCTTTAATCCCACCCACCATTTGGGAGGCAGAGGCAGGAGGATCTGTGAGTTTGAGGCCAACCTGGTCTACATAATGAGCTCCAACACAGCTAAAACTACATAGTGACACCCTGTCTCAAAAACAAACAAAACAAAACAAAACAAAACAAAAGCCCTGAAATCTCTCCCTCCCTCAGCAATCCATGTCAGATCTGTGAGGCAAGAGACTCTGGCACTGCCTAACTGCCTGACCCGGGAGCAGACAGGGAGAAGAGGACCTCTGGCTGCTGGAGAACCCTGAGCCAGCTCTAGCTGGTTGGTCCCAACGCAGTTTCCCAGAAGCCCACCCACTCACCTGCAGTCATGTTCCTGTTCAATCCAAAGGTGACTTTCTTGGAGCTGGAGGGTGTCTTATTCAGCTGCGGAACAACAAAGGAGTAACCATGGTAACACAGGTGCTCAGCCGCCTTGTCTGGATTTTTCTGAACTTACCCCGGGCAGGCCCTTGCAGTGTTTCCTACCTGCACACATACAAAGGCTAATGGTGCAGCATGCTGTGGCCTAAACAGACTCCACCACCAACTCCTGCCCATGACCTTCACAAACCACTTTCGCACATGCATAGATTTCCCAGACTAGACACTATATTCACAGAAAAATAAAAAAATAAAAAAATAAATAAATAAAAATGCAAAGAAGGATGAAGATGTTTGGAATTACAAATTTATCACCCCAAATTACAAGGATATATGTTAATAACCACCATTCATTTTGTCCCAGGATTTTAGAAAGGCTATTTATTATTAGTGTGTATGGCGTGTGTGAATGTGGGTGTGCATGTGACATGGTCTGTGTGTGGCTGTCAGAGGACAACAGTCCTCCCCTTCCATCGTAGGCTCTGGGGATTAAACTCAGGCTGTGAGACTTGGGTGGCAAGTCCTTTTACCCAGCCTAGCCATCTAGCAGGCCCAGAATTTCTAAGCTGCAACTTGTAGCTCACATACAATTGATTAGATTAGGCTTAAAATGGGGTCTAATTTCAATGGGCAATGGATATGCATGTAAAATCTTTGCTGGAGAGAGCACCCAAGGCCATGATACATGCTGAGCAAATGCTCCACCCCTGGGTGTGGTGGTATTCTAATTGTACTGAAATGTGATTTTAATTGTATGTTAATAAATAAAGTTGCCCGGGGGTCAGAGCTATTAGAGCCACACACAGAGCGTGGCGGTGGTGGCGCACGCCTTTAATCTCATAGATCTCTGTGTGTTCAGGGATACAGCCAGCATTGGAGACATACGCCTTTAAGACCTAGAGAGCTGTACATACAGACAGTGACGAGGCAGTCACGTGTTTGGGTTTACAACCAATGAGAAGGCAGAACAAAATACTATGAAAAGACATACACACAGGAAGTAGCTCTTTTTCGGGAAGCTAGGACCACCGCAGGAGGAAGGGTGAGATTTTAGCTCTGATCTCTGATCTCTTGGCTTTCTCTTTTACATTGGTTCTGTGTTTCTTATTTAATAAGATGGTTGGTTACATCTACACCTGGGACCCCACCACAGACCAACATTCCCAATGTTTTGTGCAAAGGGCCTCAAATTATCTAGATATCCCAACAACCTATCAGAATTAATGATGAGCCTTTCTACTTGAGATGTTCCCATTTTGCACTATAAGAGCTCTGGCTGAGCCCTTCCTAGAACCCTGTGCCTCTTTCTTGAGATTGCTGCTACTTTACCCCACCTATACATCCACGTGCAGGGGGTCAGGCGAGGAAGCTGGGCTCTGCCGTGCCCTGGAACATCTTGCTAGGTAGCATTCATCACCTGCACCCCAGAACTCAGTACACCTGTCTACATGGCCCCGTGGAGGTGTGCTGTGGAGGGCTCACCTGGACAGCAGGACCTTTGGGAAGGACGGCAGATTTGCTCTTTGCTTTCCTGAAGAACAGGGGCTTTGGTAAGAAGCGGGTGTCAAACTTCACAAAGTCATCCTCCGGTTTCAGTGGCTTCTTCGGAGTCCTGTTGCTTCCCTGTGAGGATGGGCAGCCGGGAGGGAGGAGGAGGATCTTATCACAGGCGTGGTGTGGCACCTTGCCAGGCTCACACCCACAGGGAAAGAAACCAGGACAGCACAGCAAAGGGGGTGCTGGAGGCTTATGCACCCTAAGGCCCTTGGCCCACAGCCCACTGTTTCTGCAGCTCTGCCTGGAACCCTCCTGCTCAGCGGAGCAGACTTCTCGGCACCATGCCGGCAGGGGTCACAGTGTCTTCTCGGCAGTCAAGGCCGTTAGCTTCTTGGTAACTGCGTTCTAACACAGGTCCTACAGACTGAATTCTTCCTTTCAAGGTCTACCTGTGAGGTGAGAACTCGTCTTTCTATTTGTGATCAGACACTACACGGGCGGCAAGTGTGGTGCGGAGGAGAAGGCTGCTACCAGGCTTTGGCTTGGGGGTCGCCACATCTGGGCAGCTGAGTGTGGCATCACCACGTGGGCTGTTTGGCTGGAGCTTGGTGCCTCCCTTGTTGCAGCATGATGCCGTTTGGCATGCCCCAAAGCAACCCTAGCCCAGGAGCAGACAGCAGCGACTTCCCTTGGCCCCAACTAGTTAGCAATCATTCCAATGCCAAGCTCGGCTGCCAAGGGCGTGAGAAACAGGCTATGAAGGAAGGAGGTGCCTCTGCCAGGGCAAGGGTGGAGGCTGAGATGACATCCCAAGGCCAGCCCAGTGCTCTGCTCTCCTTCAGTAATCCCTGATCAGCCATGAACTCACCTGGTCAGAGATGGGTTTCAATGTCACAGACACTGCAATGCAGTGTGTATGAGCACTGGTGCTGAACAGGGTCAGATGTCTCCCTGAAAAGCCAGGGAGTCACTGTTTTGGTGGCTTGGTGGCCACAGCAATGAGCACATGGTGTGGTGTGTTTACCATACGTGCTGACCCGGGCACAGAGGCAGTGTGCTTCCTAGACATGGCAAAATTCAAGAGCCCGGTCCTCCTTTACAGCTCTAGAAGCTCACTGAGAAGAACGTCCTTTCATTAATCTCAAGTGTAAGAGGCCCAGGCTCCCTCTTTGCCACAGGGGCTGGATGGGCAGCAGCAGGGGACAGAGCAGCTCTGGGTGGAGGCCTGACTGACAGGGTCTCAGCTCCGTGCTTACCCGTCTGACCCGATGAGACATCATCAGGTTTGTGAAGGAAGAGGTGGGGAGTATGGTGTGAATGGATCACTGCACTTGGCCACCTCGACAGAAACCCGTCATCTGCTCGGTGAGAGCTGTTTCAAAGCAGTGTATGCTGGTTGTCGCTTCCCTGAGGTCTGGCTGTCCCTATGCCCTGCCCCTAGCAGACGGAGTCCTCTGAGGACACCCGTTCAAGCCCAGCACCCAAGCGCCTGCACTTCCCACCTTACCGGAGCTTGGATCCGCCCGGCGCAGGACTCTAGCACTCCATTGTGCTCCACGAAGTCTGACGCCTGCCTCATTTTTTTCCTCTTCTTTAAGATTGCTGTTTTCTGACTGGACAGATCACAGAGGTCAAGACTGCTGGACACTGCCTTCTTCTGTGGCCTTTTGCACTGGGGCAGGGTGGTCTGGCCATCTCTCTCTTCCCCGGGACTTATGGGGGTGCCTGCCTTCTGCACTGTCAAGCCGCCGCTGCTGATAGGGAGCGCTCCGAGTTTCCGTTTCCTCTTCTGGGCTTGGACACCTGAGGAGGAAGCTTGGGTGGCAGAGCTCTGAGGTTGGCCACTGATAGGGTTGTTCTCTGACACATCCTCCTGAGGTTTCCAGGTCTCTCTGTGGGCCCTCAGGTTCTTCTTTCTTGGCCGTTTCCTTTTATTGTGTATGGGTACGATAGGTGTTGGCTCAGAGCTGTTCTCTCTGATGCTAGACGTGGCGTCTGCTGCAGGTCCAGTCACACAGGCCTGTGGGGTCTGCCTCCGGGCAGTGTCAGGCTCACTATCAGCACTCTGTGCTGGGGGCATAGCAATAGTATCCAGGTCCTCAGTCTCAGCCTGGAAGTGGCTCCTCTTCTTCTTTTTCCTTTTCCTTTTGTGAATGTTGCCTCCGCTGTCCTCTCCACCATCAAGAGAGACTGTGCTTCCTACAAAGATGCAGACCAAATGAGTGACTGGCCCTGCTGGTGACTCTTGGGCAGACTGGCAGCCAGGGTTATTTTTATTTATTTATTTATTTATTTATTTTGAGATAGGGTCTCATGTAGCTCAGACTCGCCTCAAACTTGCTGTACAGCCAAGGCTGCTGTAGGAAAGAAACCCCGGTCCTCATGGCTGCCTCTCATGGGTCAGCACACTCCTTTGGAGGCAGGGTCTCACCAGAGTTGTTACGGTCTGGAATTCAAATATCCCCGTTGGTGGGTCGGGCAGATGGCTCAGTAGGCAAAGTGCTTATCGTCAAAGGGAGGGGACTTGAGTTTGGATCCATAGCACCCACATAAAAAGCTAAGCGTGGTGCCATGCACCTGTCACCCAGGTGCTGGGGATGGTGGATTCCTGAAGCTCAATGGCCAGTCAGCCCAGCCAAGCTGCAGAGTGCCAGAGCACGTGAGAGCTTCTGTCACAAAGGAGAATGACACCTAATGTCGACCCCCGGCCTTGGTGTTTATGAACCTGCACACACCTGCTCACACATACTAGGCACATGTATCTGAGCACCGGGCCCGAGGCTGTAGAACCTTTGGGAGGTAGGCCAAGGTGGAGGAAGTCCTTGAGGTTTACAGCCTGACTCTGTAGTTTCCTGTGTCCCCTTTGCTTCCTGGCTTGCTCAGACAGAAGCAAGCTGCTGTATGCACCTGCTGCCAAGCCTTCCCGCCATGTACCCTGAACTGTGGAGCCCACACAAGCCTTCCTCCTTGACGCTACTTCCCGTCAGGCTGTGGTCCCAGCAGCCCACGCTGGCCTGTCAAGTGCGCAGCAGTCCTTCGGTTTCTGAGCGCGGAGGTTACAGAGCCCAGCTGAGATGGCTCTCTTGTGGTGCTGGGATGGCACCTCGGGCCTGACACATGCTGAGAAAGAAAGGCTTCCGCCACTGAAGCCACTTCTAGTCTCTGGATCCTGCAACCTTCACCACCAGAAAGGTTCTGACCTTGGCCAGCTTTGTCAACCCGTCCCCCTTCTCTCCTCCTAGGACCAGAAAGCTTCAAGTGCACCCCGGTAAAAGAGGAAATGGTAACGTTTTCAATCGGTATTTGTTTTTCTGTATTTTGAAAACTTATTTTTATTTTGCTTCATATCTATGTGTGCTGCACACAGAGGCCAGAAGAAGGTGTTGGATCCCCTGAAACTGGCGTTACTAAGAGTTCTAAGCTGGCCGGGCGTTGGTGGCGCACGCCTTTAATCCCAGCACTCGGGAGGCAGAGCCAGGCGGATCTCTGTGAGTTCGAGGCCAGCCTGGGCTACCAAGTGAGCTCCAGGAAAGGCGCAAAGCTACACAGAGAAACCCTGTCTCGAAAAACCAAAAAAAAAAAAAAAACCAAAAAAAAAAAAAAAAAAAAAAAAAGAGTTCTAAGCTGGTATGTGGGTGCGGGAGTAGACAGTACTCTTTAACCACTGAGTTATCCCCAGCCCTAGTCATTTATTCTGTGCAAATGTGGCGTTGAGAAGACAACCTGTGGGCATCGGTCATCTCCGTCTGCCACATGGGTCCTGAGGATTGAGCTCAGGGTTGGCAGTAAGTGCCTTTTTCTGTTGATCCCCCCTGCTAGCCCAGGTTTCCAATAATGTTGAAGTCAGAAGAAAGACACACACACACACACACACACACACACACACACACACACACACACACACACACACACACGATAGCGTTGGAATCCTATTCTTTCCCCGTGCCACCTAAAGCTGCCATCTAACAGCAGACGCCTCTGCACACACAAGATCAGAACAGCGGCTGCACAGAAAATAACAGAACCTAGGAAATCAATCTGTGGGTACGATGCTGCTTTGCATAGCACCCCAGCATGGGGTGGAGGCAGGAGATCACGAGTTTGCGGCAAACCTGGGCTACAGAAGAGGGCTCTGTTTCAAAGAACAAACCTCCCCTCTCCCAACCACACCAAACTAAACCAAATCCCAAAACACACACTGAAACTTTTTGTTATGCCAAAGATTCATGAGAACACTGGCTCAGGAGTCCCCAGAGCTACCCGGATGTGAGCAAGAGGTGAGCCTTTCTTTTTCAGCCCTGAGACCTAAGGCTTTGCAGCTTACCTTTCTCCCTATCCAGGGCAGCTCTCTCTAAAAGCTTCTTTCTTTTTTTCTTGTGCCTTCTTTGACTGAGGGCTTGACCATTTTCATCAGCAGTAACGTCCTCAGCAAAACTGAGTTGAGCACTATTGCCTGCTGGGTGCCAAAGGGACAGTGGTCAGCTTCTGAGGTCTTTTTGCATCTGCTGCAGCAGCCCAGGCCCTGGGCTCCTCCCTCACCCTCCCGAGCCTGACTTCTGCGGCATCACCTGCACTACCAAAAAGCGAACGCAGAGGCTCTTGACCAGAATACACACTGGATGATGACTGGCGGGCTTCTCAGGCTAGTCAGCTTTACATTCCCTCTGGCTCTGTGAGCCCACCCAGTGCACAAGGACAGAAGAACTAGCTCACTGGCCTGTTGTAGATTAGTATTATTTTCATTTTATTTTTGGTTTTTCGAGACAGGGTTTCTCTGTGTAGCTTTGCGCCTTTCCTGGAACTCGCTTTGGAGACCAGGCTGGCCTCAAACTCACAGAGATCTGCCTGCCTCTGCCTCCCGAGTGCTGGGATTAAAGGCGTGTGCCACCACCGCCCGGCATAGACTATTATTTTAAGATGTGTAACATTTGTTTATGTTGTGGAATATTTGTTTAATGATGCAAAGATGTGTTGCATTCTTTTATAATGCATTTGTTTAACTTTGTGAAGCTGTGTTACTGTGCCTATCTAAAATACCTGAAAGGTTTAATAAGAGAGCAGAAAGGCCAATAGCAAGGCAGGAGAAAGAACAGACAGAGCTGGCAGGCAGAGAGAATAAACAGAAGGAAAAATCTAGGAGGAGAAAGAGGAAAGAGTAAGAAAACAAGGAGAGGAGGATGCTAGGGGCCAGCCATGGAATAAGAGTGAAAGTAAGATCACAGAATTAAGAAAATGAAAAAGCCCAGAGGCTAAAGGTAGATGGGATAATTTAAGAAAAGCTGGCTAGAAACAAGCCAAGCTAAGGCTGGGCATTTATAAGTAATAGTAAGCCTCCGTGTAAGATTTATTTGGGAGCTGGGTGGTGGGGCCCCCAAAAGAGCAAAGAATAAAAATAACCAACAACACTGGCCTACTCAGATTTACCAAGTTTACAGCAGCTTACCCTGGGGACATGCGTCCTAAAAGAAAATGAAAGGTCCTGAGAGACCAGGAGTTTCTTCTTGACAAAGAACTGTAATCTTCCCAGCCCAGTTTAAAACAAAACAACAACAACAACAACAACAAAAATGAGTGTTTTGCCTGCCTGCATGTTGGTGTATCATATGTATTGCTGGTGTCCACAGAGGCCAGAAGAGGGCTCTATGTGGGTTCAGGAATTGAACATGGGTCCTCTAAAAGGGCAGCTAGTGCTCTTAATCACCTCTTCTGCCTTCCCTTCCCCATTAAAAACTTAACTGTAGAAAGCACACATAAAAATTCAAATAAATACCACAACAGCCACACAGAGGAAGCACCAGATGGATGGAAAGTGGGTGCCAAGGGTCTTGCACCTGTGGCACTCCCCAGGGTAGTCTCTTAGGTATGCCAGGTGAACCTCGTTGATGGTGGCCACCCCTTAAGTCACTTTCCCATGAAGGCCTGCAATCCCACTTCTCAGAACCTGTCAGGGACGCCACTGGTGGGGTGTGCACTGGGTGAAAACATTCTGACTTACAGTCCAACTCTTCTTACCTTCAGAGAGGTCCTGGAACCTGAAAAGAAAAGAACACGTGGAGTTCAGAGAGTTCAAGACACAGGTTCTGAACATAAAGCAGGAATCTGGGCACACATTCCTCATCCTCTCCTCCACAGGGGAGGTTAGGAACAGCTCTACCTAGGGATGTGATGTGTCAGTAAGAAAAAACCCAGGACAAAGGCACCCTAATTCCAGCAACACTGCAAAGGACACAGAGGCTACAGTCTCTCTTGGCACACAAAACGCCCAGAGCTCCAGCGCCTTCCTCACTTGTCTCAGAAGGCAGACAGCTCAGCACTGCTTATGTCCAGGAAAGACTGTTGGAGGGTTCTTTATGCAACTTAAAGCACTAGACCAAATAAACAAAGCTGAGGATATGAAGGATGTGCATAGGGCTGGGCTGGGTTGCTGGGGCAGGCAGGTCACTCTAGCATCCACATTGGAGACCCTGGCACACCTTTAGTGACCCAGCTATAAGACACGGGAAATTATAAATGCTATCTTCTAAAGTGTTCTTTCTTTAGTAGCCATTTTCTTGGTGCGTGTGCATGCTTACATGTGAGCACATGTGCATGCAGAGGTCAGAGGTTGACACTGGTATCTTCCTGAACCACTCTCCACTTTACACATAGAAGCTGGGTCTCTCACTTGCACCCAGAGCTTACCAACCTGGCTGGTCTAGCTAGTTTGCTCTGAGAGGCCCATCTCTGCCTCCGAGGCAAGTGGGCCTCCACAGCTGCCCAGAACTTCCCTGGGTACTGAGGATCCAAACTCTGGCCCTCATGTTCGCACACATGTGGCAAGCACTTTACCCACTGGACTGTGTCCCTAGCTCCTTTGAAAGGTATTCATAACATAAAGGACAAGCTCAGGCCAGTGCTTTTTAACCCAAGGAGGCGACCAGACAGCTGTTACCTGCAGTCAGTCAGAACACACCAACCGGCTTTCTGGCCAATCATCTTTTACGTCACTGTGGTCCTAAAGACACAGATGCTGACTAGCAGATTACCTGACCCTTTTGGCACAACCCTGCTAGGAGGTGAGAGTGAAGGTGGCTAGCTGAACCCCTTGGTATGTCAACAGGTGACACTCGAGGAGGACACTGGCACCACTCCCGCACAGCTGTAGGGGGTGAGCAGGGCTGCCTCTTTCCCTGACTGTGGTTCACATGTTTGTTATGTTGCTAATGAGTAAAATTACAAAGGATAAAGAGTTTGGTTCCTGGTACCCCCACTGGGTGCCTCACAACTGCCTGTAACTCCAGCTTCACACTCTCTTCTGGCCTCTGCAGGCACACACACACACACACACACACACACACACACACACACACACACACACACATAAAAACAAATACATTTTTAAAAGAAGAAGGAAAAAAGCAGCATGCAGGGGAATGCTGGTCCAGTGGTACAGCCATGGGCTCTCAATCACTACTTACTTTCGGATCAGTCTGCAGAGCCGCTTCCGGTTGAAGGGAGGGGTGCTCTTTGAGTTGGCTATTTCCGAGAGTCGATCAGCTACTGCCTTATAGTCGAACTACCAAGAAGAGACAAGGCACATGAGTGGTAGTCGAATGAACATGCAGCCTATCCGAGTCGCCTTCCAGGTGCTCCCGGGAGCAGTCCTCTCCTGACTGTGGTCTCATACCCAGAGCAAAATTTGCCTGAGGAGCTTCTTATGTTCCTACGGGTTCTCAATCTTAGAACCTATAATAATCTATTTCAAAGTACAACTAGGTACACTGAGAGTGTGGTGGCGCTCGCCTTTAATCCCAGCACTCGGGAGGCAGGGGTAGGTGGCTCTCTGTGAGTTTGAGGCCAGCCTGGTCTATAGCAATTCTAGGACAGCCAGAGCTACATAATAGAGGGACCCTGTAACAAACCACGAGCCAACCAATCAAAACCCAAACTGGGAGCTTGGCATGGTGCTGCATGCCTGTATTCCCAGCACGTGGGAGGCAGAAGGATTGCTATAAACTCCAGCCTAGCCTATATAGCAAGATCCTGCTTCAACAATCAAATAAAAAACGCCTCAACAGTACCAGTAGAGCTGGAGGTGCTGCACAAAGGCAATCAGACAGCCATGATTAGAAAACGAGGACTTGTGTCTTTTGAAATCCCACCTTGTGTACTTATTGTTCTATATTCTTGAGATGGGGTCTCTCTATGTAGCCTGGCCTGGCCTGGAACTTGTTCGGAGATCTGTCTACCTCTGCCTCCTGAGTGCTGGGATTAAAGGTGTGCGCCACCATGCTTGGCTTCCTTTTGTGGTTTTTTTTTTTTTTTTTTTGGTTTTTCGAGACAGGGTCTTTTGTGTTTTTGAAACAGGCAGTTACTAGGTAGCCCAGGCTAGTCTTGAACTTGAGACCCTCCTGTGTGCCGAGATTCCATGCGTGTGACACCATGCCACCTAAAATCTCATTCTTTTAAAATTGTTCCCAACAAGCTCATTCTAAGAATGGTGACGTTAATTACAGAAGGGATTATAAAGGACTTTACAGTTCAGGCCCTATGGCTTAATGAGCTCTGACCCTAATTCTCCAGCCAAGCACCCCCAGTCAACCCACATTCTATAAAAAGCAACAGCCGCCCCCACCTGGAGAGGTGACCCTGAGTCTTTGAAGGCCGCACAGCTGTTTCTTTCTCTGTTGCCAACGACTCCATCTCTGAGGCAATCGCCCAGCGCTGCCAAAATACACCCAAAGACAAAGACAAAATCTTGACATTCGAGAATAGATAGATGTGGCTCAGTCTCTTCAGGCTCTGGGTTCAATCCCCATTACCAGGGAGAAAAATAAAAAAGGTACCAGCAACTGCTGCCTAGGGAGATGTGCGTGTTATTCTCTTAAAAATGCCTGCCTTTTTATTTTCTATGTGAAGCTCAGGTTTTAACCCCAGTACTAGCCCCACACTGAACAACTCCACCCCCTCCAAAAAATAACTCAAGACTCCTGGAAGGAGGCTGTGTGCCAGAGGGGACCACAGTAACACATGTGTGACTGTGCCCTGACTGTAGGGCAGCTCTCACAGGCACCGGCCAAACACCTCCCAAAGGTGAGCTCCTAGGAGGGACAGAAGCAGCTGGGCCTGGGTGAGCGGGGTTGGGCTTCTCCCTGGGGCCTGATTGCGCACACATGTCTCTATAGACCCTACTTCAACTTTTGGGAGGCTATATTTAGTGAGATGCCAACCAAGTGCTGGGGAGGCTTAGTCAGGTAAGTGCATCCCGCACAAGTACAAGGGCCTGGGTTCAATCCTCAGAATCCACATGAAAAAGGCTGGGCATGGTAGCACAGGCTGGTAAGCTCAGTACAGGGAAGGCAGAGACAGGTGGGTCCCTGGGACTCACTGGCCAGCCACTCGAGCCTAATTAGGCATCTTCCAGGCCAACGAGGAAACCCATCATCTCAAAATAAGAGGTGCATGAAACCTGAGGAATGACTCCCAGTGCTGACATTTGGCCTCCACATGCAAGTGCACACACACGCATACAACCATAGACAAAACCAATATCCACAAACAAGCAAAACCCCACTAACCCCCCCCACCCCCCCCCCCCCACACACACAAAGAAAAGAACATAAAGAAATGCTCTCACCGGCCTTCTTCCCACTGCCTGCTTTCCTGCAGGCTGGCTCGTTTGCAGGGATCCCTTCGGCAGAGAGGCCACCATCTCCCACTCTGCTTTTCTGCTCTTCCACAGTCTCTTCAGGTACAAAAGCAGACTGATCTACTATGACTTCAAAAACACCTCTAGCTACAGTCTGTACCAGCGTGGGGCTGAGGGCAGAAGCACAGCAGAGAAAATGTGGTTAAAACACTCAGCTGGAGCCTGCGCAGAGAGGAGCGAAGCGGAGAGCAGCCCAGGGAAGTGTGTGCCTGTGCACGTGCCCGCCTGGGGCCTGGTGTGCCCACCACCGGTCAGCAGAGACTCAAAGACACCCGGAAGGACAGACAGGAATCTGGTGTGGGAAAGCGTCCTGGAGTGGCCAGCCAAGGGCTGTGGCAGGGACCAGAACCTCGGCTTCCTTCCTTCCTTCCGAGCAGGGTCTTGTTGTGTAGCCTGAGCTGGCCTGGCTTCAGGCCTGTGAGGGGTATTTGGAATGGGTGCTCCTTATTCTGGATAATGCCTGGCATTGTGCTGTCCAACAGAACCCCACCCTCAGGCACCAAAGAAAGCAGTGAGGACACGTAAGCCACTTACTCCTTAGTCTTGGCAGCAATTCTGCAGAATGGATCAATTAACTTGAGGTTCTGATCTGCTAAAAGCTGTAATTTAGACAGAAAACAGAGGGCAAATGAGGGACAGATAGGCTTTTCTCTTTTCGGACATGTTCCTGCTCCCTCCCAGGTCAGATCAACTGCCTAGCGGCCCGAGCTAGCCTCTCTCTGGTCTTGTGGGTGTTTTAGTTCAGTGACCCAAAGAACCATCAACTGGTCAGGGCTGCGCTGGAGCACTCATGTCCTGAGACAGCTGGGTGTGGTGCCCGCCCAGCAGTGGGCCCTGGCTATCTCCAGAACTGCAGGGAAAATATGAGTTCTGTGTGGATGCCATCTCAGAGCATGAGACAAAGGCGTTTTTTTTTTTTTTTTTTTAAATTTTATTCATTCATTCATCGATTTAGTGTGTACATGTGTCGCCACTCTTAAAAATACACTATAATTTCTTTTACTTAATATACATACACAATTGTATGTATATTACACATTCTGATACTACAGAATGTCAAAGAGCATAGTAAAAACTGTTTATATCCCCTAACTGAGATAATCATCTTTATCTAAAAGTATACTTTTATCTAAAAGTATAGCGTTTTATCTATTTATATTAGGTATAATCTGCATAGTGTTGTCTACTGCCTTTCCCCCACAGCTTCTAAAATACTCAGTATTTTATCCTGATTTTTTCATACCAGACTCTGTAAATTGTTTTTAACTCTTTCTACAGGGGAAGAGGCAGGGTCTTGTTATGCATTACAGGCTGCCCTGAAACATGAGATTTAGCTGTTTCAAATGCTCAGATGATAGATGTATGTGTACCCCAACGCCTGAACTTGGGGCTCTCGTACTCCTGGCAAACGACTCTCCTGCCTCAGCTTCTCCAGCAGCTGTGTGTGGCTCAATCCTACTTTATAGGTAAGACTGCTACAGAGGCACAGTGTGGTGCTGTGCTGTCTAAAAGTCCACTAGCTGTCCGAGACGCAGTCGACTCCAGAAGTTAGAGGGGGGGCTCCTCTGACAGTACCCATGGTGACCCCAGCATGGTGGTCCCACCACACTGCTGGCTGGCGGCGCTGCTTCTCACCTCTCTCCCTCCCACAGTGGAGAGCTCATCCAAATAAACGTCAATCAAGTGGGCTCTCACTCCATCGGGAGACTGACTCTCGGGATTCAGGATCTCCTTCATCAAGATGTCCAAAAAAAGTTTGATTTGGCTAGAGAACAACAGAAAACAAACCAACCACACAGTTTTGTTTTGTTTTATAAAAAGACATGATCACCGATACCTCCCTCTTCTCAAAGAGCAGACAAAAATACTGAGTTTACTGTTCATACTGCAGAACAATCACCCTGAGGCCTAAGGGGAAGAACTGACTTTTCCACTCCACTGGCTTTAAACCCCCTTTGGATCAGATCTATTTTGCTTCTCATAGCACTACATAGTGGTAGGCATAGATGAGCCAATTCATGCTTTCGATGACCTGAAATCTTAGAGGACCCTATTATTCTAGAAGGATTTTTGGGGGGCACTAAGGATCAAAACTAGGGCCTCATACCCATTAGGCAAGCGCTGACTCATCTAGCAACTTTGACATGCTTTTAATGTCACCATATGTTAATGCCGACAGTTTACCAACCTCTCTTCCCAGGCATTCCGCTTGAGAACTTCGAAGCACTGCCTCAGGACCAGGCGGATCAGCTAAAGGTCGGCATTTTTATAATAAAAGAAAAAAGGAGTCATCATTTTGGCAGAACAAGGAGCCCAACAATGGATCCCCGAAGTGAGACAACATCCTTAAATCTATTGTAACCCCTGAATCAAAAACATTATGTGCCTGGACCCAAGAGCCAGACACCAGCCTGCACAGCACACAGAGACTCCGCCTCACAACCCCCAGAAAACACACCTCAAGATATGACCACTGCATTCTGCCACACCGTGCCTGGCTTTCCACTGTTCTCTTGCTGGGGATGGAAGCCAGGTCTCAAGAATGCTGGCAGGGCAGCTCTTATCCTAGAACCTCACAGCCATGTCCTGGGGTGTCGTTTACCTTCTCCCCAACAGCCTTTCTCCTTCTTAACTCTAGTGTTTACAAGCTATATTAAGATCATTAGCCAGGGGGTGGTGGTGGTGGTGGTGGTGTACACCTTTAATCCCAGCACCTGGGAGGCAGAGGTAGGCAGATATCTGAGTTCAAGGCCAGCCTGGTCTATACATAGTGAATTCAGGACAGCCAGGGCTACAGAGAAACCCTGTGAAACACCAAAACTAATCGACCAACCAACCAAAACTCCCCTCCAAAACCCTCCTGGCAAACACCAAATCAGCTTCAAAAAGAGAAAAGAGTAAGAAAAACCGGCAGGTAAGAGGTCTACCACTGAGCGGCACCCCCAGCTCTCTGCCGGTCTTCTAACAGAACATTCCGTGTAGATGCTCAAGTCAGTGTGGAGGAAGGCACCACCTTACCATGCAGTACTTGTCCAGCCGCAGTTTGTCTATCCCTTGCCACTCTCGATTCATGGTTTGCCAGAAGGTCTGAATGAACAGGTGTTCTGCAAGAACAAGGGTTCTCAGGGCTCGGGTGCCACAGGAGCACACGGCTAGGAGGAAGCGGCTGAGAACACCCCTGGTTCTCTCTACATAGCCATCTCAAGACTTCTTGGACAGGTGGAGTATGCTCAGTAATTTCCTTTACAGCTACATAAGGACATTACAAGATGATACTATCGGCATCTCTTAAGCAGAATGCCCCCCAAAGCACTGCTCTTTATCCGCCCCAAACCCACACTTCTACTAGTTCCTGAAGGCACCCAACGGCCCTCTCTACTACAGCTGCACCCGACAATCAATCCCAACCCACTAATTTTGATGAGCAGCCTTACAATTCATGCACAAATGCAGATCTTTTTCTGATATTAGGTGTTGTCTCAGTGAGACACAGAACTACCATCTTTAAAACTGGAAAACTGATTTTTGAACGTCTCCACTTCCTTTTACATAGGGTTTGGCTGTTACCCGGGCTGGCCTGGAGCTCCCAAACCTCCTGCCTCAGCCTTCTGAATGTACCACCATGCCCAGCACAATTTATTAACAAATGAAATCTTTACTATACAACAAATGTAGATTTTATACGTTGCACGTCAGCTGGGACTGAGAGGACCAACCAGGGCCACCGGGGTGGGAAATGCCAACCAGAACGAGTTGCTGCCCACCTTCAGAAAAATCTTTCCTTTTAGGCAGAGAAGGGTTACTTTACACTTTACTACAGGGCTTTATGGCCACGGTGGCACTAATCTTGGCCAGGATGGATCTGCCAGGTTACTGTATGCACTGGCATATGTGCCACCGCTTCTAAGTGTGAGAGTAACCTGAATTTGGAGATGTTGGAGGAGTGGTGATTGGCCTTTGGATGCCAGACGATCTCTAGTCACTTAGCAGCTGACACCAGGCACAGCAGTCTTGAAAACAATTCACAGCACGTGACATCTGTATAATGCTAGCAAGAGGCTCCCGCACCCCTAACACCTAGGGGACCCAACTTCACGGGAGGGAGGCACTGACTAGGTTCCCCGGGTAAGCTACCAACCCTGCTAACAAGGAAAACGGCAGGACTTACGAGCCTCCGAGCTGTTAACAACATGGATGAGTTGGGAAATAATGTTCGCCAGCTCCTCCTGCAAAGGTGGGTTGGGGAGAAACATGGGTTATTAGGTAGTCCCACTGTGGCGGCAGCGGTACTGTGAGCTGTACCCCCCTCCCCCTGTGGTGAGAAAGCCTGCGCCTAGTCTAGGTCTGTGGCTGACACACCTGGGTTTTACTAAATGTGAAACTCCGAACTTTAGTCAACTACTGGGTTAATGTGATATTTCTGAAAAAAATCTAACACTATGTGTTCAAGAAAGCATCTCTAGTTAAGAGGTTGAATGATTCCAGGAGAAATAATCTCACTGCCAACTTCTGCCCACCCCCCCTTCCCTTTTTGAGACAGGATTTCTCTCCATAGCTCTAGCTGGCCTCAAACTCACAGAGATCTGTCTGCCTCTACCTCTGAGTACTGGGATTAAAGGTGTGCATTACCACACCCCATCCCTGGATTTAACATATAAACTAAATACAATCTATCATAAAAGCCAGAAGGTACAGTACCACCTTGCTGGTGCTTGTACAATAGGGTTTTCACTCCAGTCTTCTGCTAGACCTGGCCATGTTGGCTGGAATGTCAACAGACTCCTCTAGGTTGTGCTCTGGGCAAAACGGAAGAGCATGTGGAGGTACAGTATACTCCATTTGGCAGAACTATGGGGCTGGGCCTAGGAAAAAGCCTTCCATCTTCCAGCTACCTGAAGATGAGCGCCCTTGCTGGCCCTGCTCACGTCTCCTGTGCCCAGAGTTCCTTATTCATCTTGAATGAATTCCAAGACTTGAAAATGATGTTCCTTTTTGTTAGTTCTCTTCCTCCACTAAAGCTGCTTGTTGCTACTTCTGAATATAATCTTACAATATTTTGCCCTGCTATCCCACTCAAAATATGTTCAGTAGAATCAACACAGTGAACTGGGACAAGTCACTACATGTCCCGAGAAAAGTAGCAAGGCTTCCTATACAAGGTAAGTGCTACCCAGGAGGACTCTACCCTGGGGCTGTGTGTTGTGACCCATACCCCCTGCTACTGGGGGGTGTGTGTCTAGTTTCAGACAGCAGAACAAACTCTTCTATGGTTGTATTGGTGGCAGCCTCAGTGGGCAGGGAGAAAAGCTCCACTGTGTATTCTGGCCACCAGTGCAGCCCATGTCACTCTAGCCTGCCTGCTTGGGCACTAGGCCCTCTGGGACATTCACCAGGCCCCCGCTGTGCTTCTGACCATGCATCAACGGAAGAGAAAGTGGAATCATTAAAAACGTGTAAAACCTACCACGGAAGCTATGAAATGATGAGAGCAATAGGGGATCTCTGACCTAGCATGTCCGACATGTCTGGAAGCACAGCCTGAGTGCCTGCTGCCCCTTCCTGAGGGGACAAGAGCTGAGACAATGGCTCCTTGAAGCATTCACTCCCATCTGTTTGGGGATGGCAGCAGACTGGCGGAGTGTAAACCATCAAGTCTCTTATCCACCGTGGCAAAGGTCCAGGAGTATGACGAGGGCTGTGTTACCTGCAGAAGGGGCTCGTCCTGCACCCACATGCAGTAGAAGAGTCCTTTCCATATTTTTAGGAGTTCTTCCTGACTGAAACTTCCTGTGGGAGAGAATGGCACAACCACCTTAGAGTCTACACTCTTTCCTTGATGTTTACAGATGCTACGATACAAGCGGCAAAATTACTGCATACATTCCCTTCCTCTGCACACCTTTCCCCAGACCGGAAGCACACCTCATGCTAATGGCTAATGTTCCAAGCATGCCATGTACAGGTAACCACTACTGCACAGTGTCACTACCGGCCAAAGGAGGGTGGCAATGGGGGCAAGTCCTTATCACCAAGTGTGACAATAAAACCAACCATACACCTGGTAGACCAGTTGCCAAGCACATTCAGGCCTTGAACTCATCCCTTGAACCAACAAGGGATGAAAGGAAACTTCACTGATCTTAATGATGGACAACTTCAAGTCCTATAAAAGATGCAAGGTTCTCCAGTCACTAAATGCCCGATCAAGTGGCAGAACCATTCCCAATCCACTCCCAAGGACAGACCATGGGCCAGTGAGCATCACAGTTCTGCCGAGGGGTACGTTTAAAAGGGTCCTGCTACAGGCAAAAGTCAGCCATGTTCCATCTTCTCACTGTGCCAGCCATCATTTCCTGGGCAGTTCTCAACACAGCGTCAGCCTGTTGGAAGTGGCATGCCTGGAGGGGTCCTGGGCCCGTTCCAGGTGTCGGGAAGCAAAGATGGCCGTGGATGAGGAGGCCGGAGAAACAGCAGCACTTTAGGCTGACGTGCCTCACAAGGTCTCTATCTGCCTGAGTGGAAAGCAACAGTCTTTTCAGCAGTACACTGGGACAAACAAGACAAACGAAAACAAGTTTTGTTTGTTCTGAGACAGAGGTTCTCTGTATAACAGCTCTGGCTGTCCTGGAACTCACTCTGTAGACAAGGCTGGCCTTGAACTCACAGTAATCCGCCTGCCTCTGCCTCCTGAGCGCTGGGATTAAAGGTGTGCATCATTGTGCCTGACTGTTTGCTTAGCTTTCCGAGACATGGTCTCGTTACTTAGCTCAGGCTGGCCTTGATATTTATGATCCTCCTGCCTCTGTGTTCCACCTCACACAGGTGGAATATTAGTTTAAGATGTGTTACATTCATTCATGCTGTGTAATATTTGTTTAATGATGCAAAGAAGCGTTGCATTCTTTTATGTTGCATTTGTTTAACTCTGTAAAGCGGTGTTACTATGCCTGTCTAAAACACCTGATTGGTGTAATAAAGAACTGAACGGCCAATAGCAAGGCAGGAGAGAGAAGTAGGCAGGACTGGTAGGCTGAGAGAATAAATAGGAGGAGAGATATAGGCTCAAGGGAAGAGAGAAGAGGAAGAAAAAATAAAGAGGGAAAGGAGGACACCAGGGGCCAGCCATGGAGTAAGAAGGGAAGGAAGACATATATATATATATACACACACACATATATAAAATAAGAAAGGTAAAAGCCCAGGGGTGGAATGTAAAGAGTAATGGGTTAAGTTAATTTAGAAAAGCTGGCTAGAAACAAGCCAAGCTAAGGCCAGGAATTCATAAGTAAGAATAAGTTTCCATGTATTTATTTGGGAGCTGGTGGCAGGCCTCCAAAGAGTAAAAAAAAACAAAAAACAAAAAACCCAACTACGCACACAATCAAGTACATATTTGAATCCGGTGTGCTATTAACGGTAAAAGACAGTGTTAAAATGACAAAGAACCCTTGTAAGGGACTAGTGGGTCTGAGGTGTACTCAGTGAGCAAACTTTATTCTGATTGACTTCCAACTTACTGAAGAGTCAGCCGTCTCTGGGCTGCGGAGATGGTGCAGTAGGTGAGACCATCTGTGAGAAAAGCATGAGGGAGGACCTGATTGAGTCTTCAGTTCCATATAAGCGCCTGTGATTTCCCACTGTCAACCCAGCCTAGCAGACCCACGAAGGTTCGGAGTCAGAGACCCCGTCTTTAGAGAATAGGGTGGAGAGATAGTGGAGGCCAAACTACATCCTCCTACGGCTTTCACAAGTGCGTGCATGCACACGCACCTCACAAACATCCCCCCAAAAGGTTTTTAAAAGAGGCCTGTCTCCTTTCAATACCTTTATAATGTTGCATTTTGATTCTTTTGTGACAATTTTCCACTTTAAACCAAGATGGCAAGTGTGGTAGCACATGCCTTTAATCCCCATACAGATGCAGGCAGAGTCCCAGCCAAGGCTACGTAGCAGGACTGTCTCATACAAAGAAACCACCCACAAATCCCAAACACCAGGATAACAGAAACCATAGTAGAGTTAGCTAATCAAAGCACATTTCCTTAAGGAGCCACACACATGATGTGCCAACCAGCCTCTCTCAGAAATGTAAATATGGCGCACATCCCCAGCACATGCCCGACGGCAGCTCCAATGGCTGACCTTTCTTGTTGTGGTAACCTGCACCTTTGTTGATCATGCTCTAAGACTGCGCATGTCCCTGGAGAACTGGTGGATCTGTGAGGACTGGTGACTGCAGAAACCACTTTAGACCACTTGGGCTAGATGACACCAAAACAATCAGCTGGAACTTATCACAGAAAAAACAAAAAACAAAAAAAACAAAAACAAAAACAAAAACACCACACAGACCAGACTAAGTAATCTAAAAAAATCAGACTTGTACCTCTGATGACTAGTTTATAGAAACCTAGAAGCAGAGCTACATGTTAAATAGACAAGGCTTTCTAGAAGACAAATGACCTGCATTCCATAACAGACAGCACAGGAAAAAAAGATAAAGAACTTCTGGAAATGAAGTCTGCACATATTCCAGTCAAAACAGTCTTGTTTAAACTGACATAAAAACAGAAAAGATGGTGAGAAAAATTCAGCATGACATCAAGATTTTTTTTTTTTTTTTCTTTTTTTTTTTTTTTCGAGACAGGGTTTCTCTGTGTAGCTTTGCGCCTTTCCTGGAACTCACTTGGTAGCCCAGGCTGGCCTCGAACTCACAAAGATCCGCCTGCCTCTGCCTCCCGAGTGCTGGGATTAAAGGCGTGCGCCACCACCGCCCGGCGACATCAAGATTTTTTATCTGTGTGATTTTTTTTTTTTTTTGGTGAAGAGCTATGCTATGTAGCCCAGGCTGGCCTCAAATCCTTCATCTTTCTGCCTCCACTTGTGATGATGGGTACATACCACCAGGCCTGGCTGACGCCTTTTGTTATGGTGTAAGGGTGGTGCTGTGGTTGTTATAAGAGGGACTGCATGCTGAGTTGAATGGAAGTGGGGTGATGGGCCCGAGATCCCCATGGGGGAGGGGCCATCAGATGACCTGGTCAAGTGCTGGAAACTACCACAGCAGTCACATGAGGATACTTTTCATATATTTGAAATGATCCTCAATACAAGAGAAAAAAAAGGGAGGGGGAGTACATGAAGTAGACAGAGTTCTACTCTTGTGCTTTATTTGACACCTCAAGAACTGTCCAGAAAGCGATGGAAAGCTGCAGCCATTAATGAACCACAGCAGAGGATTAAAGCCAGGGCCGGGCACTCAGGCTTTGTCTGCCAGCTGCCTGTGGGTCATTGCAGGGCTAACTAGGATTTCAGGGCAAGGCTGTAAAGGGGGCAGTGGGGTGAGGTGTGTAGGGGTGACAGCAGCAAGGGCCTAAGCCAAGTCAGAGAAAGGCGATTAACCTCCTTACACGGTTCCTGTGCCAGGCTCTAGGGATGCATGCCTCTCTCCGGTCAGTCCCTGTGCCTGCACGGCAGGGGGGGGGGGGGAGAACGGGACACGGGACGGGACTGGAGACTACCCAGTGGAGCACTGCTGCACAGGGGCACCTTTCCAACCTTAAAATGTGTGGCACGGATGCTGGACAGTCTTACCTTACTATCCAAGTGTGTAGTGAGCAGTTAATCCCACCTCAGGTCAAATACTCACACACTTTTTTGCAAAAATCCCACAAAATTCCTAAAGTCATAGTCAAAAGCATGTCTAATTCACTGGCTTCTCCCCAGAGGGACACTGGGACCCACCTGATATGTACCCTCTAAGACCTTGCCTACGAGCACAATTACATGTATGTCAGAACAGCATGGCTATGTGTGTTGGATGTGTGTTATCATAATCTGTACTGGGGCCTTTCACACTTAAAACACCACAGTATGTACTATCTCTAGGGCCTCAAACACACTCAGTAACTTCACCACTGAACTGCCAAACTCCAGATGGTTCTTTAAAGGACACCAATATGGAAAGCCAATGGTTAGTGACAGGTCAGTGCATCCAGTATCTCTGGACAGCTCACAGCTATCAGAGGCAAAGCTTCCACAGGATGTACTAGAAATATAGTCAATTTCAACAGACTTGACAGTGGTAAATGTCATTGTTATTCACGTTCTTTCTTAACCTGTCCTCATTTTTTTTAAAATGGTTTATTTTATGTGCACTGGCGTTTTGCTTACGTGTGTGTCTGTGTGAGGGTGTCAGATCCCCTAGAACTGGAGTTACAGACAGTTGTGAGCTGCCATGTGGGTGCTGGGAATCGAACCCGGGTCTTATGGAAGAGCAGTAAGTGCTCTTAAGGGGTGAGCCATCTCTCCAGCCCTAGCGCACCCCATTTATCCCAGTTTCTTGTGTGTGTGTGTGTGTGTGTGTGTGTGTGTGTGTGTGTGTGTGTACACACACATACGCTAGAGGCCAGAGGAACAACACTAGGCATTCCTCAGGCACCATCCACTTTGGTTTTTTGGGACAAATCTCTTACTGGTCTGGAGAACTCATAAAGTGGGCTAGGCTGGCTGTCCAGTGAGCCCTAGGGATCTGTCTGTCTTTGCCTCCCCAGAGCAGATTACAAGTGTGTGCCACCACATCTGGCTTTTTCTTCATGTGGGTTCTGGGGATCAAACTCAGGTCCATGTGCTCGCCACTGAGCTATCCCCCTGGCCCTCATCTTGCAGCTTTTAAGCCACGGGCAGTAGCGACACTACACGGGCTCTAGAAAGTGAATGTGGGGGCCATGAAAAATGTTTCCAACAGTAAAAACTTTCTGAACACACTCAAAACTAATTCAAATTAAACACATAATGAACCCAGGGTGTTGCTGGCAGTGCTTGGCCTTGTATGTACGAGACCCCAGTTATGAACACACATGTCCATTTGCACTCTGCATGCCACGACGCCACAGAACGCCAATGAGCACTGCCTGTAACACCCGAGGGCAGACTTTTGACGACGGTAGGGGACACACTGCAGCTTTGTACTCTAACACAAGGTCTTCTGCTCTTAGACAAACGTAACGAAAACAAAGGTTTCACTATTTCTGCATTGCTACTCTGAAGCATGTATCAAATTAGTGTATCTTTGGATTGGACTGTGTTGGAATAGTTCACTTAAAAACTTAAATTTGTGCCAGGTAGTGGTGGCGAACTTGGGAGGCAGAGGCAGGTGGATCTCTGTGAGTTCGAGGCCAGCCTGGTCTACAGAGCAAGTTTCAGAATAGCCAAGGCTACACAAAGACACCCTGCCTTGAAAATCACCCCCTGAAACAAAATTAAATTTGTTACTGCTGGTGTGTGTGCTGTGGCATGTGTGTGGAGGTCAGAGGACAGCTTTGTGGAGCTGGTTCTCCCCATCCATTTCTACTGGGTTCTGGAAATCCAACTCAGATCACCAAGCTTGTGTGGAAGCTCCTTTACCTGCTGAGCCAGACTACTGGATTTTAAAGACAGTTGTGTTTGGTAGCTCATGCTTACAATCTGGGCCCTTGGGAGGACGGGGCAGGAGAGAATTGCCATGAGGTCCCGGCCAGACTAAATACCACAGAGTGAAGTCAAGGCCAGCCTGAACTGCAGAGACCCTGTCCTTCCCGATTGCGGTTTGAGTTGCTGACTGTGCTTCATTTAAAACAATTAGTTAATTATATCATGGGATGATTTCGGGTTGGGATTATGGCAGAACAATTTCTGAACCAGCCCTCAACACATTCCTGCTATTTCACAGTACATATTCAATATGGAGTGACATTTTCTGCACTTGAAATTTGTAACTCAAATGATCAAAATCAACTCTGAACAGTGGTGATGATGTAGCTTAAGTCCTGCAAGCATCCAATGCTCAACCAAGAAGATCTAATTCCTTATGGAAAAATAAACAAGCACTTCTTTTTTTTCCTCTTTCTTTCTTACTTTGTTGAGACAAGGTCTATCATTTAGCTCTGTCCTAGAATTCTCTAGGTAGACCAGGCTGGCCTTGAACTCAGAGATCCACCTGCCTCTGCCTCCCAGGGGCCACTAGGCCCAGCATAAACAAGCACTTCTATCTTATTAGTATGCATATTGTTCTCATTTTTAATAGGTGGTAAAAATTATATATGTGACAGACCTTTTAAAAATAAAATCCTCTCACTTAATGTTTCATTTGTATACCTAGTTTATATGCATATATACTTGGGGTCCTGTAAAATTTCTCAGGTAAAGGGTTGTGAAAAGAAAAATTTTAAGAATCCCTGGTCTGTTCAAGTCCTCCACTCTAAATATCTACTTTCAAAATATGTACAAAAATCCTATTTTCACCTAAGAGTTTAGTTGGTAAAAACAGGTACTGATTTTTAAAGTACTTAAAGAGGTATGGAAAAACGGTATTTGACTCTTTTGAAAGCCCAAAAGATGCAGTAAGTATCTGAAGCAGTTTTAGTTGAGAGTTGCTCTCGAAGCTATGCTTTCTTTTTGGTGGTAAGTTTTTCTGAGGTGCTGGGGACTGAAAGCAGGGTCCTGGACACGCCAGGCAAGCGCTCTATCACTAAGTAGCCATCCTTGGGCCCTCCTCCTCTGCCCCTTTATTTTGAGACAGGGTCTTTCTATGAGACCAGACTGACCTGGAACTTACAATCCTGCCTCAGTCTCTCAAGTTCTGGAATCACAGGCATCATTACCATACTGACCAAGAAGTACCTTTTTTTTTTGAGACAGGGTCTCACCATGTATTTCTGGCTGGCCTAGAACTCACTATGTAGACCAGGCTGACCTTAAACTTACCGAGATCTGCCTGCCTCTGCTTCCTGAGTTCAAGGATGAAAGATGAGTGTCACCATCCCTGGCTGCAGACAAATTTTAAATCTTTATATAACCTAGTCTCTGGCAACAGTTTAGATTTAGCTATTTTAAAAAGAATGACATGGTTAAAAGACATGAAAACACAGGAAATACCACTGAGTTTTGAAATGAGAATGTCCAACAGCAACTTGCTCCATGAAATGAACACAGTAGCCATTCTGGATGGGGACAGTGTCATATATCCAGACCACGCCATAGTCAAAACCTTCCCCCTTCTCATAACTGTCTGGTGGAGAGCCCTAACTCCATCAGTAGGAAAGGCACTTTCTTCCACAGTACCTTCAGTAATTCTAGCCACTGCCAACCATAAATCCCGTCATTTTATATGCCATCAGAAAGGAAGGTAGGGCTGGGGAAATACATGGCTTGGCAGGTAAAGGTTCTTGCCACACAAACCTCAGGGCCAGAGTTGCAGCTTTTGAACATACATAAAAATGGGAGGAGAGAACTGACCCTATCAAGTTGTTTTCTTTTTGTACACATTTCTCTCCCTTATGTGCAAGAGCACACTTACCTCACACACACCCCTGAGACTGATACAAAGAGGAAGCAAAGACACAAACGAAACTCCCACAGGGTTGATTTTCGAGACGCACCATGACTTTAGTAAACGTTTAAGGCTGAGAACTGCCGAGACAGGAGGGGACTGCCTGCTTGGTCCCCTGCTCTATTCCCTGCGCCAAGAGCAGTGTACACAACGACATGTGGTGCTTCACAAATGTGTGCTGCACTTATGAAGGAATACTCCGAGGCTCATGAGACACACAGCGACCATCTCACAAGAGTAGAGACCACAGAGCTATCTATTTATGCCGCTGACAGACAGCTTACTGTTCCAGCAAGACCAACGTCAGATTTCCCAACAAGACGCAAGGCTGCAAAACAAACTGAGTTTGTCGACGAGACTCAAGTGTGAGGCAACTCGTGCTTCTATTATGATGGGGCAGAGCAGTGCCAGATACTTGGGTTTTCTTGTCCCATGATCACTAAGACAGTCATTCTGCAATTTTTACTCATTTGCATGCACATATGCATAGGCCAGAAGTCAGTGTCAGGTATTTTCTTCAATAGCTCTCCAACTAATTTTCTGAGACAGGTTATCTCAATGAACCTTGAACTCACCAATCTGGCCAACATTGTCTAGCCATCAAGGCTACACCAGGATTTCACTTGGCCTTTAAATGGATGCTGAACACCTGAACTCAGGTGCCCCCAGGCGTGTGGCCAAGCACATTGCTGATAGAGCCATGTTCCTGGCCCCTGTCGTTAGTATTTTACACAGAGGTATATTTTACTTGCATCTATGTGTACTATGTACATTCTGCAGTGACTGTGGAGGTCAGAAGAGAGTGTTGGATGCCCTGGAACTGGAGTTACGGATGGTTATGAGCCACTACGTGGGTGCAGGGAATAATGCGCAATACGCACAAGCGCGCGCAGGCACACACACACACACACACACACACACACACACACACACACAAAGTGCTCTAACCCACTGAGCCATCTTCCCAGCCCCTCTACAATTATTATTATTATTTTTTCTTGAAGGCCTTCTATATTCCACAAACTGGCCATGATGATGAACAGGGGAACAAGATAAGCGAATCTGGTGGGATGGTGCTAACCAGGAAAGATCCTGGGGTACTGGTGTGAGCCAAATGGCTTGAGGTCCTTGTGACATCTTAGTATTCCAAGTCCTGGGCCTGTCTCCAAAGGGGTCTGAGAAGCATGCTCTCTGGATGTTTGAGGTCCAGATGTAGTGTACTTGTTTGCTTTTGTCTCCTGAGGGCCCTCCTAAGGCTCCATGTGCTTTTGCCTATGGCCAAGAAAACGGAAGCTTACAGTGCTGGTGTGTGTGTGTGTGTGTGTGTGTGTGTGTGTGTGTGTGTGTGTGTGATATAAACCACAGAATTCAGAAACAAAGTTATCTGTACAGAGCTGAGGCAGGACCATGAGGAGTTCAAGGTCATTCTCAGTTACATAGCTAACAGAGACCAATCATAGCTACAGGAAACCCTGTATCAAACAAACAGCACCGCCTCTCATGTATCTAAGTACCACAAAAGGGACACATATTTTGTAACTCTAGAGGTAACCAGGAGGTGGGGGAAGATACTAAAGCGGGATTTCCCAGAAGTGATACTGCTAAGGGAGAAGGGGTAGAATTCTTTGCAGAACAAGCAGGAAATGAAAAGGCAAGGAGATGAGAAAGTGGGTTGGTGTCCTCAGCCTACAAGGAAGGATTTTATTGGCTGCTAGTGACTTAGAAAAGCAGGTGAGGACATCATGACTGACAGATGGTGACCTTCAAGGAAAGCAGTGGTCCCATGAGATTTGTTTTAGAATGACCTGGGCTGCTTTGTGGAGGGCAGATTAAAGAAACACAATGGAAGCCCAGCTTGGTGGTGCATGTCTTTAATCATAGCACTCACGAGGTAGAGGCAAGTGGATCTCTGGGAGTTTGAAGCCAGCCTGGTTTCCAGGACAGCCAGGGCTGATACACAGAGAAACTCTGTCTTGAAGAACAAAAACAAAAGGCACAATGGAGCGAAGGAGACCAGTTAGGGAACAGACAGGACAGAAATCTAGGTAAGATAAAGGAATATCTGGTTAAGGCAGAGTTATTGAGAAGGCAGGACAAAGGGGCAATGTGGGGGTGGGAGTGGAGGATGAAGAAGAGAGTCCATGGCAATGTGGTGGGTCTGTGTGGTAGAAAAAATAAGGAAGTATGAGCTGTCGGAGAGGAGCAGCAGGAAAGAATAGCTGTTTCGGGGGAGTGGACCCCATTTTTGAAACTGAGGCACTAAAGGGACAGCCAGGTGGAGTACCAGGCTAGTAGCACTAATCTGAGGGGAGGGTAGCAAAAGCCCACCTGGGCTACCAAGTTCGGTTTAGGAACTACTAGCACACGTATACAGGACACTTGTAAACATGAGAGTAAACTGAATTTCTAGGGGCAACCCTCAACAGAAACGTCCTGAGGGTGGGAGGGATTGCAGGGGCCAAAATGGCTCAGTGAGTAGTTAGCATCTGGTGCATAAGCCTGACCACCTGAGTCTGACCTCTGGATTCCAGGGGGGAAGACAGACAACTTTCAAAACCCAACTTCCACATGAGTGCCAGAACGTGCACACACGTAATAATTAAAAAAAAAAATAGTTTTTATTCCTCTATCAGACTTCTCACCAAAGTTTCTCTTTTTTGGAGACAAAATCTTACTTGTCCTGTGGCCCTGGCTGCCTTCAGCCTCCCAAGTGCTTGGATTAATGGAGAGAGCTATCACACGAGGCAGATTTCAATTAAAAAAAAAAAAACTTTTAAAGATTTATTTTAGGTGTATGTTTTGCCTGCCTCTATGTATGTGCACCACGTGCATGCCTGGTGTCAGCAGAGGTCAGAGGGGCGATTCTTGTCCACGAACTGGTTGTGAACTGCTATGTGGGTACTGGGACTTAAACCGCTGAGCTATTTCTACAGCCTCCCCCACCCCCCGCCTGTACTTCAATTTTATGCAGATTTAGCAACATGTAACTTAAACTTTAGCCAACTGGCTGCAACCTAAAACCTCTACAGCATGTTGCAGTCCAGACCTATGTGTTCACTCAAGAGTTACAGAAAGCTATTCTGGATCACTTAAGTAAAAGCCTGCAATGCACTCCACGGCGGTTGAAATCCAAATGAGAAAGCCAGTGATCTGGCCGCATTGCCTCCAGGCTCAACTTTCTGCGCGCCAACTTTCTGATTTTACTGGCCCAGGGCACCCTTAGCTCTTTCCTGCGTCTGCCTAGCTGGCTTCCTCCTGTCAAGCCTCACAGAACACAGGAGGCTTCCTTTGGAGAGACTTTCTCCTGCACTTTTCCACACTACTGGTGTACATTCCCGCATTCACACACGCTCCACTGCCACAGGTCCTGACACTACACTGCCAGAGTTCCTCCGGGGCTGGAATGCAGCCTCAACTCTCTCCCGCACACCAGCGCCTGCAGGCACTGTCCAAGGAACGAAACCAGAAACAAAAATGAGCCTCGGCGAGCTGAGCTGGAACCCGGAGCTCCGCCGCACAGCCCGCAGCAGCCGCACCCGCACCCACAGGCGCGACCCTCGCAGAGAGCACAGCGACGCGGACCCCCGGCCAGCACCTGTGTCGCTCTGCGTCCTTGCGCTGAGATACTGCCGCAGCTTCCTCACTGCGCGGTCGCGGACACCCTTCTCGCTGGAGGCCAGCCGCTGGGCGAACTGGAGCTCGGCCGACTGCATGGCGGGAGCCATCGCGCCCGCTCCAGCATCCCCGGGGCTGCGCGCGTGCCGCTCGCGGCCGAGCTGTCTGTACTGCGCCTGCGCACGGGGCAGCGGCGCGCGGGTGATGGCGTCACAGACGCGCCTCTTGTAGCGCGCCCAGGGAGCCCGCGTGGCTGCGGCGCGAGTAGGCGCTGCAGCCGGGGCTGCCTGGGTACGTCCTGTGGGTGGTCCGAGTTCTGGGCCGTTGGCGTCGAGGTTAGTGGGGGTCCAGGTTCCCGCCAGGAAGCCGCCTACGGCTGGTTGGACGCAGTCTAGAGTTTTAAGCACAGCTAGCAAAGCTCCGTCGGGGGAGCGGCGCCCCTGCGACCTCCACTCACTCAGGGTCTGCAGAGCTCCGCGAGCTCTCCTGGGCAGAATTGAGACCGACCCATAAGGAAGGCCGTCAATCCAGGAAGCCCAGGCCTGAGGACTACACAGGGGCAGTGCTTCTCCGTCTCCACCCCCCACCCCCACCCCGCAGCGTAGTGCCTAGAGTCCTGATGCAGGCTCGGCATTATAGAGTGAATGTCTCCCCAACCCCACCCCAATGTCCTGCGACAGGTGCAGAGGTGACGGGGAGACCTTTGCAGCGTTCCAGGACAGGTGCGGGGTTTGGCGAGGAGGGAGAGCAACCCGTCCTTGCAGCATCAAGGGCACGTCAGGGTTGTCGTGTGGAGAGAGCAATCCGTTCCTGGGACAGATTCAGGGGTGTGTAGTGGCGAGAGAGCAAGCCCTCCTGAAGCGTCTCGGGACAGGTGCAGGCTTGTTGACTGGGGAGTTCCCAAACCCATACCCACAGCGTCTGGGTCAGGTGCAGGGATGTCCCCCGACAATAGAGGGAAATGACCTGCCCTGGCAGCAAGCCGGGGGGGGGGGGGGGAGATTTGGGACTCTAACGGGGAGGGAACTCGGTCCTGTTTTTAAGTCCTCCTGCGTGCAAAACACGAAGTTCTGAGCTGTGGTGTCTTAGGGTTTCTATTGCTACAATGAAACGCTATGACCAAAAAGTGACTCGGGGGAGGAAAGGGTTAATTTGGTTTACACTTCCATATTACTGTTCATCATCGAAGTCAGGACAAGAATTCAAACAGGGCAGGAACCTGGAGGCAGGAGCTAATGCAGAGGCCATGGAGGGTGCTGCTGACTGGTTGGTTCCTCACGGTTTGGTCAGCCTGCTTTCTTATAGAACAATGGACCACCAGCCCAGGGATGGCACCACCCACAATATGCTGGGTCCTAATTAATCACTAATTAAGAAAATGCTTTTATAGCCGGGTGGTGGTGGCAGACGCAGGCAGATCTCTGTGAGTTCAGGCCAGTCTGGTCTACAGACTGAGTTCCAGGATTAATAGCCAGGGCTACACAGAGAAACCCTGCTTTGAACATCCCCCCCCCAAAAAAAAAATCCTTACATGCCCGCCTACAACCTGATCTTATGGAGACATCTTCTTAATTTCTTTTTTAAATATTTGGATTTTTGAGACAGGGTTTCTCTGTGTAGCCCTAACTGTCCTGGAACTTGCTCTGTAGACCAGGCTGACCTCGAACCTGGAGATCCACCTGCCTCTGCCTCCCAAGTGCTAGAATTAAAGGCACGCGCCACCACCGCCCCACAGAGACATTTTTTGAATTGAGGTTGCCTCCTCTCAGATGACTTTAACTTGTGTCAAGTTGACATAAAGCTACCCAGCACAAGTGGGAACATACTAATCCCACAAGAAAGAAGTCTTCTGTTTTTTATAATTATTTGTTTTTCATTTATTTTACATACCCATACCTACTACAGTTTCCCCTCTCTCCTCTCCTCTGGTTCCTTCCCCCCACCTCTCTTTTTCTCCACCCCCCCCCTCCCCGCGCTCCCATCTTCTCCTCCTCCATCTCCATTCAAGAAAGAAGTCTTAACAATTAGGCTAACTTTAGGGACATCCAAAACCCTAGGTCATCAAACATATATTCTGTAGATTCAGTAGCACGTTGAGGGGTGTGTGGATTATTAGATTAGGATATTCTTCCAAATTTGAGTTATTTAATTTTGTTCCCCCCCCCCCCCCATGTATCCCAGGCTAGACTCCCTTGCTATGTAGCAAGGCTGGTTTTGAACTCCTTCCGTCACCCAAGTGCTGGGGTTATAGGCGCGTACCACTCCATCCAGCTTCAAACTTCGGTTACTCCAGACCCCAGTGACCAGGTCAGAATAACCGGATACAAAAATGCATCCCTCAACACAGAAGCGCCTTGGGCCCAGGGACTGTGTTCTGCGGGCAGCCGCGTGGTTTCTCACAACGAGGGCGTGGGTTTCGCTGTAGCACCCTCTCACGAAACAAGAAAGGGCGGACTCGGCCTATTTTGACACCCAGGCCTCCTTTTGCAGGTGACAGATTTGGCACACGCCCGAAGCAGACGAGCGGCAGCAGATTTCGGGTCAACCTTATCCCTGGACCCAGAGGCGGAGAATGCAGCGCAAAGTCGACGAGACTTGACCCTCGCGGCTTCCCGTCCGGTCCCAGCATCTTCCAGTTCCCGCGCTTTCTGCTTGACTTGCGCGTGGGCTAGAGCTCCGCGCAGGCGCACGGAGCAGCCGAGGCTGCGACCATGGCCGCGAACGCGGGCGAGGGCCCCGGGATTGAGGAAGCCTGCCGGGTCAGTGGGGGTGGTCCGGTGTCCTGTACGTGGGAGATGCCGACGGTCGTTCCCCTCAGGGCCGGTCCAGTGCCTGAGGAGACGTCCCTGTGGCTGTGCGGCGGCCCAGGCCAGGAGCGGCGGCCAGAGGGGCGAGGGCGGGCCGGGGCGGGAGACTCTCGAGGCGTGCGCGGTTTCCGAGTCCCCCGAAGGCTCCCAGTCAAGATGAAAAGTGGTCTAGGTCACCGGCCGTGAGGCTCTGCGGGAACCCAGTCATTCGGGTTTTACGCTTGGTGACTCGGGTCAAGAGAGGGCCTCATCGATGCCCACTTCCGGTGTGACGCCATTAGACGGTAGTGGGCATAGCCCATCCTGGAGCTGGTCGGCCCTGGGCACGTTAAATTGCAGGCATTTTCTTCGACTTTTAGGCTCATGTGTGCGGTTTTTGCCCTTCAGTATTTACACCCCCTCTCCCATTATATGTGTTCTTACTGAATTAGAGTCTTGATGTGCTGCGCAAGGCTGGCTTCGAACTCTTGGGCAAAGTCATTTTTCGGCCTCAGTTTCTTTTTTTCTTTTCTTTTCTTTCTTTCTTTTTTTTTTTTTTTTTAAAGATTTATTTATTTATTATGTACACAGAAGAGGGCGCCAGATCTCATTACAGATGGTTGTGAGCCACCATGTGGGCACTGGGAATTGAACTCTGGACCTCTGGAAGAGCAGTCAGTGCTCTTAACCTCTGAGCCATCTCTCCAGCCCCCTCGGCCTCAGTTTCTTGAAAAGCTAGGAATATAGGTGTACACCATCACCCTTGACTCTCTGTATATACACCCCCACGCCCTCCCGACACACACATCTATATCTATATATGTGTAACAAGGTGCATCAGGTGCCAGGGGTAGTGGAATAGGCCTATAACCCCTATTACTAGGCGGGCAGAAGCAGGCACACTGTTTCAAAGTTAAAGCCAGCATAGTCTACATGGTTTCAGAACAGCCAGGGCTACATAGTGAGACCCTTCCTCTCAAAAAACAAAACAAAACAAAAAAAACTAAAAACAAAACGAAACCCCAAATTGAACATCACATAGGTACATATGTAAACTTAACCTGTGAGGCAATTATGGATGTAAGAGGCTTGGAAGGAAAGGAAGCCAGTCGACTTGGGGTGCTCGTTTTGGTCATCTGAAGAGAAGTATTACAGTGTTAAGATCTGCTTGTTCTTCTAGTACATAGACTCTAAAGAAGAATTTGTTAAAGTTAGAAAGAAGGACCTGGAACGGCTGACGACTGAAGTGATGCAAATACGGGACTTCTTACCCAGACTGCTAAATGGAGAGTTAATGGAAAGTTTCCACAAATTAAAGATTGTAGAAAAAAGTGAGTCTTCCCTCATGTATGTCTTTGTGTGGGCAGGGGAGTCCGTTTTCAATGTTGAGCTAAGTCGTCCAGAATTGCTAGAACTTGTCCATTCGGACTTTCGACACTAGTATACCACATACTAGTTCAGAACCCTGTTACATTTCTTGGAGGTATTTGGAGATTGAGTCAGCACTTTCCCGATTGGGACTGGATTCCAATTAAATTTGTCTCTGGTGGTTAAAGCTAATTTCTCACATCACATTTGACTGTCAGCCCTCCTAGTGTGGCTTCATAGTGCATACCCCAAAGACCTGAGTCATGTTTCTAGCAGTAAGTCTGGATAAGGAAGTATCTTGACTCGAATATGCTGGTTTCTGAGCCAGACTTGGTGGTCCATGCCTGTAATCCAGTACTTGGGTGGTGGAGGCATGAGGATCAGGAGTTCAAGGTCATCCTCCTCTACATATTGTGTTCAGCCCTAGCCTGTAATACATGAAACCAGCAATATGATGGCCTCCTTGGAAGTGGGGGACCATCAGACTGCCTAAGGAGGAGTAAGCCAGTAGGGATCAGAATATGGGTTTCTAGATTGTGCATATATACCTAGCCAGTTAGAAAGGCAAATGGGCATGAATACATGGTACCACGCCCTATTCTTTCAGGAGTCTTCCCATCAGTTAACTTTCCTGCCCTGCACTGTTTTCAGGGAGGTAGACTCCCTCCTAACTGGAATTGGCAGGGCTGGGCAGAGAAGGCTTCTCTGAGCAAAGAGAGAGAGTGGATGGAAGGGTGTACTGATCTGCCCTCTGCCCCTGCTTCTTACTCAGGTGGTTGCAGTCCTCCACAACATGTGCTCCCTCCTAGTAGCCTCCTCCACAGTCTGCCTCTTACTGGGCTCCAGTAACCATTCTCCCCCAGAGCTACAGGGCCGTTGCCCTTCCCTGGGTTTGTCACCATTCTTTGTGGATGCTCTACTCTTCCTGTCCCTGGTTATTGACTTCTTAGCTGCTTCATTCTGACCTCATGCTCAGCTGGCAAGTTTTGAGATTATTAGTCTTTCTTTTGCATTTTCTTCCAGAAAAGGAAAATGCTGCTTGGAAGCAGACTGCTTCATTAGCCTACTGGTTGATTGTTTCTCTGTGACGTCATGAACCAGTATTCTGCAAAATTCACTAGGATCAGTATCCTTCCCAAGTCAGTCTGAGGGCCACATCTGAATCTGTGGTAACTTGATCAGTCAGACTACAGGAGATGTTTGCTTGTAGTTCCTGGCCTTCCCGGGGTTTTTGTCACTTTCTCTATGGTGATGTCCTCCTGGTCTCCTTTGCCCATTTACCTTTCTCAGGAATCTTTAGACAGTGCAGGTGCTTGAGGCTCAGCCTAGTCCACTTTCACTGTAGCCCCCAAGGCCATCTCATGCACACACACAGCTTTAGTTACTATTTGGTGCTGGTGACTGCTGGATGCGTCTGTGTCTCACAGCGTCTGCCTTACCCTTACTTGGCATCTTTTCCCACTTGTTCTGTTACCATTCAGACTCTAAATGACTGTCTTAACCTAGTCAGGAACAGATCTGCATTTGACAAGATCAGGTTTATGTCTTATTGAGATATGCATGACCATATACCAGAAGAATTGGGAGGCACCTATCAGGCTTTGGGGGCAGGGTTGGAATTTGGTGGTTTGGAAACGAAGCAGTGTTTTTTGTTAGAGATGGCTTTACCATATATCCTGGGCTATATGGATTCTCTGTGGAGCCCAGGCTGGCCTCAAACTGTAAATACTCTTATCTCTGCCTAAGTGCTCAAGCAATGTTTTGACAGCTCGTGGCAAGGTGGAGCTGTGTGTAAAGAGGCAACTAGAGTCTGAATGTAAAGTGGACCCAGGTCTTGTTTGCCTGTTAACAATGAAGTTTAAATAAATGTAGAACACTGTTTAGACATACCTTACCCACACCTCTGAGGCTAGTGGGGAGTCAGGCTGTTTCTGTGTGTCACTGTAATCTTCAGGGCAGGTTGTTTTTTTTCCTTCTGAAAGTGGGGGAGTTTTCAACATAAATTTGATGAATAAGAAATGAGCAGTCACTCCAAGAAAGGGGCACCATGACACTTTGCAGTTAATGGGAGGCATGCCGTTTTCTGTTTATTTGGCAGCTTGCTCTGTCTGTGCCTGCTGTTCTAGCCTGACAAATGGGCAGGGCATCTTTTCACTTAGCAAGGCCATTTTTACTTTCTTCTGTCTGACTTATGATTCCCTGTGCTTTTTCTCACTGGCCTGCCTTGGTCTCCTTAGATCTGACACCTTGCATGGAGTTCTCCCTCTCTCCAGAGAGTTCTGTATATTCTTCCTTGGAGATGCATTATGACTGTATTAGCCTGTCTTCATCTCTCCTGTCATTTGGCAGGATCCTTGTACTTGCCTCCTCTAGGCAGTGTCTACCATTCCCAGCCTGGCTTTTTTTTGTGTGTGATTCTAGCATTCCACTCCTCAGGTTCAGCTGTTAAAATAGCTGCTCCTTGTCCTTAGGATAAAGACCAACTAGCAAACTGCTGCCACGCTGGGACCTAAGCAGGCCTTACTATGGCTGTGAAGCGTTTGTATTGCTGGTAAGCCTCGTCCAGAGTGGCTGTCTGCTCTGACTGCCCAGACATGAACTCTATGTTGGGCATGGCCCCTGTGCTTTTCTTCCAGGGAGGAACTGTAAAATTTCAACTTAGGCTTACCCTGACTACTTTCAATTTTCTGGCTGAGACATGGTTGAAGAGATGGCCTTCTAGAGCACCCTTTACCTAGTTTTTGCTCTTGAGTTTTCTTTCCTCCCTCCCTCCCTCCTTCCCTCCCTCCCTCCTTCCCTCCTTCCCTCGTTCCTTGAAGACGGGTTTCACTTGAGGTAGTCCTGGCTGGCCTGGGACTCACTATGTAGATCAGGCTGGCCTTTCATGCACAGAGATTCACCTGGCTTCCTGAGTGCCTGAGTTGATGAGATGGGTATCAATAGCATGGAGAACCCTGGTTCTGAGCTATCAGGACAATTGCCTTTGAGAAGCTGGGAAGGGAAGTAGTGATTTGGAATAATACTGATCAGTGTTTTGTCTAAGCATCTTTAGAGAGTAAACACTGAAGAAAAGGCACAGTTTCTTTTTAAAAATAATGACTTTGTGTGTATGAGTTTTGCCTGCATGCGTGCGTGCGTGTACCATGTTGTGTGTCATGCCTGAGGAACTTAGAAGACGGTTTTAGATCCTTTGTTACTGGAGTTAGAGACAGTTGTAAATTGCCATAAAGGTGCTGGAAATTGAACCCAGGTCCTCTGAAAGACCAACCAGTGCTCTTAACCACTGAGCCAACTCTCTCTCCGCCAAAGCACAAGCTTTTTTTTTTTTGTTTTTTTTTTTTTTGTTTTTTTTGTTTTGCTGGCCTCGAACTCACAAAGATCCTCCTGCCTCTGCCTCCCAAGTGCTGGGATTAAAGGCGTGCGCCACCACTGCCCAGCGATACTTTTTTTCTTTTTTTAGAAGGAAAAGAAAAGATATGTGAAAGTCACAAGTGGGAGTAAGGAACCTTTTTTTTTTTTTTAAATCAGCTGGTTTTCCTGCTTTTGAAGGACTTGGGTATAGCAGAAGTAAAGATGGTAAATGTGAGATGTTTATAGAGGATGGGAGAGGGTTTAGTTGAGGTGAAGCGGCACTTGGAACTTCTAAATGGAATGATACCAAGATACTGATCAAGTGATGTTTTGGGGGGAACGATTTGAGCTGGACTATGAGATGAGTGTGAAGGGTTGGCTGGGTGGAGGGAAGTAATGAGTGTTCTTCAAGACAAGTCCTAGGCACCATTGGACTCTGACTGTATGGATGGAACAGCAGGAACATGGGAAAGCTTGATGGGTTCTGGTGATGAAGTGAGGCCACAGCCTTCTAAGTTAGGATCAGGCATGATGGGAATAAGGAGGGCACTGACCAGCCTTTCATTGTGTTTCCTGGAACTATAAAGCATTCATCTAAGGACAGTAGAGCACTTGCCTGGTTACAGGGTTCAGATTAGACATCTAGGACTATGCTACCCACCCCAAAGTCTCCTAGGACAGTGGTTCCTGCCCTTCCTAATGCTACAGCCCTTTAATACAGTTCTTCACGTTGTAGTGGCCCCCAACCATAAAATTATTTTCATTGCTGCTTCATAACTGTAATTTTGGTACTGTTATGAGTTATAATGTAAATATCAGTGTTTTCTGATGGTCTTAGGTGACCCCTGTGAAAGGGTTACTCAACTCTCAAAGGTGTTGTGACCCACAGGTTGAGAACTGCTGTCCTAGGACATAGCAAGTTTGAGATGACTTAATCCTTCTAAAGGGCTTGAATGGTACCCATATTGTAGGAATCTTGAAGAAAGTATTTTCCATCTGGGAAACTTGTTGAGCTTCTGGCATAATGGAGAGAGCATTCTGGCAGATTTGCAGCCCAGCAGCTTCAGCTGTGACTCAGGCACTATCACATAGTGAATTTGGAATAGCCTTGACTTGAGGACTGTCAAATTGGAAAGTGCATAAATATAAAATACTCCCGTGAAAACATTATCAGCACCCTTCAGTACTGAACATTGGAGAAAAGTTCTTGTAAAGAAAGAGTCCTGCACTGTTGTTTATCATGTTGAGATCTCGATTGAGATGGGGAATGAGAACACTGGGGCTTTCAGTAACCATATAAGACCATCTAGCTAATAGGTCAGAGTCCATGACTGAGATAGTCTATACTCTTCTGTCTCCTGCAGTGATTGGTGCCCTTAGTTGTCTTTGGGTAGTACTACAAAGGGTTGGCTGCTGGCAACTGGGTCCTGGGCAGAGCCAGCCTCACGGAGCAGAGCCTTAAGAGGAGAGGGAGCTTGTTTGGCAGTTCTAGCAGGGGAACACTGCTGCTTATATGTCCTTGGCTGAAGAATGGTCCTTCTTAATCAGGGAAAGTTGTCCTTTTCAACTGGATATTCAGTTTAGGAAGGGATACACATGGAATGGTGAGGAAGGAGATTCCCACCTAGTCAGCCAGATAACCCTTCTGAGGAGTGGGGTGAAATGCCAAAGCCACACTGCCCTTACATCCAAGAGTCTCATGATTTGAAATGGGGCAAATGATTGGGATTTTTAAATACTACTAGAACAGCTTGTGAGCTTGAAGATGTTGGTTTGTGAGGGCCCTCTACTGGTTACTTGAAGGAATCCACAAGTAGATGAGATGGTTGTAATCTTAGGGAACAATAAGGAAAATGAAAAGAAACATACTGACAATCTAAGGGGAAGTATGTCACAGGTGCCACATAACTAGAAAAGGCCACCAGAGTCCCAAGGGGATGGGGTGGGGGATGCCAAAGACAACTGTATGAAGAAGTAGACTTAGACAGTTAAAGGCATCCTAGAAGTAGTTTATTCAAGAGAGATTGGACAGCATTTGGTATGGTAGGCAAATGGGTTTCAGTTGAGCATGTTGGAAAATGCAGGTTGTGCTTGTACAGTGTGTCCACTCTAGCAGTAGGTTAGCTAGACTAAAGCAGCGTCAGCAGGTGAACTTGTGTGGTAGCCGTCTGAAGACTGCTGTATTGTCCTGTGAACCCAAGATACTGACAGCTGCTCTGGAATAGGAATCTTTGGTTGTTGGTAGCGGCCCAGATTTGGATCTTTAGTTTGGGAACCCCTGAGCCACTGCAGCCGCTTATTTCTGGGAACCTTGTAGGATGCAGAATCATTCTGGGGATGGCTGTTTGC